>NC_137048.1:451461-493961 GCF_032717465.1 Coenobita brevimanus | reverse complement strand
GTGTGTGTGAAGTGTGTGCGTGTGTATGTACGAAGCGTGCGTGTATGTATGAAGTGTGTGCGTGTGTGTATGTATGAAGCGTGAGTTTATGTATGAAGTGTGTGAGTGTGTTTATGTAGTGTATGTGCGTGTGTGTATGTATGAAGCGTGAGTGTATGTATGAAGTGTGTGCGTGTGTGTATGTATGAGTCGTGCGTGTATGTATGAAGTGTGCGTGTGTGTATGTAGTGTGTGTGTGTGTATGTATGTACGTATGTAGGTGTATACACGTTATCTTAAAGCTCTACGTTTTCATACAATACGGCACGTTAGAGAGAGAGAGAGAGAGAGAGAGAGAGGCCATTGACTGTGTGTGTGTGTGTGTGTGTGTGTGTGTGTGTGTGTGTGTGTGTGTGTGTGTGTGTGTGTGTGTGTGTGTGTGTGTGTGTGTGTGTGTGTGTGTGTGTGTGTGTGTGTGTGCGTTTTTGAATAGTCACACATCCAGAGAGAGAGAGAGAGAGAGAGAGAGAGAGAGAAAAGAAGGCCGTTGACTGTGTGTGTGTGTGCGTTTTTGAATAGTCACCCATCCAGGGAGAGAGAGAGAGAGAGAGAGAGAGAGAGAGACAGAAAGGAAGACCTTTGACTGTAATTCACCGGGTCGGTCAGGATCACGTGATGGTTTTGTGATCATCGGCATTTTACCCTCCCGGAAGAGAGCTGAGAGCTCATATAGTCCGATCTAAGGGCAAAGCCTTGACCTTCACACACGCACACACCCATCCTCTTGCTCAAGGAGGACAGTGACCACCCGCTTTGTCAGTGAAACTTTTCGCATCCCGAGCAAGGCGCGAACCCCCGTCTTAGCAGATGCTAGGCGAGAGCGTTACCACTGCACTAGCGAGCGGTGTGTGTGTGTTGTGTGTGTGTGTGTGTGTGTGTGTGTGTGTGTGTGTGTGTGTGTGTGTGTGTGTGTGTGTGTGTGTTTTATTAGTCACTCATCCAGAGAGAGAAAGAGAGAGGGGTGGAGGGAGTGGCTGGGGACGAGAGTCAAGAAGACGGGCTGGGGACGCGCCAGACGAGAGAATAAGATACGTCAGGCGCGTCCCCAGCCCGTCTCTTCTGGCCTCTCGTCCCCAGCCACTCCCTGCCACCCCCCCCCTCTTCCTCTATGTTGGTAATTTTTCTCCCTCCGTTCCTTCCTTCCTTCTTTCCTTCTACGTTCCTCCCTTCCTTCCATCTTTCCTTCCTTCGTTCCTTCCTTCCTTCTTTCCTTCCTTCGTTCCATCCTTCCTTCTTTCCTACCTTCGTTCTTTCCCTCCTTCTTTCCTACCTTCGTTCCATCCTTCCTTCTTTCCTACCTTCGTTCCATCCTTCCTTCTTTCCTACCTTCGTTCCATCCTTCCTTCTTTCCTACCTTCGTTCCTTCCGTCTTTCCTACCTTCGTTCTTGGCTTACAGGAAACCATTTGGCTTGTCACTCAATGTAAAGCCACCTGTAAAGGAAAGAAAAGCAATAAGAAGTGACAGGAAAGATGGGAGAAATAGGAAGAGAGGAGGGCAGGCACAGAAAAAGAATCATAAAGGCTAAGGAAGAAGTAGGCAGCACTACATCAAGTGAGTGGATGGTGAGACGAAATTGAAGGATAAAGACAATGTTAGCCAGACAGTAAAATAGAAACACTGAAAAGTAAACTACAAACAGAAGAGGCGGCCTTTGGTGAGCTCGTCTCGTGCTGCACAAGGAGTGCGTTCGTATTAGTTTTTTTCTTTTTATCTTGCTCTCAGAAGTTCTTCATCTCTCTCTCTCTCTCTCTCTCTCTCTCTCTCTCACACACACACACACACACACACACACACACGCTAGTTACTACGGTACATCATGTTGCACCCTTTTCCTTCACAAAGTACTGTACACACACACACACACACACACACACACACACACACACACACACACACACACACACACACACACACCCGCTAGTTACTTCATCAATTTGCACCCTTTTCCTTCACAAAGTACACACACACACACACACACACACACACACACACACACACACACACACACACACACACACACACACACACACACACACACACACACACACACACACACACACACATTTCACTCACCCTTATTTTCAACTTCACTTTCCTTTAGCAAGAGAAGAAAATCATGGTAAAGGTGTGTAGACGTCAATCCGTAAGTACAGCTAAGAAGAAATTGACATCAAAGTTCACTTATCTGTAGTCCAGAGAACAGTACACTTTTCACTCCAGAGATACTGTTTAAAAAAAAAAAAAAAAAAACCTCTGACGTGATTCCCAGAAGTGGTAGGTGGTGGCGACCATCAACCACTCACTTGATGTAGTGCTGCCTACTTCTTCCTTAGCCTTTGTCACTCTTTTTCTGTGCCTGCCCTCCTCTCTTCCCATGTCTCCCATCTTTCCTGTCACTTCTAATTGCTTTTCTTTCCTTTACAGGTGGCTTTACATTGAGTGACAAGCCAAATGGTTTCCTGTAAGCCAAGAAACCATTTACAAAGCTGGGTGGTAACCATATAACCAAACCATACATGCTTCCTACGTGTCCACAAGTGGGTTGGTGGAGGGTTAATGCCCCTCCCCGTAAAACAAATAACTCAAAGTCAAATGGCCACTTCTTACGGGATTATGGCGTCTGGCAATAGATAGCGATAGTGATTCCCAAAGAAGCCTTGGATAACTGTTCATAAATATACACTTACGCTAACTCCAATACACTTTTCATTCTATACTGATAACATCCCTGCTAATGATTTCCAGACATAATTCTGTGTGAAGATGCATAGAGTATTTCTATCTATCTATCTATAGCCCGACGCCCTAATCCCGCAAAGGGTGGCCGCAGACAAAACGCCTCTAAGTCGCTCTGTCACCCATCATTTACCTACCAACTCACTCCCCCCTCCCTCTTATATCTCTCAACTCCATCCCTCCACCTCATCCTCGGTCTACCCCTCCCTCTCCCTCCCTCCACCTCACCTACATACACCCTCTTAGTCAGTCTTTCATTCTCCATTCTCTCCACATGTCCAAACCACCTCAGTGTATTTCTCCTAATCTTCTCAACCACATCCACATCCACCCCACAACGTTCCTTCACTTCTTCATTCGTCAACCTGTCCCTCCACGTCACTCCACATGCTCCTCTCAAGTAACTCATTTCCACTGCTCTCACGCTTGACTTGTTCCCCTCTATCAAGGTCCACGCCTCGCTTCCATACGTCAGGGTAGGGATCACAATACTATCATGCAGTGACTTCTTAACTTCCATACTCACCTCCTTAATTAAATATACAGTATATGATAAAAGGCTGACAATTCTTTGCCGAAAAAGTTTACAGAAAAATTGCTCAGCGGTTCGCCCTTCAGAGTAGCTCGACCCTGAGGGCAAAGTTGGAGGAAGATTCAGTGAGGCCGTCCAAGTAGGGCAGGAGAGCTGACACATCCACGCACAGCTGAGAAGATCTGCCACCCTGGGTTAGGGATTAAAGAAGATGGCAAAGAGGTAGGCCTAGCTCTGAGAAACTTAGCTATATATAATTTTTGTTGTTTGGGGGTTGGCATGCAATAAAGGATGGTATTTTGTGTGTGTGTGTGTGTGTGTGTGTGTGTGTGTGTGTGTGTGTGTGTGTGTGTGTGTGTGTGTGTGTGTGGAAGAGAGAGAGAGAGAGAGAGAGAGAGAGAGAGAGAGAAGGAGGGGAAAGAGAAGAAGGGACGGAATGACACGGAGAGAAAGGGAGGAAAGGGGACAGGAGAGAAGGAAAGAAATGAAAAGTGATAAAAAAAAAAAGGACATCGGTGGGAAGAGGTGAAGGAGCGAAAGGCTAAGTGCGACCCTGAAGACAAGAAAGGCTGCGAAAGACTGGTTAGGGTGGAAGGCAAGAAAGTATTGAGAGGAAAAAAGGAAGAGATAAGAGAGTGGTAAGTACTTGGAGAGAGAGAAGGGAACGACAGTACTCTGAAAAAGATAGGGAAAGGGAGAGAGGAAAGTGAAGGAGACGGAGTGGAAGCAACAAACACAAAATTACTACGTGAATAAAGCACAAGTGTAACACAGACGTAAAAGAGAGTAAGGAGGAAGAGGATGAGATAGAGGAGACACAGAAGAGAAGCACGTACAAAAAAACAAAAGGTAAATGAGAAGAATGGAGTAAAGAAAGGAGCAGAGGGTGATTGGATGTGAAGATGGAGAGGAAGATGTGGAAGAAATGGAAGAATCAGAAGAGGAAGGGTACGTAAAAGAATAAACAGAGAGGGAGAGGCGGAAGTCATCAGCCAGAGCAGAGTAGATGGGTTCGCACTGGCAGTATTTGGGAGATGTGAGGTGTGTGTGGAGAGACAAGAGGGAGCAGGGAAAGAGATGTTTGAGAGTGGAAAATGAGAGAGAAGGGGGTGTAGGAAGGGAGAAGGTATAGCAGGGACTTTAGGGGTATGTGAGGAGGGAAGTGAGGAGACGGGAATCAAAAAGGCAAGTGTTTGTGTGAGGGAACTGGCTGTCTAAAAAAAATTATATACGAGTACGAGGGGAAAGGGAAGCTTCGAGGCAATATGGTAGCTGTGAGTGAAGCAAGAAGGTGTAATTGAAGAGTAACTGTACTTGTGTGTTTGTAGCAGCTGTGAGCGTGTGCGTGGGAGAGAGGGAAGAATGGGGTAGTGGAATGGGTAACACACACACACACACACACACACACACACACACACACACACACACACACACACACACACACACACACACACACACTTGCCCCGCCACTCCCAGCGCCTTTGCCTGCTCAGTAAGTCACACATCCTCTCTCATACACACTTGCCTCACTCTCTCCCCAAATCTACCCACCCACCTACATTTGGCCTCACTCCCCAGGCTCACTTACTAACTCAGGTGGACTGCACAAAGAGATGGCTTGGGATAACGTGATTTGTGGCTTGACACGATTTTCACAAGAGTCTGTTTACTTGCATCTGATACAGCTGTTCACTACTTTTCCATATGGTTCCAACGACACGCCATGACCTCCCTTCCCCTGCCAATTAAATAGCACCAGATCTGAATGTAATATTTGTTTTGCATCACAATGTACATGCCGGATATTGCTAGCAAATTACCAGGTGATATATATATGTAATGACACTTGGGGATCAGCTCTCAAAATCAGGCTTTATACCTTATGCCATGAGTCGGAGTAAAATAAAAAATCCTGTTTCACCCATTCACTCAGCACATCTCATTTCACACCCATTCCCTTTCCTTTCATCTCCTCTTTTTGACTGTCTCGTCATTCTATCCTCATCTCTGAAAATCTGCCCAGAATCTGTCTCTCTACAGCCCTCCCTGTTTTCACCTTTCTCTCTTGTCCTGTATTCTGTGTCATTTAATATTGTGTCGATATGCGTCAAGAAATATGTTGTCCTGTAATCACAGTTTAGTCAAATCTACTAAAGGCTTTACTCATTAAGCTGTTTTTAATGGCTCTATCCAGTACCTATAAAACGGTGTTATGTATTTACCAATCTACCTAGTGACAGATAATCAAATATCTATCTACCAAGCTAGCTACATGAGTATCTATCTGTTTATCTACCTATCCATCCCTCTCTCCATCAATACCTGATCCTCACGTTAACATCCTTCCATAAATCCAGCTGGAGTATCCTTCTCCCAGGCTCTTCGCTCCTCCTTTATTTCGCATTTTTAGCCTCCCCGACTTCACACTTAGGCATGTCTCTCGTTGTCGTTCACTTGTTATCACACATTTCTTTCCACTCAGTATGCCAGCGTTGGCTCTCGACTTGTTTTATCTTTATATACTGTATACATTGTTTTCGTACAGAGATCCACCACTTTTCAATGGTGCCAGATAATGAAACATGGGTAGTGACCTCCGTGGAGTATTACGGTAAGCCAATTCCTGGTTCATCTACTGCATATCATTTTCATGGCTTTCGTTTTTCTTACTCTAACCTTACTAGGTGTCAGGCTACATCGCCTTCCCGTTTTCTCCACAATGTTCTCTTTTACCAACGCAGTTATGGTTATCGTTATCATCAGATTGCAAGGCAGCTGTATAAATAGGTTTAGTTGCGATTTTGTCCCAAATTACGCTTGGTAAGCTTATAACAGCACGCCCTAGATACACAGGCCCCGGCAAACGCTCTTTTGACCACTTATGAGGACACAGACGAAAGCGTTCCCTGCCTCCTATTCTCCTACCCTCTATTTACTCACTCATACCTTACATGCAACACCACTGTGCAGGCCAGTGCACTGTAAAATCTCTGCCAGAATTCCTAAGCACATTATATTCCCTTCGTTTACATGAAATTAGAAGACTGTGTGATATTACGGCAGCGAGTCGCCTGTTGTTCTCTCACTCATTTTCTTACACCTTCACTTTGAGATACTGTACCTCTCAGGCTGTGATGACCTAAATTATTGCTCCTCCCAACTTCCTTTGTGCACAGTGACACACGCACACGCACATGAAGGCACACACACACACACACACACACACACACACACACACACACACACACACACACACACCACCACCACCACCACCATCAGGACCAACATACACTCACTCACACTCCACCACACACACACATCCCCTACCACACACACATTCACTCCACGCCACACACACACACACACACACACACACACACACACACACACACACACACACACACACATACACACACCACCACCACCACCACCACCACCATCACTACCACCATACACTCACTCACACCCCACCACACACACATTCACTCCACACCACACACACACACACACACACACACACACACACACACACACACACACACACACACACACACACACACACACACACACACACACACACATCTTTCAGGTAATCTGGTTTGAACAATAATTAATGACGATAATCACGCACGTAAAATACAAAGACAGTACTGGAGGTCAATTTCCAAACCTCACGTAAAAATAAAAACCCGTGAGAGAGAGAGAGAGAGAGAGAGAGAGAGAGAGAGAGAGAGAGAGAGAGAGAGAGGAGTGAAGTGATAGATGGAGGGATGGGTGAATGGATGGATATTTTGACAGATAGGGAGAGTCACAGATGGATAGGTGGTGGATAGACTGGAGTGGATGGATGGATATTTAGATATTGACAGCTTGAGAGAAAGCAGACAGATGGACTGATGGATGAATGGATGGATAATTATAGCTAAGTATATAGGCAGGTAGTCAGCTACAGAGAAACAGCTATATAGGCATTAATGTGTCATATGTAACAGTTATAGATATGTAATGCTTATAGGCACTAGTATGTATCTCATATCACACTGTGCAGTATGTAGTATCTGCCTGGGACATTACACAGCTTCTCAGTAACAATGTCAATCCACAATCAACAATCCTACTGCCCCAGACCATCAAGAATTGTCTTAACACGTAATGTATCTCAATCTTTTTCTTCAGACAATACAATAATTTCATGATATGAGCAGGATAACCAGCTTGAGCCAGGTATCTAACGTCATGGAAACTACCCTGCGAAATCTACCAGACACTACATCCCATCGAGCCGTATATATTTTCATATTTCGGAGGGTATAGTCAGAGAGCCAGAGAGTACGACCGAGGGTAGAGGGCAGGAGGCAGGGTCAGCTGGGAGGTTTGCCGCCTCGTTACGTTACGCTGTCAGTTACATTTCGATATAACTGTACAATAAACTCCGTAACCCAAAAGCGCCTATAACCCACCTCACCAACGTTACAAGATAGGCAGAGAGGCCAGTGAGACAGAGCGGCACCTACCCAGTAACCAGCTTTCCAACGTCTCACTATTTTATCAACAGCTGCCCAGATTTATCTCCACTTCCTGAGCCACGATTATCTACAAAGGCAGCACTATCAACACTGGTGTCTGCTGCGATCTACGATACATCTACGATACACCTACAATCTCTGTCTAATTAACACCTCGGCTACGTTTATCGGCAGCTAGGTAGATTCTGTATTAACCGTATCACTTCCACCTAAGGCCCGATAACGCATCTCCTTTCATTCCCGTTAAACGACTGATATGGGTTAGGAAAAAAAAAACTTCAGTAACCTTATAATTTCTATACTACCTTCACTCTAACCTGGCCTAATTTTCGTCTTTTTGTAGCTTATTTTAAGCAGCCCAGTTCAAGAAAACGATACTACTACCTCGGCTCTGCATCATCTCCAAAACGCTTCTTCGTGACTAGCATCATAATTCCAGCATAAATCTCTTGTTTCAACTCAGCTGTCAAGATGGAGAGATGGCAATTTTAGGCCAAGTTAGAGAAAATAAAAATTAATCTTGTACATTCTAACACAAGTACTGTACATTATTACACTAGTATATAGCGTGGTCAGTAAATACGTAGCAAAAATCATGGGGTGTATTCCGGAGACGCTACTGAATGCCAATGACTAAATGAGCGTATTGCGAAATCTCAATAGTTTGGGAGTCCCAGCACTTCACAGATCTGCTATGAATGTGTTGGAGTCAGGGGATTGTAAATGAGACGTCCATCACATACAGTGAGATTTATTAACAGTATTATACAACATGCTAGACACAGGTATGTCATGCACATTTACAGCAAATGTTCACAACTCTGGCCTCCTTGCTCAATGCATGCTGCAGCCCGTTGCACAAGTGACTGTTGCACACGTTCCAAAGCCCCGGGACTGTTGCTGATACCTGCCCTACTCCTTCCACCACTAACGACCCACCACTGCTTCCCACTCGCAAAAAGAGAGTAGAACATTTTTTTCGTGCTAAATTATGATAAAGAATTGAATTTATGAAACAGCGATTAAGATATAGCTATTAAGTGGTGGAAAGGGTGAACTATTAGGGAAACTGGGATGAGAGAGAGAGAGAGAGAGAGAGAGAGAGAGAGAGAAGGCAATACCATCTCAAGGGTTAATTCTTCATCTTTCCATTTCTGCTTCATAGCCTCATCATTTTCTCTTAATACCTCCAAACATTTCCTAAGCTCTAGCACAGTCTCCTTCTGGACAAAAGGTCATAAAGGCAAAGTCTGATCCTCCCTGTTACAAAATTTAATCTTAAAACGAATATCAAGAAAAAAGAATATTATACGCCATGGAACAGAGCGAGTAAATAGGAAGCTTGGAATATGACTAAAAAGATTTAGAGCAAACCAGCAGGATCCTGGAGGAGCGTCATAGCAAGACTTAACTCTTATTAATTCTGATGGTTGACCAATGGCGATGGGTGTCTGTAGTGGCACCAAAACCATGGATGTGAAAATCAAAGCATTTTATTGGCTGTGTGTGTGTGTGTGTGTGTGTGTGTGTGTGTGTGTGTGTGTGGTGTGTGTGTGGTGTGTGTGTGTGTGTGTGTGTGTGTGTGTGTGTGTGTGTGTGTGTGTGTGTGTGTGTGTGTGTGTGTGTGTGTGTGTGTGTGTGTGTGTGTGTGTGTGTGTGTGTGTGTGTGTGTGTGTGTGTGTGTGTGTGTGTGTGCGAGGGTCAGAGTCCATAAATCTGATCGGTATTAAAGGACATGTTCCAAGCATAGGCATAAGAATGGACATACTAGCAGGATATACTTTGGATGCCCGCTCCATTTTGCAGTTCAAACTCTTAGACATGGGACAGACATGAGAGTGCAGACCAGTGCAGCACCCTCATGCCGTCGCAGCTCCTTTGTTTAGCAGGTAATACTTTCATGTATGTTACCGGTTGTCAAAGTTTCTTAACACTGATCTGAATATGCCTAGGAAAGAGGGAACCACATCAGACTCTGAGTCATAACGCTGATACTGTTAGACTTTTCATGGTCGGAACAAATATATTACTTTTTATCAGGCAAAGCTAAGCAAATCAAGTCAGCTGAGAGTGAACCATAAAAGACAGGAAGTGTTAATTCTGGCACTATTAACTCTTTGGAAACAACTCAATACCCTATTATAGCTAACGTCAGACGATTTCATTCAGCTGAGAGTAAGCGTAGGATCTGCTAGTATTTATAGTGGTACCATTATCCCGCTAATGGTTCGAACAACGATATTAGTCTATTCCAACTAACGCAAGACGAGTTCATTCAGCAGAAAGTGAGTCAAGAGCCTGAGGGTTTGAGGCAATATGACTTCTTGACTAGGTATAAAGAAAAATAGCAACTCATTAAACTTACACCAGAGCCTGAATTAAAAGGCGAGGATGACGGATACATAATATATAAACCTACCTACCTATCTATCTATCTATTGCCAGACGCCACAATCCCGTAAGGGGTGACCATTTCACTTTGACTTGTTTTACGGGGAGTGGCACTAACCCTCCACCAACCCACTTGTTGACACGTAAGAAGCACGTATGGTTTGGTTATATGGTTACCACCCAGCGTTGTAAATGATTTCTTGGCTTACAGGAAACCATTTGGCTTGTCATTCAATGTAAAGCCACCTGTAAAGGAAAGAAATGCAATAAGAAGTGACAGGAAAGATGGGAGAAACAGGAAGAGAGGAGGGCAGGCATAGAAAAAGAATGATAAAGGTGAATGAAGAAGTAGGCAGCACTACATCAAGTGAGTGGATGATGGTCGCCACCACCTGTAAAGGAAAGAAAAGCAATAAGAAGTGACAGGAAGGATGGGAGAAATAGGAAGAGAGGAGGGCAGACACAGAAAAGGAATGATAAAGGCTAAGGAAGAAGTAGGCAGCACTACATCAAGTGAGTGGATGATGGTCGCCACCACCTACACCTCTGATAAAATATAGCCATGGACATCACTCAGGATCATCCCACGTGCACACACCCGCCCTGCATCGAATCTTTCACGCACAGTTAAGCACTTCACTCCGACAACGTATTTTATATTACTGCTAAAACCAATTTTTTTTTTTTTCAGCTTTGGAATGTCTTGTCCAACTGAAGACGTTAGATACATCCTTCATTAATCATTTAGCCTCTAGAGGAAGTGGTGGCGACCATCATCCACTCACTTGATGTAGTGCTGCCTACTTCTTTCTTAGCCTTTATCATTCTTTTTCTGTGCCTATCCTCCTCTCTTCCTATTTCTCCCATCTTTCCTGTCACTTCTTATTGCTTTTCTTTCCTTTACATGTGGTGGCGACCATCATCCACTCACTTGATGTAGTGCTGCCTACTTCTTCCTTAGCCTTTATCATTCTTTTTCTGTGCCTATCCTCCTCTCTTGCTATTTCTCCCATCTTTCCTGTCACTTCTTATTGCTTTTCTTTCCTTTACAGGTGGCTTTATATTGAGTGACAAGCCAAATGGTTTCATGTAAGCCAAGAAACCATTTACAACGCTGGGTGGTAACCATATAACCAAACCATACGTGCTCCCTACGCGTCAACAAGTGGTTTTTTTTTTTATGCGAGGAAGAAGGAACCAAAGGCCATGGACCCGCAATAACACTTCCCTCCAAGAGAAAAACAAAATACAAGACAGAGCCAAATTCAAGATCCGTCCATTTCGAGAAGCCTGGACACACTGCGTTTGAAAGACTGGAGATCATAGGCAGCAGGAAATACAGACAGAGGGAGACAGTTCCAGAGTTGACCTGTTGCATAAATGAAGGACTGGGAGTAACGGTTAACTCTGCATTAGAGAGTTAGACAGAAAAGGGATGAGAGTTTGCTGCTAGACGGGTGCTACGCGCCCGTCGTAGAGGTGGAGGAATGCATGCAGACAGTTCAGAGGAGCAGTGACCATTAAAGTAGCGATAGAAAAGAGATAAAGATGCAACAGTGCGACGAAGAGACAGAGGTTGAAGGGAGTCAGTAAGAGGAGGAGAGTTAATGAGACGAAAAGCCTTTGACTCCACCCTATTGAGAAGAGCTGTATGTGGGGAGCCTCCCCACACATGAGAGTTGTACTCCACACAGAGGCGGATAAAACCCCTGTATAGAGTCAACAATTGTGCAGGGGTTGGTGGAGGGTTAGTGCCCCTACCCGTAAAACAAATAACTTAAAGTCAAATGGCCACCCCTTACGGGATTATCGCGTCTTGCAATAGATAGACAGATAGCTAGGACTGTCGCAGGTTGAAAAAAAAAAAATCACCAGGTTGTAGCAGAAATTAAATGCAAAAATATGCGTCATTGGATGGAGGAGTTAACCCTTGAATGCACTGCCTTTTTTTTTTTTTTTTTTTTTTTTTTTTTTTTTTTACATATTCTTGCTAATTTCAGATGATTTAGACTAACTTAGAAAAGGCCTGTCTTACTGATGGGATTGATGATGACTTGATTTAACTCCTCCAGTATGAAAAACGTTCCATAAGCTGTCCAAAATCGCCCGGATATAATGAGAATAAAACAGATAATAGGTAGATGGATTAATGCTGTCAGGCTGGTAATGACTCTTCTTCATATTATTTGTGCTGCCGGCAAACGATTGGAGTAAGTTAGAGAGACTTTGATAACTTTTCCAAACAGATATTGCCTTCATCAACATCCTGACCTATAGAAGACCTCCTTAACTTGAATTAAATCACCTGGTGTCAACACTATCTATCTATCTATTGCCAGACGCCTCAATCCCGTTTGGGGTGGCCACAAACAAATCGCCTCCAAGTCGCCCTGTCCCCCGCCATCTCACTGCCCTGCTCCCAACTCACACCCCCCTCTCTCATATACCTCTCCACCCCATCCCTCCATCTCATCCTCGGCCTCCCCGTCTAGTCCTCAAACGTGTATTTTGTTTAAGTGCAGACGACAAACTTCGTCGCCAGCGCCACCTATAGGAGTTACACAGCACTAACATACTCTGAGGTTCCAGTTAGGATTAAGGTCCTGTTATTGTCTCCCTATCATCGTGTATATTATTAATGAATGTAAATTTCCGCCCATACACCGACAAAGAATTTCCCTCACTTGCAACAAACACAGGTCATTAGTCTGGTCATTGTGTAGTCATTGTTTAAACATTAATTTGTGTAAGCCGCCACCATCTTCTCGTTAGTAGTGGTGGGCGATACCACCATTTATTGGTAATCGCGATTACTGATTACTTTAGGGAAAATAATCGATTAGTAATCGATTACCATTCCGATTACTGGAATCTGGACTTATATGTTTGCTTTTCAAGGCGCCTCTCCTTACTGTATTTACCAGTACTACAGTAAGGAGGTACAAAGTCGTGCCACTACCTTGTTGGAGTTCCTTTGTTTCTGTTATTCAAGTCTCAATCATCTTTCAGTCTTTCTTTCTTCGATTTAGAGTTGCTCAAAAGTTCCTTTATACGATGGATACTCCACTTTAAGTATGCTATTTTTCTTTGAGCGTATAAAACACATATACAGCATGCTTGTCTATAATAATTCATGAAACATACATCCTTATTAGTAAAATATATAAAACAAGCATTCTTAGAGAGAGAGAGAGAGAGAGAGAGAGAGAGAGAGAGGAAGGGCAAGAGAAGGTGTGGCCTTGTTAGTGAGTCCGGAAGTACAGCAGTGTGTGATTGAATGGAAGGAGGTGTCATCGAGACTGATGTGGGTGAAAGCGAAATTTGAACGTGAGTTGTGGGTGTTTGTGAGTGCATATGGGCCTGGTAGTGAAAGGGATGAAGATGAGAGGGAGTCTTTCTGGAATGATGTTGATGAGTATCTGCAGAGTTTTGGAGCGAATGTGAATGTGGTAATGATGGGAGATCTGAATGCTAGAGTGGGAAATGTAGCATTTGAAGGCGTAGTTGGTATGCATGGTGTGCCTGGAAGAAATGAAAATGGGGAGCGAATGATAGGGATGTGTGTTGAGCGAGAGATGGTGATTGGAAATACCCTGTTTGAGAAGAAAGATATTTATAAATATACATGGGTGAGACAGGAGGGTGGAAGGGTTGTTGATAGAGCTTTGATGGACTATGTAGTTGTGTCCAGGAATGTAATAGGAAGATTGTTGGATGTGAGAGTTCTGAGAGGGGAGGGTGGAGGTATGTCTGACCACTACCTGGTGGAGGGAAAGTTAAGAGTAGGAAAGAGATGGGTGAGAGCTAGGAGGGTTAGGTGTGGCAGGGAGGTTTTGAAAGTGAGTGAGTTGGATAAAAGAGAGAAAAAGATAGAGTATCAGGAGAAATTGAAAGATGAGTGGAACGCAGTAAAAAGATCGGGAAAATGGCAGCGTGGAGGAGGAATGGCAGTTGTTTAAGAGTGCTGTGGTGGGGCATGCAGAAGAGGTGTGTGGTGTGAGACGTGTGGGTGGTGGTGTAAGAAAAGGAAGTGAATGATGGTGCGAGGAAGTAAGTATAACTGTGGCTGAGAAGAGACGTGCATATGAAGTGTGGCTGCAGAGGAAGGATGAGATGTCATATGAAAGGTATAAGGAAAAGAGGAATAGAGCGAGAAGGGCTGTGCGTGATGCTAAAGTGGCAGCAGATGAGAGGTGGGGTAGGCGGCTGACTGAGAATTTTCAACAGAATAAGAAAATGTTTTGGAAGGAGGTGAAAAGGGTGCGAAAGGGAGAGTCTGGGAAGGAAGAACGAGTAAAAGCAGAGGATGGAAGGATGTTAATTAAGATGGATGCAGTAAGGATGAGATGGGCAGAGTATTTTGAAAGATTGTTAAATGTAGAGGAGGAAAGGGTGGCTGAGATTGTGGAGGATGGAAGGGTGCAAGGAATAAATGTGTTGGGAGAGTTGAATGATTCTTTGATTACGAAGGAGGAAGTGGAGAAGGCAGTACGGGAGATGAAAACAGGGAAAGCTGCAGGTATGGATGGGTGTGCTGTGGAATGCCTGAAGGGTGGTGGAGTGACTATTGTTGACTGGTTAGTAAGATTGTTGAATGTGTGCTTTGAGAAAGGTATGGTGCCAATTGACTGGGCAAGTGCTTGAGTGGTCCCGTTATATAAAGGCAAGGGTGATAAGTATGAATGTACTAGCTTTAGGGGTATAAGTCTGTTGAGTGTTGTAGGTAAGGTGTATGGTAGAGTGTTAATTATGAGAGTTAGAGAGGGTACAGAGGGAGTGATTGGTGATGAGCAGTGTGGCTTTAGGAGAGGGAGGGGATGCGTTGATCAGATGTTTGCTGTGAGACAAGTGTGTGAAAAGTATTTAGCGAAAGGCAAGGATGTGTTTTGGGCATTTATGGATTTAGAGAAAGCGTATGATAGAATTGATAGGGAGGCTTTGTGGACTGTTTTAAGATTGTATGGACTTGATGGTAGGTTACTAAAAGGGGTGAAAAGTTTTTATGTAAATAGTAGAGCGTGTGTAAGAGTGGGAAATGCTGTGAGTGATTGGTTTCCCGTGAGAGTGGGGCTGCGACAGGGATGTGTGATGTCGCCTTGGTTGTTTAATATTTACATGGATGGTGTTGTAAGGGAGGTGAATGCAAGAGTTTTAGGTGGAGGTCTGAGTCTGGTGAATGTTGATGGTGGAGAGTGGAATCTGAAGCAGCTGCTGTTTGCAGATGATACTGCACTGGTGACTGATTCAGAGGAGAGATTGAGACAGTTGGTAGAGGAGTTTGGAAGGGTGTGTGAAAGGAGGAAATTGAAAGTAAATGAGAATAAGAGCAAAGTGATGAAGTGTACGAGGTTGATAGATGGTAGGGGGATGAATATAGTTTTGAATGGTGAGTTGCTTGAGGAGGTAGATTGTTGTAAATATCTAGGGTCACATGTTGCTGTGGATGGAAGAATAGATGCAGAAGTGAAGTTTAGAATAAATGAAGTAGGAAAGGTGCTGGGAGGAATGAAAAAAGTGTTTAAATGTCGTTCGCTTAGAATGGATGTAAAGAGAAGGCTGTATGAGGGTGTTGTGGTACCGAATGCATTATATGGTGCTGAAACATGGAATATGGGTGTAGCAGAGAGGAAAAGTTTGAATGTAATGGAGATGAGGTGTCTGAGGAGTATGTGTGGAGTGACGCGTATGGATCGGGTGCGAAATGATGAAGTGCGAAGGAGAACTGGAGTTGTTCGGGAGATGGCTGGTAGAGTTGAGCAGAGGGTGTTGCGATGGTTTGGGCATATGGAGAGAATGGATAATGAGCGATTGGTGAAAAAGATAACTAGATCTGATGTGAGAGGTGTAAAGCTGAGAGGAAGACCACGAATAGGATGGATGGACAGTGTGAAGAGAGCGCTGGATGCGAGAGGGATGTCTGTTGAGCAAGGAAGAGTGGCTGTGCGTGACAGAAATAAATGGAGAGAAATTGTGAATGAATAAGTGATGACGCAGCCCTGAGGGGATATTCTCCCGCATTTGGTCTGATCAGCTAGTCAGGTCAGGTGCGGGTAAGGGGATGGGTCTGTTATGATGTGGCAGGGGTAAACCAGTTCTGCTGTCGGGCCCTGCTGCGGATGTCACTGATTGCATTGCGCAATGGACCCTTGTGTCGTGTGGTGCGGTGAGGATCTGTCTGTTCTCCCCTTTGGGGCTAAGATGCGAATGAATGTGTTTGAATGGATGAGTAAATGGGGAGTGTGTCGTCCTGTCTCGGCTACCTCCCTTTCCTTGGGGGAAGCAGCCTAGGTATATAGATAGATAGATAGATATATAATCCAAACGCTTTTGTGCCAGACAAAAAAAGAATTAGCCTATGCTATAGTAGAAATATAATCGTTTCCAAAAGTATGCAAACAAACCAACATCATTTCGTTTAGAGAATAGTATATGCTTGATGAGAGAAACATCTTGTGAGGAGAAGCGTTTTTTAGATGACGTTTCTGTTTCGCTGCTATAGAGCTCCTTCACATTGAGTGGCTCGATCACTCGATGTGAAGAAGCTCTGTACGAGCGAAACGTCATCAATAAAAGGCTTCTTCTCAGAAGGTGTTTCTCTCATCAACTTGTCGGCTATTCATGCCTTACACCCTAATATATACTTAATACACGAGCATCTGTGTGACCAGAAACTGTCATAAAACACAAACATTGCAAAAAATCCATGTACAAAATACAAAGTAATGAAATATGTGGAACTAATAATACAAAGCCCAGTTCCTTAATAATGCACTCTACACTGGCATTACAGAAAACGTTCAAAGCGTATAACGTTTTCCTTTAAATCTCAAAGAAATAATATTTTTTCTGATAAACTCAAAAGTAAATGTGATTCTTCTATAGTAATCGTTTCAAGTAATTGATCATAGGAAAACAATCGATTACTGCATTTTTTTAAAAGTAATCGAAGTAATCGATTACGCCCATCCCTACTCGTTAGTCTCGTATCAGGATGCGCTGCAGTACTAATATGTTTTCACATTACCAAGGCCTACCGAGTCCTGTGTTTATGTGGAGCACATCTGTCAGCAGAGATATTTACCATGTTCACTTGGTGAGTCTGGAAGTCGCGGAATGGTAGAGGCTCCTGGCGGCTGGGAGGTAAGCAGGTTTGTTTAACCCGTCACGTCCCGAGGTTTTCCGCACCTCCGACATCCCCCAGTCCCGAGGTATTTTCGATTTTTTTTTTTTTGGCTAAAACCTTCGCTTTTGGTGAGAAACATCGAAAATTCGTAGAGAAATCGCTCACCTGAGGTTTAAAGTGCCCAATCCAGGTAGGAGTTCCTCCTTACCTGAGTGGGTTTTCTAACATGCTGGCACCAAAGAAAACGAGTTCTATGGGAGGGTAACTATTTTATCCACTCATAAACGGTATTTATTTATTTACTTGGTACGAATGTATATGTAGTATGACAGTATATTGGTTTTCAAGCAGTAATGAAGGCATTATAAGCATTGTTTCACTCACTAACTAATCACCATACCTGACCTATTTTTGCCACACTACCTGATCATTATTTCTGGCTGTTTCTTCTTCTAATGCTATGTAAACATTGTCCTCCACATTGTCATCGATTGGGGAATCACTCTGGCCCTCAATAACTTTACTAGCCAGGTCACTGGTAACAGGTCCTTTGCCAAGACAATGGCGTGAGGGGGGGAGGGGGGAGGTTATGCAGTGTAAGGCATTGTCCCTGCTTGGTATCTTGTACAGGAATAGAGGAAGGTGTCCCGTGTATACATACGAAAAATCACATGCGAAAACTGAAAATTGTGCAAATTAGGTACCTTGCAATTGCACGACGTACTGGTACGTCGCCGGGACTGGCAAATGCAAATCGTGGTGACGTACCCATACGTCGTCGGGACGGGGCGGGTTAAGCACCTCGTTGCAATGATCACTTTACAGCTTATCATTGTTACCTGCAGACGGTTTTATTCAACGTAGGGAAAATCTCTCCTAATGGACGGGTTATTGAAGGCTGTACCTAACCATTCAAGGTCAGAAAAATGATACTGAACTTTGTATGAAAGAAAAAAATATATATAACCGAGAAAACTAATTATGTGTAGTAAGTCAGACTGCAAAGTTATTTATGATTTTTATTTCACCAGTATGAAAGTCCTGAAACAAATGGAACCCGTGGTCTGAAAAGTGGATATTTATTTAAAAAAAAAATGACCGTTAATTTGATAGTTTATTTTCCTCAGTTACTCTTCCTCTTTTTTATCAACATGACTGGTAGTTCCTGGATGAATTCAGTTTTCTAGTATCCGAGTAATTAATCAGGTTACTCGCCTCTTTAATATCAGTAAGCCTGCTGTGACAGTGACACTCTTAGGCTCCTGTGATTCACTCATTTGAAGTGAATGATCTGTTGTTAACTAAAACATAATACTGACTTGTTCCGACCATAAGAGGGCTAGTGGTCATTGTATTAGCACTATTAGACTCACATGCCTCCCTCACTACTGAAAAAAAAAATAAATAAATAAAGTCGACTTCACTGGACTAGAGCATCAAGAGTTTCCCCACCTGTGAGATGGTTAACTGAAAATAATACCTACAGTTTTATTGAAAGAAACACATTAAGACGTCAATTATCAGTTTAAACTGTTTAAAGGGGTTCTTGAACCATAGATTATATGGTAAATAGGTGTTCCCTTTAGCAACAGAAGGAAGAGTAAAGAAGACTGTTGTAAGAATATCCTACTTTGCTACGGCCCAAATTAACAATGTGTGCTTGTTTACAGTGAATGTAGGTAAAAAGAAGAAGAAGAAGAAGAAGAAGAAGAAGAATTTAGGTGTATAAAAAACTGGAATAAAAAGAATTAATTTACCGCTTCCATAAATGATAAACTTTAAATTTACTCGCTACTTCCCTGCTAAAAATGTGAGCTGTTGTTTTTAGGATTACTGTAATAATAAAAGTGCAATTTTCCTGAATACAAGTATACTGGAAAATTGGAATACACAGAATATATTTGACTGGCATATAAACCGATTAGTTTTTGCTCGTTATTTCCAGACTACGAGTAAAATCCCGCACTAATTTAACCTTTTATCTTTCCTATAGCCCCTGAGCCGGGCCTGTTTGCAGCGTGCACAAATTGCTTCTCACTGGAAAAGCCTGGTGATTTCAGCCACAAGGATTTTAATGTGTTTGTCATTCAGGGGGAAAGTGAAATCGTATTGAATGTTGTGACGGGCATGCAAACACGAAGGAGAAAAGTTATATTAGGCCGGGGAGGTCTCTTCTGCCCTGCGTCTTTTATTTTCAGTCATGACTTACTGCATCCAGCAGCAACGTCGTCCTCGGCCCTGCCTCACTTAAACAGGTCGTCAGCCTCGCCATGAATACTGATGTACGGGAGAAATGGTGGGGACACACACACACACACACACACACACACACACACACACACACACTGAATAAAACACAATATCCGCTCTCGTGTGGTATTTAATACAAATCAAACTTCCACTGGTGATGAAAGAGTTTACTAAGTTCCCGACTCGGACAGCAAAAATTAAATAATAGGAATATATATATGCAGAAACATAACTTCGCCGTGAAGACATGTGTGTAAAGGACCACAGGAAAAATGCAAATAGAGACAGTAACAGTTCAGTCCCGGTCACAATTATTTTCCTCTCTAAGTCCGATGTAATGAAACCCAGCGAAATATTTTGTACCCACGGCCGTAAATACTTCCGGGCAGTTGGTGTGCCTGCTGAGATACTTGCTTCGATTTTACATGAAGCTTTATGAGTGATGGGTCGAAATGTATGAAAATTGTATCGCGACTTGTATGGCAGTCATACTGGCAGGGTTTACCTCGCAGATACGATGCCCTTATGAACTCGGTGCACGAGTTGTAGATGACTTACAGAAGCGACGAGAACCTTACACAAAGCCTTGTTGTCTCTGTGCCTCTTGGACTCCAGGCCGTTACTGATGCCAACGAAGGTTATACAAAGTACTTATGTAAGCACAATGTACGGTAAATGGTAACAAAGACTGTGTTGGTCATACATAGTAGGTGTTCCTTATAATTACCTTATTAATGTCAAGTGTAACATTCTGGAAACCTGCATGTAGTGATGTTCTCATAAGACAGCTTTTGTAACAAATTATAATAAAGCATACAAACAATTGGGTCTACATATATCATAATCCGCCCATGTTTTGAGTTCGGTCCACATGTGAATCTCTCCAACGCGGCCATAATTATGATCTTTGCACTGATCCCTCTAGAGTGATGAATGTGGGATCTTCCATGTGAATACATGGTATTGTCCCTGTTATATAGTTCATGATACTGGACTCCAAGCTATAATTTGTGTATCCCACTGTATACAACCATCAAATTAAATATCTCGGGTGTTCGGGGGATTATAAAACGAGACAAGTGATCTGGTATATATCTTTTATATCTCCTAATAATATGACATTCTAATGGTTTTCCACGAATGCTTAATGAAAAGGAGTCACATACTAATTTGATATTGGCAAATTAAATATGTATAGTGGTTATGAGTACTAATACTACGATGTCCACATCCCTGTAGGTATAACTGACAACTATATCATCCATCAGGGCTGCCAACACTTCCTAGTGTAAATACATCCGTGTGTCGAGTGCTTCACTCCCTCAGCAATATGTTAGTCATTTTGGGGGAAGATAGTTGTGAGCGCGACTCTACTGTACGTTGGTGTATTACGAGTACATCTTCAGACAGTGACATGGAGGCCTGAGGCTGGAGGTCTTATATGCCACTATATCTGATAATGTAAGAAACGAAAGCACTTGCTGTCCCTGATTTTATTATCTCCGACAAGGAGAGTACGTTTTCACCCCTGTTTGTTTGTTTGTTAGTTTGTTCGCAGGATTACTTAAAAAGTAAAAAGAGAAATTTGGACCAAATTTGGTGGGTAGATAGGCTGGTCCATGTCCCAGGGGACAACCGATTAACTTTCTGGACCGATCCAGATCGTATTACAGATTCTGGATCCGGAAAACAATATTTGTGAAACCCTAAACAATGATGAGAAACCCTGACCCATTATGAAGAGTGATTTGGAAATGACATTGCCCTTGTAGGAGATGCCCCCCACTGAGTACCCCTCTAGTGTCTCCTGTGACTGTTTACACACACACACACACACACACACACACACACACACACACACGTGTGTGTGTGTGTGTGTGTGTGTGTGTGTGTGTGTGTGTGTGTGTGTGTGTGTGTGTGTTCGTGTGCCAAAAAGCTGGAAAGTTTAGTTGTTCACTAAATTTATTATAATGAATTTAACATCATTAATATTTCGAGTAGAGGATTAACACAATGGGAGAAGAAATTACGAATGCTTGGCCTAGAATTTCTTATTCCTTTTTATAAGACACATTGGTTGAAGCATTACATATAATTAGAAATTTTTAAAATAATATTCTCGAGTGTTTCAAAGGAGGACTCGTGTGTAAAGGTTTAGATGAGAATATATTCACTGCCAAGCTTATAGAACTGGTTAACAGTAATTACACAACAGGGAGGAGGACAATTAATGCTGTTCATTCTTCTGTATTTAGAAGAGAAGATATTGATGTACTAATGCAACTGGGGAAGATAACGCCTATTATTATTATTATCGTGAAGCCAGACGAAGGGAGTGGCTGGTTTTAACCACAAAAGCAGATGATTGTATAATTACCTACCGCAGAGAGAGAGAGAGAAGGCCGAGAAACAAGCAGCTACAGAGACTGACAGGCAGAGTGACAGCCAGGCACCCATACTGTGCTCACAAGCAGACAGACGCACAGACAGACATGTGCAAAAGCAGACAAACACAGAGACACCCTGAATGAATGAATATACATCGCAAGCGCCAGATAAAGTGGTCTTTTATATGTAAGCGAAGATGTAAACGTAGGCAAGCAGGAGGGGATTACAAATAAAGAGGAACGTTAACACATTGACAGCAAGACATCATAGACCCAGATGTACACAAACGTAGAATAACACAGACACAAACACACAGAATGAATGAATATACAAGCGTAGCAGAATCTCGGCAAATCAGATTATTTAAGACATGAAGGAGAAAATTATATCATTGATAATTAGAGAAGTCAAATAAAGGAGGCAAGGAGACATACAGACACAGGCCGACGCAAACGCAGACACAGACACAGCCAGAGACAGTTAAAACGTAGGCAATTCGGCACAGAAAGAAGACGTGAATAAGCGAAGAAACCTGATAGAGCAGAACCCCCTAAAAAAAGTTGGACCAAAATGAAAACATAGACGAGCAGAGGAGGAATAAAATAGAGAGAGAGATATGACACACCAGCGAGGACAAGTCCTGATATGGAAATGTGGGTCTGGCGAAAAGGGAAATGACCAGAGTCATTGCCAGAGGGATGGGAGGAGAGGAGCGTCGAGGTCTGAGAGATTTTTTATTTTTTATTTTTTACGTAGTAGGGGTGTGTGGTGACGAGGGGAATAGAGAAAGAGGATGAAGTCTGAGAGAAGGGAAGAGAATGAGAGCGGGAAGTTTTTTTTTTTTTTTTTTTTTTTTTTTATGAGGTTAGGGTTGTTGTAGTGCTGTTTAGGGAGATGAGAAACAGTTGATATTTCGGTGAATGGTAATAAGTAGTGGCAAGGGATGGGATTTTTTAAAAATGAAACACAGAACGAATATCTGAGGATAACATAACAGTTGGTGATCCAGAACATAAGGAAGTTGGATGGCGGGAGTAGAGGGAAGAAAAGTAACGTCTGAAAAGCTCTGGGGGGGATGTGGGGAGAAGGGAGCGTGGTGGGGTGGGGGGAGCGTCTGGGGATGAGGGAAGAGGAAAAGTGTGAGGGTAATAAAGGTTTATGATCAGGAGTAGAAGGGAAGGAGGGTAAGGGCAGGAGAGAAGATAATGGAAAGCCCTGAGAGTTAATATTATAAATGATTGGCATTTATCGGCCTCGGGAGGGCAATGAGGGAATGCTTTGACAGAAATAACAATGATGACTGGAAGTAAAGGAGGAAAGGGAGGGTGAGATTTTTATTTAATTATTTATGTATTTTTTAGTTGTGGGTCGTGATACAGGTTTGCGGGTATGAGGGTAAGCTAAGCGTTTAAGTCTGAAAGGAATAGAAGGTATTCTTAGATGCAGAGAGAAAACGGGTGGTTTGATTGATTGTTTTTCTGAAAGTAGTAAGGCGGTGAGGGAAGATGAACGAAAGGGAAGAGGATGATTGGGAATAAAAAGGCTTACAGTCGTTATCGTGCGTGTCATTTCCTACAAAGACGTTTCGTAAGTGCGCCTATTCGTACCAGTGTCATTTCGTACCCAAGTTACTTTGTTACCAGTTAATTTCATATCTTCACATAATAAATGTTCAATTATTGTTGCAAGCAGCACTAAATATTAAGATAACACAAATCGATATTTGTTTTATACGTACCGTACTCGTTAATTGAAACAATATTCCACCGTAAAAATGATTTTCAATAAAATATTAACTTGAATATAATCACATGCATATTTCGTAAAAAAAATAAAAAGGCAGTATATAAGAATTCTTTTCGTTTCACTCCCTCTGACCATACATCCGTGGCAGGCTGGCAGCACCTGTGGCAGTCTCGTTGCTCTATTCGCAACTATCCCAGATGCTAAAGATCTTCCCCTGATATGTTTAATGGCTTTTTCTTCTAAACTTTATGAATTTCTTTCTCACTGAGAAGGAGAAAGTGGGTTTCCAATAGCTGGAATTCGTCATGCAGCAAGATGATGAGGGTTTAGAATGGAAATTAAGTTTTTCTTGCTGGGGTACCAATGTTTAAATTTTACATCAAAGTAGTTATATTTATTGGTAGTTTTAACCCTTAATGCATGGAGGTCTAACGAGATGAGCCTCTCTTGTACTCATATACTGTTCCCCTCCCCCCCGCAAATTTGCCGTCTTTCAAGCCAACATTGCACAGTAACTGCAACACCTACAACTTTCAAGTAGAGATCAGAATACTCACCCATCATCTTCTCTCCATTTCAAGTATATCAACGTCTCTAGGCTGAAGTGCTGAGAAGGTGGCAGGTGATGAATGGAGGTAACTCTGGGGTTGCTGCGAGCTGAGTAATAGACGAGGTAACAAGTCGGTGGCAAGGATGAGTTGGTAGTTGGCCGGCCTGGGCCAGAAGAGGCTGCCCTGGCCCTGCTCACACTAGCATGCACTACCCTACTAGACCTTCCCACTTCTGTTCTGCCACTACACCATGAATGAATCTCACACCCTCTACCAGCGGCTCACTCATTTTATTCGGCCAAAGCTTCCGGATGTTTCAGATTGACACAGTGTTATATCAGTGTGTGGGAGGGAGAATACCAAGGCTTATACATCACGATACACAGTACTTGCCACGAAGGATTAATGAGACTCGTGTATATTCAGCCACGGGTTGCAATGAATAAATGAACCAATAATTGTTACACACACACACACACACACACACACACACACACACACACACACACACACACACACACACTACGGCCTTTTGTTTTCTTATTTCTGTTAACAATTACCAAATAGGACCTCTACGGTTCCCATATCTTAAGGGCGCACCTTGTCTTACTCGAGCCTAAACCATCAGCAAGTTGAAGCAAAGGGAACTACAATCGTAAGACCCATTCCCCGCACGGCCTCCCCGTGGAAATGTTTTCTTTTTCACTCTTCTCAAAAGTATGCATATGTGACTGATGCATAGTGACAAGGAAGCAAAATGGAATGGAGGGAAAGACAGTAAAGAAGCAAAGTTCATGTATATTTCTAACGTTTTATGTTGTTACAGGAGCACAACCTATTTTCTCTCTGAACATAAGCTGTGTGCAGTCCTAGTGTTAGAAAAATGAAGAACTGAAGCTCTTCCTTGAGTTTCTCTCTCACCTGCGTAGCAATGTATACTCGTGCACAAAATGACCATCATGATTTGCCCCAGTCCTTTTGTAGTACGCTATTCAAGACCAGTCTCTCATGATCACGATAATCATGATCATCATACTGAGTCAGTCCACTGCATGAAGAAGGTTTCTCCCATCTTTTTGCAATCTAACTTTTTGGATGATAGCGTGTACCATCCAGTCACAGCGTATCACCAAATCTCACCTCTCATTCTCGTCATCTGTTTGCATCTTCCTCTCACTCCGTCATTTCCTCTCACTCATCTCTCTCACACATTTTAGTTACTGGTACTCTGGTTGCACAGTTCTTATATGTTATACGAATAACGTCACCTGCCCACATCCTTTTGTTTTTTTTCTCCCACTGTGGTGATTATATCATCTACTTTCGTCTGTTCCCTTATGCTGGAATCTTTTTCTCAGTGTGACTCCTAGCATAATCCTTTCCTTTGTTCTATGAACAAAGCAAAGTTTACGTTTTAAGAACTTTGTTAGACTTCACTTTCTGATCCGTAAATCAGAAATATATAACCGTTTCTTCAGGTATTCATGCAATGATATAGCTTACCGAAAGCCCTCCATTCCATTCCTGGTCTTCCCTTAATTTTATTGTTTTGTTCCACCTGAGTTGCTTGCCTTAGGTATACGTAGGTTATATATTAACATGTTATAATTCTTTACCTCCTACTTACCCTAGATTACACTGAAAACATCGGTGCTAACCGTGATTTTATCTTCATATTCATGTTGAAGTCTACCTTCGATCTCTCGCTGGTTAGAACAGCTGTCATTTCTTGTAGTTTCACCTCTCAGTGTTCACGGCTATGTCCTATGCCTCGATCATTGTTAATATTATTTTCTTTGTTAACCTGAACAAATGTTGTGAAAGTGTCCTCTGGCCATATATAATAACCTGAATGAAAATGTTTCTCTTGGTCCAAAAATTCTTTTACTGGTATACTTGCCTATCCTAATGGAGCTTTAAATGGGCTGTGTTATATCTGTAAATATCTTGTAGTCTTCTAACATGGTTTTATTTTCTTCTACATCTTGTCTTCGAATTGCTCTCCACTCATACATAGTAGCTACTTCTATTGCACTGTACTTTCTCATGCTATGAATGACTTTAAATAATCTATAACACCTTCCACGCCACTAACTCCTACTATTATTCACAATGACTGTCGATGTATTTGGTCCTATGCCATCACAGGATCATCAAAGTTGCAGCAGTAATCTGTCCGCTTCTTCATATTTACCACGAGTATATAATTACGCCAGGCCGTAGATTAATGCTTTCCACCTGTGACGTCATTGTTGCTGTATTCTTCCCCTCATATGACAGTTTTCTTCAGTTTAGGAGACATATCGATCTAGAGCGGTTGGATATAGTAGTCTTCATTAAGCACGTCACCATTTGAGCCCACTCTATAGCTGGATAAATTCACCAGGTAGTAGCAAGAATAAATGAAGATGTCTTAATTGATCAGAAGTTAGTCAGGTGAAAATATCAGCAGGCCAGTTTTTCCTCCAGCTACAGTCACAACATTGTCTGCAACATATATCATTTCTTACAGTGGCTACACAATGTGGTGAATGTTTCTGGCGTATCCGATTGAGCCAGGATTCCGGGGGCTTGAATGATGAGTGAATGGAAGCGTGGCCCATTGGATTTGGCAAGTTTGTGCTGTCTGGACATTGTTACTCCTCACCCTGCCCTTGGGTGGGAAAGGAGGCCCGGATGATAGTGATGATGATGATGATGATGATGATGACGATGGTACATTCGAAAACCAGGAAGTGGGTTGAAAATTCTTGATCCTTTCATGCCTTGTGACAAAACAATGCTATAAGTTTTAGTCGCAATGGCAAAGGCAAGGAAGCTGTGCACGAGTACAGAGTTAAACTGCCTGCATAATTCGATTCACTTTTTCTTGCGACATTCAGTGCAAAATATGGCAAGAAAAATATTACCACTTCCGCGCAACAGCCTTTCCTTCAAGTTTGTTTGGAATTACACCGGAAAAACTTGAACAAAAGAGGAAGCTGAGGGTTAGGTTAGCATATTAACATTCATTTGATACTAACTAATAGAAAGATAGACAGGTACATAGATAAATAGATAGATGAGAGAGAGAGAGAGAGAGAGAGAGAGAGAGAGAGAGAGAGAGAGAGAGAGAGAGAGATGAAATGGAATATAAACGTACACGAAAGAATGGGAAGGAATTTAGGTGGAAACAGGAGATGAATTACGAGTGAGAGAAAGAGAGTCGGTATTTTAAAGAAGGGGAGGTAGGAGGGGAGGAAGCATGTGGAAAACATGTGAAAGGCGTCAGGAGAGAACAATATGATGATTGAGAGATGTAGAGGAAGGATGACAACAGACTGAGAAGAGAATTATGTATAACAGACAGATATACTCGTATATGGATAATGGAAGAAGTGAAAACATGTACCGTGATTATATATATATATATATATATATATATATATATATATATATATATATATATATATATATATATATATATATATATATATATATATATATATATATATATATATATTGTTACGGAACAGAGAAAGATAATGAACACTTTAAGTGAGAATACTAAAAATCACTACTGTCCCGCAAAGTTCCAGGTTCAAAACAAAAGAGTTAGGTAAAATTACAAGTTAAAGTTTAATGCTCAAACTAACAACAAAACATTCAGGACTCATAAGGATAATGTAATGGCAAAAACAGGTTAAATATATGGTTAACTGCAATAGCCTCTATTAACACGAAATTAGCAAGAGTAAATTTATCTAAGTCAGCCCTGATAAAATGAGAAAACCGGATAATGCTCAGTTAATGCAATATATATTATTACAGATACAAAATATTATTACTACTGGCTGACAGTAAAACTTTACATTAATCACAAAAACCTCACCAGGCCCACGAATTAACACCTTATGCTATACAGTACAAGAAAAAATGTAATAACACTTATACTCAAATTACGCAGCAGCTAGATGGTTGGAGACTTTCTGAGCACTCACAAAAATAATAACAACTGTACAGTGGAGGACAGAGATGTGAACAAAATGAGGAGTAGATCTAAGTGGCCATTAATGCAGAGACTGAGCTCATTACACAGGGGCTGGCAGAGCTTGATACAACTTGTAAGAAGGACGCGCAAATGAAGCCATAGGGGACAAAGAGTTGACACTCCTGCTCTGAACAACAGAAAGAACGACTTACTCTACTATAAAGGAGGAGGGGGGGAGTGAGGTAGAACACGCACTATGGAAGCCACGAGGCGAATCGTGGTCAAACATGCAGCATACTGTATGTTAGAATTATACAAAGGATGATGAAATCATAGGCTATGTAACACCTCCCCACAAAGAAAAAGAAATTTACAAAGGAAATTTCTTATTACTCTAAAACAATCTGTCTAAAGTCTAGATAAGCAATCTGCAATAACATTTTCTTTCCCCTTGACATGTTGTATGTCTAATGAATACTCCTGAAGAAGTAAACTCCATCTTGTCAATCTCTGATTTTTATCTTTAAACTTACTAAGGAATTTCAGTGGGTTATGATCGGTATAAATGACTATGGGGTCAAAACCAGAACACAAATAAAATGAAAAATGCTGTAAACCCAAAATCAAGGACAAAAGCTCTTTCTCAATAGTTGAGTAGTTCTTTTGAGGTGGAGTGAACTTCTTACTGTAATAAGATACAGGGTGTTCAATACCCTGATCATCCTCTTGCAGCAAAACAGCCCCAGCTCCTGTATCACTTGCGTCAACAGCCATCTTAAAAGGCTTAGCAAAATTTGGAGTAGCAAGCACTGGCTGACTTCATAGGATAGTTTTAAGTTTTCTGAAAGAGGATTCACAGTTATCGGTCCAGACAAATTTAACTCCCTTTTTCAGTAGGTCTGTAAGTGGTGATACAAGAATTGAAAAGTTAAAAACAAATCTCCTGTAATAACCTACCATTCCCAAAAATCTTTGGAGCTCTTTCCTACTTTTAGGTCTGGGAAGATCACTTATAACCTGAACCTTAGCTCCTGGTGGTGCAACATGTCCATCACCAATTACGTACCCAAGGTACTGAACTTTAGCTTGACCAAACTCACACTTTGATAAATTAGCTACAAGATTAGCCTGAACCAAACGCTCAAGAAATTTACTGACATGGCATAGGTGATCTTTCCAGTTGTCACTGAAGATTAATACATCATCAATATAAACAACACACCCTGCCAAACCCTCTGTTACAATATTCATGAGCTTCTGAAATGTGGCTGGTGCATTCTTCATACCATATGGCATTACAGAACATGCAAAAATCTTTCCTAGTGTTACAAAACATGAGATCTCCCTAGCACGTTCAGTCATAGGTACCTGCCAGTATCCCTTTAACAAATCAAACTTACTTATGTACCTAGCCTTTCCGATCTTGTCTATGCAATCTTCCACGCGAGGGAGAGGGTAAGTGTCTGTTTTGGTTATCTGATTAACACGTCTGTAGTCGATGCAAAACCGCTGTGACCCACCTGGCTTAGGGACTAGAGTGACAGGAGAATTCCACTCGCTCTGACAGGGCTCAATCATCTTGTGGTCTAACAGGTAGCCAAGCTCCTTCTGGATGAGAGGAACTTTCACTGGGTTCACACGGTAAGGAGGCAGTTTAATTGGCTTTGCGTCTCCAACATCGACATCATGCATCAACACAGTGGTTTTTCCTGGAGTAGCACGGAACACTTGCGGGTACTCCTGCAGTAATGCCGAAAACTCCTGCCTTTCCTCGGGAGCTAGATGAGAAAGCTTAGTCTGGAGATCATTCATGATATCAGGATTCTTCCCCAAACTATCACTCAGGTTCATGCTGCATGGGAGAACTTCACTTGCAGACTCGGGTGGAACAGCTACAGTGCAGACTGGGTTATTTTCGTCTCGCCTGTGATATAACTTTAGCATATTGATGTGACAAAGTTGCTTGTTCTTTCTACGATCTGGTGTGGCGATGACATAGTTGACATCACTGAGTTTCTTCTCCACGAAATAAGGACCACTAAACTTGGCTTGAAGAGGTTGCCCATGCACCGGTAGCAGAATCAAAACCTGATCTCCTGGCTGAAAGTGGCGTAACCTGGACTTCTTATCATACCAAGTCTTCATCTTCTGAGCAGCTCCTAAATTCTCTCTCGCCAGCTGTAAAGCAGTGGACAGCCGTTCTTTGAATTTCATCACATACTCCAGCAGGTTGACGTCATCTTCCTCCGACAGCCAGCATTCCTTGAGTAGCTTAAGGGGTCCTCTTACTTCATGGTCAAACAGTAGTTCAAAGGGTGAGAAGCCCAGTGATTCATTTGGAGATCCTCTTGCAGCAAATACAACGAATGGAAGACCTTTATCCCAGTCTTTCTGATGTTCCAAACAGTATTTCTTGAGCATCGATTTGAGTGTTTGATGATATCTCTCCAATACTCCTTGGGTCTGGGGATGGTAAGCTGAAGACGTGATCTGGGTGATGCCCAACTCTTTCAGAGACTGCTTGAAAACATTTGACATGAAATTACTTCCCCGGTCTGACTGTACCTCCCTGGGCAGACCAAACTTTGTGAAGAACCCTAGCATTTCCTTAACCACGTTCTTAGCTGAGATATTTCTAAGTGGAATGGCTTCAGGATAACGAGTAGCCATATCAATCAGGGTCAACACATAAGAAAATCCTGAAGAAGTCTTAGGAAGAGGGCCCACAATATCCACCAACACACGGGTGAAAGGCGCCTCAAAAGGAGGAATGGGAACTAGAGGTGCAACCTTTTCGGTCTGATTACACTTCCCCACAACTTGACAGGTGTGAAAAGACTTACAATACCAGGAAACATCCCTGAAGATACCTGGCCAGTAGATGTGTTTCAAAATGCGTGCCACAGTCTTCCTCACTCCAAGGTGTCCTGCCAAACTGGAATCATGAGCCACTCTAATGATATCCTGCCTACAAACACGAGGGATGACAACTTGATGTACAACCTCCCATTCACAGTCGGCTGATGCTGTTGGGGGTCTCCACTTCCTCATAAGTACTCCTGACTTTATATAATAACAAGTAGAAGCACCAGCTGACTCTTCCTCACTGCAAGCAGAGTTAGCTAGACCTTTCAACTCAGGGTCAGCAACCTGCAACTCAACCAACTCTTGACGAGACAAATTATCAACACTACGGGGTACTGCCTCATCTGGTGAGTGGTCCAAATTAGCAAGAAAAGTGTCAGCTAGGATAACATCATCATCATCATTATCCTCTAATTCACCAGTAACTTTATACTTAGCCCTAGTGACAGCACATGCAGAGAACACATCAGGGACATCACAATCCTGGGTCGCAGCCACTGGCTCACTAGACAACTGAGGAGCTGGACACACTTGACTTCCACCAATATCATTTCCAAGTAAGAAAGTTACACCTGACATTGGGAGTGTCTCAACCAACCCAACCATAACGGAACCATTAACAAAACCAGACTCTAAATTCACTCTGCACAGAGGGACAGAGAAGTAATTATTCCCTACACCTTGTAAGATTACAGTTTCATCAGAGGAATTAACATTAGAGCCTAGAACACTGGTCAGCATAAGGGATTGGCAAGCACCTGTATCACGATATATTTTAACTGATTTCCTGTTATTACTGTCCAGAGGACTGACAAAACCATCAGACAGGAAATTAGCACATGAACTCTTGAGAGTGTCACCCACGTTACTGCTCAAAAGAGGAGCTTCATCATGAGAATTTAATTTACCCCTCAAAGCAGGTTCAGTTAACTCAGTTAAAGAATTCTGGGAACTCTCAAGGGTGGACACTAGACCAACTGACTGAATATTTGAAGACTCCTTTTTGTTCACATCACGCTGTCTCCTGAAACATTTCTCCGTGGTATGACCAAGCTTACTACAATAAGTACATTTACTTTTCTGAAATCTAGAGGTGAAGCTGGTATTTACTTCCTGAGAAACATCATCTTTATTCTCTTTCCAGTTACCTGTACTCTGAGTAGAGGCAACGTACTTACTCTCAGCTTTCCTTTTTTCTTTAGAATATCTCTTGTGAGTGAGAACATATTCATCAGCTAAAACTGCAGCATCAGACAAATTATCTATTCTTCTCTCATCAAGATATAGGCTTACATCTTTATTAATACACCTTTTGAAGTCCTCCAGCAAAATCATCTGCTTAAATTTACCAAAATCAGAATCCACAGTCTTAGAATTTAACCACTGCTCTAACAGATCTTTGATTTTTGCATACTCAACATGGGATTGCTTATCTTGCTTATAAGTTGTCCTAAATTTTACTCTATAGGATTCAGGAACAAGCTCATAGGCCTTAAGAATCAAGCTCTTAACTACATCATAATTATCAGATTGATCATGAGGCAAAGATGCATAAGTTACTTGAGCTTTACCGGTGAGAACAGTTTGAAGGCGTATTGGCCAATACTTTTTGGGCCAACTAAAACCTGTAGCTACCATCTCAAACAACTGAAAATACTTTGTTCAATCAGGTTCATTAAAAGGAGGGACAAGTTTAACATTTTTAGCCACATCAAAATCATCAGAGCTAGATGATCCAGTTCCACATTGTTTCATGCGATACTCATGGTCTGCCTGAATCCTAGCAAGTTCAACTTGTGCGTGAAACTCAGCCTTCTTAGCACGAGCCTCCTGCAGGGCTAGCTGTAACTTAGCTAATTCAATCTGCGTTTGCTCATTTGGAGGAGTTACATTAAACAAGCTTTTATTAATTATGTCAACAATTTGATCTTTAGAATGATGAGAGTGAACTGCAATTCCCAATTGTTGAGCAACAAGCTTAAGTTCATTTTTTGTTCTGTTTTCTACATCACACACTGTTTGCACATTTGACAAAAAATCTTTGGCTTCATCAAGTGTAGTAATAGTAGACATCATGAATAAATCACAGTCACAAAATATCAACCAATATCCTTATGATAATATCCTGAATATCCTGGCAGGGTCGCCAAATTTATGTTACGGAACAGAGAAAGATAATGAACACTTCAAGTGAGAATACTAAAAATCACTACTGTCCCACAAAGTTCCGGGTTCAAAACGAAAGAGTTAGGTAAAATTACAAGTTAAAGTTTAATGCTCAAACTAACAACAAAACATTCAGGACTCATAAGGATAATGTAATGGCAAAAACAGGTTAAATATACGGTTAACTACAATAGCCTCTATTAACACGAAATTAGCAAGAGTAAATTTATCTAAGTCAGCCCTGATAAAATGAGAAAACCGGATAATGCTCAGTTAATGCAATATATATTATTACAGATACAAAATATTATTACTACTGGCTGATAGTAAAACTTTACATTAATCACAAAAACCTCACCAGGCCCACGAATTAACACCTTATGCTATACAGTACAAGAAAAAATGTAATAACACTTATACTCAAATTACACTGCAGCTAGATGGTTGGAGACTTTCTGAGCACTCACAAAAATAATAACAACTGTACAGGGGAGGACAGAGATGTGAACAAAATGAGGAGTAGATCTAAGTGGCCATTAATGCAGAAACTGAGCTCATTATATAGGGGCCGGCAGAGCTTGACACAACTTGTAAGAAGGACGCGCAAATGAAGCCATAGGGGACAAAGAGTTGACACTCCTGCTCTGAACAACAGAAAGAACGACTTACTCTACTATAAGGGAGGAGGGGGGGAGTGAGGTAGAACACGCACTATGGAAGCCACGAGGCGAATCGTGATCAAACATGCAGCATACTGTACGTTAGAATCATACAAAGGATGATGAAATCATAGGCTATGTAACAATATATATATATATAAATATATATATATATATATATATATATATATATATATATAAACAGGGAAAAAGAAGCATACAGGGAAAACAAGAAAACGATCATGATAGTAGTACAAACTTATATATATATATATATATATATATATATATATATATAAACAGGGAAAAGAAGCATACAGGGAAAACAAGAAAACGATCATGATAGTAGTACAAACTTATATATATATATATATATATATATATATATATATATATATATATATATATAAACAGGGAAAAGAAGCATACAGGGAAAACAAGAAAACGATCATGATAGTAGTACAAACTTATATATATATATATATATATATATATATATATATATATATATATATATATATATATATATATAAACAGGGAAAAGAAGCATACAGGGAAAACAAGAAAACGATCTTGATAATAGTACAAACTTTACAGACTTTGTTGATCAACCTTTTCATGGTGGCGTGAACTCTAGTACAGGCAAACAGCAGCTGTAACAGATGCTGCAACAGAAGTTAGTTTTCTCAACATACAATGTGAAAGCACTGACGTCAGTGCTAGACAGTCAGTTTGACTGGAGGTTAAATACCACTGTCGGAGCCGAGAAAACGAGGTATGTTACCCAAGGATGTCAAACGAATGAGAAGGACGGTAAGAAGCAAAATACAGCTAAATTCCATTACTGTAGCGTCATCCACGCCAGTGTTTACCTGAATAGTGAGAAGTACCGTGAAATGGATCAAAACCTCGATTTCGAACGGAATACCTTCAATAGATCATATAAAATGTTACTCAAGATAGTCACGTTATCCACAAAGAGGCCTGTCTCATCTCACTGATTGGATATGAGGCTCTGTGTCAGCTTATAGTCTTTGATGTCAGTGGGAAGTCAGAGAAAATTAAGAATCATGTCACCGACATTAGGAATAAGCAAAAAAAAAAAAAAAAAAAAAAAATCACAGTACAATGGAGGGCTTATGGTCTAATCTTGCCAGACATACAGTGACATTAGAATGAAATGGTGAAAAGCTAAATACCATCCAGCAACTTATTATCAACCACTGTCCATAGACGCTCAGCATGGCAACACCATAACCCCTGCCCACCTCACCACCTGGGTTTAGGCTCACTCTGTCTACTGAATACCATCCAGTAACTCACCGTATCTCTGTCCTTGATGACGTTATAAAATATCTTTCTGCAAAAATCGCCAGAGCACTAAAACATCCTGACGCCCAACTTCGCCTGAAAAGCACACAAAATCACCAGATAAACCCACCCGAGGTGAGTGGGCTCGGATCACTGTTTTTTCCTAATACTGATGTCTCTTTTCACCTTACGCAAGAGTTCTTTGGGTGGTGAGATTGGGGTTAGAGAGGACTGTATTTAACACTTCCGTTTGATAAGCGTCTCGAAATCTGATTCTTATCGTCTGCAAATAGCAAGAGCTAACGACAAAAAGAACTCGACTTGTTTAAGTGATTCATATCCTACATATATTCCATGCTGCAGCAGGGATTGATCCTATGGCCTTGTAGCAGACCTCTCTTGCACCAGTTGCCCCCCTACTCCCATATAAGCACAAACACTAACACATACAACATATGCACATCCAAACAGACATAAACCAAGACAGACTCCCACCAAGCCACCCTGATGCCAGCTTGCACAACATTCTAGTCACCTGCATACAAACATCTTACCTCCCCACCCCACCCACACATACACACACTTTCACGGCTACATTCACAGCACACACACACCTTTCACCCCAGTAATTCCCCTCGACATGAAAAATGGCGGCGTAGTATCCTGTAATGGGAGGGATGGCCCGGGTCGTCTTCCTGTTCCAGTTTTATTATGCAGATTTGATGCTGACTGGTCATCTGATGCAGAGAGAGAGAGAGAGAGAGAGAGAGAGAGAGAGAGATACATAGGAGAAATGGATGAAAATGTAAAGGTAAAAAGGTAAAGGTGGGGGTAGACGCCGTGAGGAGCTTTGCCGTGGTGGTGCTCTTGGTAATGTAGGCCGTTGAGCCTGTGGCAGGTTATTCAGGCAATATGTTGGGCTAGCAGGCCAGTGCAGCATCCAGGTCAGCATAGCTACCTGCCCTATGAGTTAGCCTCGGTACTCATTTTAGGTACCAGTGCACAAAGGGTGACTAAACACGTGAGTAGAGTGATGCAGCTGCCACACCAGGATTCACACTTTGGCGCTAGCGGACCGGCAGCTTCTCCGTCAACGATGCTAACCACTCAGACATGGCGTCGTGAAATGTGGTAGGGAAGTACTTATACCACACACACACACACACCTATTCTTAATTTCCTTCAGTGCCTCATGGTGTTTGGCTGGGCTGGTGTGTTGGAAAGATCAGACAATGATGTACTGTCTTTTCATTTATAATTAGCCCATTTTCTGATGTGTGGATATTTCTACTCTCAGCCCATCATTTTTTAAACTGGCTCTCGTCATATATTTCTGGCCGCAGCTCCCTTCTGTGTTCAGCCACTTTTTTTTTCTAAGTTGTGTCATTAGGCTTTGATGTTACTGTTTTTTATATATATTGCTTTTTCCATCTTTGTTTCTGCGGTTAGTTTTTGAGTCTTATCGTCGGGTTTGTTTTATGTTTTGTTAGTGTTGCTCGTATGTTAGTCTGCTTCTTCTTGTGGTGCTTTTCATGTTGTTATGTTGCTGTGTTGTTGTAGTTTAATGATGCTCTGTGGTTTTTATGCTGCCCATTCCAGCCGTTGCCTGACTTTTCTGCTTCACTGACTGGATTTCGTCGTGTGCGTTTAATGGGACTATATGGTAGGCTTTTATATCTGTGTGTGTGTGTGTGTGTGTGTGTGTGTGTGTGTGTGTGTGTGTGTGTGTGTGTGTGTGTGTGTGTGTGTGTGTGTATGTGTTTGTGTGTGTGGAGGAGCAGGAGGAGGATTAGGAACAGGTTCAGGAGGAGAAGGAGGAGAGGAAAACGTAAAATTTTATTGGGAAAAAAATGGACATTGAGATGGAAAATCATGAGAGCGAAGAAAAAAGGTACAATACTGGGTTTATATACGACATTTTAATAGCAATTGTATCTTCTTATGCCTTCAGTGTTACCTTCGCCAGTGAAATTGGAGGTTATGTATTCACGCGTGTCTGTCTGTGTTTGTCCGCCTATTTGTGGATATAAAAAAAAATGTAATGGCTATCGATGAACCTAGCGGGAGGACAGTGGTTCAATGAAAAGTTTATTCGGCGATTTTGACATGTATCCGGATCAAACTGCAGGAGTAAATCAAAAATTCTAGTGAAGTTTGCGAAAATATACACTCTGTGAGATTGTGCAACAGGACAGGCTGGCACCTTAAAATTAATTGACTATGTGAGACCGTAAAAGTATTCGCATAGGCAGCAAGAAAAAATTCAGAAGTAAATCACTAGTTTTATTGCTATTAGTGGAGGTATGCGCTCCCTTAGATTCTGTAGCAGGGCAGACTAAGGCCATAGCATTTTTTGACGCACTGCGACAGACCTCTTTTTCATGCCTATTTTCTCAAAGGTTTCTTTTTTTTTTTTTTCCTTTGTGCCGCTCATCATGTCTTTCTATTGTGTCCATTCAGCGGCTTTCTTCTCTGCACTTCTATGTATATTTTCTCTCAGAAGTGTTTGGTATTCCTCTCTCTCTCTCTCTCTCTCTCCCTCTCTCTCTCTCTCTCTCTCTCTCTCTCTCTCACACACACACACATTGTTCCCCCTTCTACTTCCATACTTCTGTCTTTGTTCCTGTTTCCGCTAAAATACAGATGAGTGTTGTGGCGTAGAGAGATTGATGGACGAAATGTAGTGGGGTGAAGAGGACTGACGTAGCCTGACGAGGTGGCAGTGGACCAAAACACTGTGCTGGAATGAGACCGAATATGGCTGACGAGGCAACTAGGACATCTAAGGACGAAAAATGCGTCACTGCATAAGCCAAACTAGTGCTGCATCAAAGGGGCTTATTTGTTTTACGGATCCGGTTTGTCCGGGACTCACTTATTTTGCAGGGAACAGAGAAATATCTCTCATTCTTTCCTTCACCGTCACTTGGCTGCCACTATCACCTTTAACCTTCTCTACAGCCGCCTGCCGCAGTGAGTCGAGAATACTTTTATATGCTATAGGAAGGTGAAATTGATTTCTGGGCGATGACGTATTTTGCTGTATATATTGTTCTTGCTATTTTTTATAAATATCATTCATCTCATGAGAGACTTTTAAATGTATAAATACAAAGATATCTATCTATCTATCTATTTATTTATCTATCTATCTATCTATCTATCTATAGTACATGAACATCAGAATAGATTTTTCAAACGAGGTGTTAAGAAAGAGTGAAACAGTGGAAAGCTGGCTATGACGTATCGAGACTTTGTACATGATAAGTGAATATTTCTGCACGGCAAAATAGACAGTCGCGACTCTACTTAGCTTTTGTTATCATTGTCTTTCAGGTTTAACTCTATACCTCATACCAATTAATTTGGCCAGGCATGTATGGCAACACTGTTCCTGCCGAGATTCTGATTGGCTGGAGATGTTTGTTCGATTTCGTTGTTGCTTAAACCGATACTTTCTTTATTATCAGATATGATACTGAGTTTATCGAAAATACAATCGTCAAAAGCAATAGGAAATCCGTTATATACTTAACAAAAATGAAATTTTCGTAGGAAGATAGAAATATGAGTCAACAAAGTATTATAACAGTCCAAGTCAAGGTCAGCATTCGAACAGTTCCTTTAAATCTCCGACACTCGATAATGTAACAGAAAATTAAGGAAACCTGCTTAATCTATGCGTTGGTGTAACACACATTTGAATTTTAAGATCACTCCGCACCCTTAAATCGTGCCACAACTCTGAATAATTAAAAATTCTAATGAAAAGAGTTGTGCGGGAAGGGAGGTTTGAAAAAATTGCGAAAATCAAAGTAGGCTAAAGGAAAACTATTTCATTATATCTCCTCTATTATCACAGTACGGACTGATCTTAAAAATTAAATGTGTGTTATACCAACGCATAGATTAAGCAGGTTTCCTTAATTTTCTGCTATATTATCGAGTGTCGGAGTTTTAAAGGAACTGTTCGAATGCTGACCTTGACTTGGACTGTTATAATACTTTGTTGACTCATATTTCTATCTTCCTACGAAAATTTCATTGTTGTTAATTATATAACGGATTTCCTATTGCTTTTGACGGTTGTATTTTCGATAAACTCAGTATCATATCTAATAATAAAAAGAGTATCAGTTTCAGCGACAACGAAATCGAACAAACACCTCCACCAATCAGAATCTCGGCAGGAACAGTGTTGCCATACATGCCTGGCCAGATTAATTGGTATGAGGTATAGTAATTTAAAAGGCACATATTTATCATTAAAGATATCATTGCTTTAATTTGTATCTGTATATTCCGGTATCTAACAAATCAATGAGGGCCTTGGTTGGAATACAAAGTCAATTTGGTACACGTTCAAACACAACGGAAATCCACCAAGCACCGCCCGAGTGCATCGCGCAGTGTTACCAAATCCACCTGTCCTCGGCTGGCAAAATCAGTGCGTCAGACTCCCTGGAACCTAGTATAGTCCTGCATCTCTTTCCACACGTTCTCTTTAGTGAGCAGGGCGAAAGAAAACGTGATTTTTGGTATAACTAAAATGATATATAATAATTTTGAGTGTTGCAAGAGTACGCGTATGAAAAATGAAACATATCCTGACTGATGTGTAGGGAAGGTAAATGGTTAATATGCCAAAATAGGATTCTTGAGTGTATGCTGAAATGTAATGAAACAAGAGACCTGTTTACTCATACCCAACAGGTAATTAAAAGAAACCAGCCATATACTGTATATAACTATTACATTCGTAAGTCTGTTCCTGCACGGTAAAAGAGTGTGTGTGAGTGAGGTGGAGGAGGGGAGACGGAGAGGGAGACCGAGGATGAGATGGAGAGATGTAGTAGAGAGGTATATGAGAGAGGGGGTGTACGTTGGGGGGAATGGTGAGTGAGATACTAACCACAAATAGATTTACTTCAGTTTATCACATCTAACCCCTGGAGTCAATGCTGGCCATCATCCTGTGCCAGACTCATCCGCTGTTCAGCTACGTATGATTAACGAAAGAAATGCATCAGCTGTTCCCCAGCCCTTTTAAGTATGGCTGCATGTGTTTGGCATTTGCCTTGTGATTTTTTTTTTTTTTTTTTTTTTTTTTCATTCATTGCCAGACGCCATGTATCCCAGATGGGGTGGCCAAGGGCTTAGAGTTAATTGTTTTACAGGGAGGGGCACTAATCCTCCACCAACCCCACTTGACACGTAGGGATGCCAGCAGCATCTGGTGTTCCCAGGCGGTCACCCATCCAAGTACTAACCAGACCCAACGTTGCTTAACTTCGCTGATCGGACCGGAAGCGGTGTACTCAACGTGGTATGGCCGTCTGAATAATAAAGTGACAACGATGCTGCCGGCCGGCTGCAGGTAGGCAAGGGTCCCCGACACAATCTGCCTTATTTTACATTAGAGTATTATGCATAAACGATACATTTTCAGCGACCTATGATAAATTGAAATAACATTATACGTTAATGCCTGCTAACCATGTCAAAATTGCCTTTACTGCACAAAATAACATATGGGTAACGTGAAATTTGTCCACGTCTAGGTGCGTCGCTCATTTGTTTTTCCATTAGCAGACGATTTGCACGAAAAGGCTAGTTTGTTTGCCTGCCTCTCCACGTAGCTCCACACTCCTCTTAGATAACGTATCTCCAAACTACTTTTCACACAAATTAACAACTATTTGGTTAAGGACTGGTAGCTATCAAGAACTGATGAACAATATCCTGGCTTACATCCTGGCGTACCTTTGTTTATCTCAGCAGTTGGGAAGCTGTTGAAACACTGTTAACACTGATACGATATACACACAGCTCGAGCGTCCTCTCCCTTTCACGGTTAGAGGGTGACTGACGGAATTCGAAGTTTCTATTGTTCACCGAGCTCCAGTTCGAGATATTACTCCTATCTATCTATCTATCTATCTGTCAATAGCCATACGCCTGAATCTCGTAAGGGGTGGCCACAAACAAATCGCCTTCATGTCGCCCTGTCCCCTGCAGTTTGGCTGCCCTTCCCCCAACTTACACCCCCCACTTTCATATACCTCTCCACTCCATCCCTACATCTCGTCGTCTGTCTCCCCCTCCCTCTCCCCCCCTCTATCTCACACACATACACTCCTAGTTAGTCTCTCACTTTGTGCCCCCGACTTACATCCCCCTCTTTCATATACTTCTATATTCCATCCTTCCATCTCATCCTCGGCCTCCTCCTGCCTCTCCTCCTTCACCTCACTCACATACACTCTCCTAGTTAGTCTCTCTGCATCCACCAGTTCATATCCTCCTCTCTCATATACCTCTCCACTCCATCCCTCCATTTCATCCTCGGTCTTCCCCTTCATCTCCTCCTCCACCTCACTCACATACACTCTCCTAGTTAGTCTCTCATTCTCCACCCCCCAACTTACCCCCCCTCTCTGTCTGTGTGGTATACTGTCTGTCTGTTTGTCAGTCTCTTTGCATGTCTGCCTGTGTTTGTCTGTCTGTCTGTCTGTCTGTATACTTGTGTGTGTCTGTCTGTATCCTTGTGTGTATCTGTCTGTGTATTTGTGTGGGTGTGTGTGTATTTGTGTGGGTGTGTGTGTATTTGTGTGGGTGTGTGTGTATTTGTGTGGGTGTGTGTGTATTTGTGTGGGTGTGTGTGTATTTGTGTGGGTGTGTGTGTATTTGTGTGTGTGTGTGTGTATTTGTGTGTGTGTGTGTGTATTTGTGTGTGTGTGTGTGTATTTGTGTGGGTGTGTGTGTATTTGTGTGGGTGTGTGTGTATTTGTGTGGGTGTGTGTGTATTTGTGTGTGTGTGTGTGTGTATTTGTGTGGGTGTGTGTGTATTTGTGTGGGTGTGTGTGTATTTGTGTGGGTGTGTGTGTATTTGTGTGGGTGTGTGTGTATTTGTGTGGGTGTGTGTGTATTTGTGTGGGTGTGGGTGTATTTGTGTGGGTGTGTGTGTATTTGTGTGGGTGTGTGTGTATTTGTGTGGGGGTGTGTGTATTTGTGTGGGTGTGGGTGTATTTGTGTGGGTGTGTGTGTATTTGTGTGGGTGTGGGTGTATTTGTGTGGGTGTGTGTGTATTTGTGTGGGTGTGTGTGTATTTGTGTGGGTGTGTATTTGTGTGGGTGTGTGTGTATTTGTGTGGGTGTGGGTGTATTTGTGTGGGTGTGTGTGTGTGTGTGTGTGTGTGTGTGTGTATTTGTGTGGGTGTGTGTGTATTTGTGTGGGTGTGTGTGT
>NC_137048.1:401461-446461 GCF_032717465.1 Coenobita brevimanus | reverse complement strand
GGCCTTCTTCATCAGGGGGGTGCAAGGAGGCTCTCCCGTCTGGGGGCCTCGACCTGAGAGGCCCTCATGCTGGAGCCTCGTCGGTGGGGTGCAGGGAGGCCCTCCAACCTGGAGGCCTCGACCTGAAGGGCAGCCCTCGGGACTGGGGCCGAACAACTGCACGAGGCGGGCCTGCTGCCTCTTACTCCGGGCAGAGAGCCGTGGGGGAGTGGAGCTCAAGCGGCCTGGCTCTGGGGCCCGCCGGTCCACTCTGGGAGCCCGGGTGCTGTGGTCGCCTGTAGGGAGGGGTGCTGTCAGGGGCAGATTGCAGCACCTCTTTTGTCTGGCGTCCTTCAGGGACTGGGACCAACCAGGGCTAGGCGGCAGGACTGACACGGCCGAGCCACCACTCCAGCAGCACCTCCGGGGAACCACACCTGGAGGGAGTAAGTAAAGGGCATCCCACGCAGCCGAGAGGTGAAAGGCCGGCCGCTCAAGGGACCTCCTTCTCCGGGAGGACCTCAGGAATCACGGATGAAGGGCGTACAGTGGCCGCTCCTTCCCCCACTCGTACGGTGGCCGTTGTGGCGCTTCCGCAATTCCTAAGGTCCACAGCTGAAGGGCATACAGTGGCCGCTCCTTCCCCCACATGTACAGTGGCCGTTGTGGCGGTGCTGCTCCCGAAGGAGGAAGAGGCAGATGAGGGGCGTACAGTGGCCGCTCCCTCCCCGGCACGTACAGTGACCTTTACCACGGGTCTGCCTGCCCAACGGGAAGTAATTGAAGGGCGTACAGTGGCCGCTCCTTCCCCGGCACGTACAGTGGCCGTTACTGCTGTGTTACTCCTGTAGGAGGAGGAGGTAGTGGATGAGGGGCGTACAGTGGCCGCTCCCTCCCTGACACGTACAGTGGCCGTTATCACAGTTCCACTCCTCCTTCCATTGCCAGTCGGAGTGCGCTCAATAGCTAACACTCCGAGGCCGTCTCCAGATGTGGCTGTAGCTGAAGGGTGTACAGTGGCCGCTCCTTCCCCAACACGTACAGTGGCCATTGTGGCGGCGCTACAGGGGGAAACAACTGAGGGGCGTACAGTGGCTGCTCCCTCCCCGGCACGTACAGTGGCCATACCGCGGTGTTGCCTGGGACTGAATCTGGCTCAGTCCCACCCCGAACCTGGTGAAGGCTGCCCCGCCCGCAGGGTCGTGTCTTTTGCTGGCGTAGCTTCTGTCGGACCGGTTGAGTGACAGAGGGACTTAGGACAGGGCAGCACCGGCGCCCTTCTTGTCCCGGGTTGACCTCTCGGTGATCCGGCCCTCCGTGGTGTCCTGCTGGGGTGGTGGTGAGGCGGCGGCTCGGTGGTAGGGTGGGGGGTGGCGGGGTGGTCAGTCCGGTGGCGGCGGGTATTTTAGTGGTAGTAATAGTAGTAGTAGTGGTGGTGGTGGCGGTGGTAGTAGCAGTAGTAGTAGTAGTAGTAGTAGTGGTGGTGGCGGTGGTAGTAGTAGTAGTGGTGGAGGTGGCGGTGGTGGTAGTAGTAGTGGTGGCAGTGGTGGTGGTGGTGGTAGTAGTAGTAGTAGTAGTAGTAGCAGTAGTAGTGGTGGCGGTGGTGGTGGCAGTAGTAGTAGTAGTGGTGGTAGTAGTAGCAGTCGTAGTAGTAGTAACAGTAGTAGTGTTGGTATAGTGGCGGCGCACGACTCTGAGGTTGTCATTATCGTACCCTGGCAACCTGCCATTCAAAAGTGCATCCGATTTCTTATATTACACCCAAATCAATTATCATGCACGAATATAATATATGCGAATATTATTATACACCAACATATACACGAATCACATGCGTCTCATATTATACACGAAATCAGACGCACTTTTGAATGATAGGTTGCCAGGGCACGATAATAACAACCTCAGAGTCGTGCGCCGCAACTATAGTAGTGGTAGTACTGACAATATCTGGTAGTAGTAGTTGCAGTGGATGGCCAAGTAAGTTAGATCTGAGGTGCGGTTTGACTAGTAACCAAGGAGACTCATTGCTACCTGAAAACTAAAGCTGGTTGAATGTTATGCCAGCAGGACTCAGTATTGCAGATGTCAAATTGGCCAGTTGCATCAGATGACAACAGACGCCTTGTGCAGCAACAGGGAAAGGGTTAAGTGCAACCTCTATTATCACTGACCTATTGCAAAGGACGCGCCAACACTGCCACAACTGCCTTTAACCGTCCAAACATTTCAAGGACACATTGCAAGGACAGCGGCGCCAAGTTGCAGGCGCTGACCGTTAACGGCAACTTCCTGAGATGTGTTTTGCTTGTAGTAGTCATTTGTTTGAAGTAATTTATTTGATCTTGGTGTCCCGTAAGCATTTTCTTGCATTTCTGTCAAGTATAACTTCAGAATTTTCATCATTTGTCTTATTTTGCCATATATACATCTTGTTTGTTGACCGGTAACAAGATGTTGGAGCAGAAATGGCGCCAGTCTCGAAGGAATGCAATGGAGAGGATGCAGAGCCGTAGCATCGTCTTATTTTGCCTCTGAACTACGGTAAATAAGGCTTAGAAAGCCAATAATCTCCTTAATGATAAAAAATCTCCTGTTGCAAGCACGCCAGAAATAACCAAGGCATTACCTTTAAAATTCAAAGATTTAAAAAGAAATCAGCGTTGCCAATGTTGAGTGATGGTAAACCTGAAGAAAGCTTCCGGTGATGCAGTCTTTTAAAAAAAACGAGCAATGTACATTTCGATGGAAATTTCCACTTTAAATCTTTCCATTATGTTTTTCAAGTAAAATCTGTTCTATCACTTATTGATTAAAAACATAGGTAAAAAGATCATGTAACACTGGTTTTAATCGTCATAAATTTAACTGGAGGAATCTCAAGCACAATGTTGCCTTGGTCACGCGACCTTTGAGATGCAGCGTTGCAGAATGCAGACCATCGGGCAGTCAGTCACCCCGCGGGTTAGGAAGGGGGAGGGTGTTGGTGTGCACAGCTCGTACTAACTTCGCGTTTTCCTTGTATTGGACGTTAGCCATTGTGTTTACCGTGATGAATGGACAGACTGGATTACTGTGGAGGCGAGGCAAGTGGCACAAGTGTCGGAAAAAGGAAACTATCCCTGGTTTGGACTCAGTGTGAGTTGAAATGTATTATTATTATTATTATTTGCTACTACTACTACTACTACTACTATTATTATTATTATTTTCTAATCTTTCCACATGACCTACAAACAGGTCATCAGTTCGCCTTTAATCTATCGATAATCGAAGATAGATACATACACCTAAGTCATTTTTCAGCCTACCTACCAAGACGAATGTGGACACGCATTTTGCCCACTACGTACCATCCACTCACCTGATGTAGTGATAGATTTATTGGACAGATTAGACAGGTGGAAGAGAAGGCTAGATAGATTAAGTTTGAAATTTAAAAAAATATTTTTTCCTTTCAGTCTGTCGTAGCTACCATCCACTCACCTGATGTAGTGATAGATTTATCGGACAGATAGACGCAAAAATAGATCAACCTTCAATCTGATGAGTAAGAATGATTTGAGTTTTCTTTGTCCATGTCTATCTGTCTATCTATATGTCTATCTATCTGATGTAATGATAGATTTATTGGATAGACAGATATGTAAAAATACATTACAAGACATCAATATTTTTTCTATGTCTGTCTGTCTGTCTATGTAGCACGTACCATCCACACACCTGATGTAGCGATATATGAATTGGATAGGTTAATAGACCCAAAAATAGATTAAAACATGATCAATAGCAATTCTCTATCTATTTATCTGTCTATCTATCTATCTAGTACGTACTATCCACTCACTTAATGTAGTGATAGATTTATTGGATAGATAAATATACAGATAAATACACAATTACACTTTTTTCAATAGATTATCGATAAAAATGGATCTCTGGCTGTCTGCCTGTCTGTCTGTCCATCTCTAGTACGTACCATCCACTCACCTGATGTAGTGATAGTCTTTGGATAGATAGGTAGGTAGATGCAAAAATAGATAGATCACTTGAATTTGTTGAATTAATGATGCTGATTTTTTCACTAAGTCTGTGTAACTAGTAATTACCATCCACTCACCTGATAAAGTTGTACATTTCCTGGATAGATAGGTAAACAGATGTACAGTAGTACCGGTATGCAAATAGACAGGCAAATAGAAAGACAGGAGCACTTGATGGATATACAGATATCCACCAACACCAGTACCTACCATCCACTCACCTGATGTAGTGATAGATTTATTGGATAGATAGATAGATGCAAAAATGGAATAAAGATATCAATACAGTATTATTCTCTGTCTAGTACGTGCTATCCACTCACTTGATGTAGTGATAGATTTATTATATAGATAGATAGACACCAAATAATGAAAGGCCTCAACATTTTTCTGTATCAGTCTATTTATAAGCATGTCTGTCTATCGAGTACGTACCATCCACTTACTTGCTGTAGTGATAGATTTACTGGGTAGATAGATAGATGCAAAAGTATATTAAAGACATCTATATTTTTTCTTTATCTCTGTTTTCCAACTAGTATATACCATCCACTCACCTGATGGAACTATAGCTTTAGTGGATAGATAGATGCAAAACCAGATTAAAAGACATCAGTACCTCTCTCTCTCTCTCTCTCTCTCTCTCTCTCTCTCTCTCTCTCTCTCTCTCTCTCTCTGGTACATACCATCCACTCACCTGATGTAGTGGTAGATATATTGGATAGATGGACAGACACATACATACATAAATAGGTCAACTCGATAACGTGAATGTTTTGACACTGATTCTCTCTCTCTCTGGTACATACCATCCACTCACCTGATGTAGTGGTAGATGTATTGGATAGATGGACAGACACATACATACATAAATAGGTCAACTCGATAACGTGAATGTTTTGACACTGATTCTCTCTCTCTGGTACATACCATCCACTCACCTGATGTAGTGGTAGATATATTGGATAGATGGACAGACACATACTGTACATACATAAATAGGTCAACTCGATAACGTGAATGTTTTGACACTGATTCTCTCTCTCCGTCTATCCGTGTATCTATCAGTCTGTCTAGTGTGTACCATCCACTCACCTTATGTAGTGATATCCGTATTTGATTGACAGAAAGACAGATAGAGCCAGATAGATAGGTGGGTAGACAGATAGACCAGGCTAGAAATAATAATAATAATAATAATAATAACCAGAGGCCTTCCCAAGGGGGGAATCACCAGCCGATACATGTCAAATGCGGCTCGGAATATGACCTTGACCTTGACCTACCTTCACCAGTTTCGAACTCGTAGATTTTCATCCCTACTACACACCTGACAAATTTTGTGATGATATCTTGAGCGGTTGCGAAGTTATCGTAGTAAAAGACATACAGACATACACACGGACAGACAAATTGAAAACAATACCAGCTTGGCCATCGCGGCTGGTAATGGTAATAGTAATCATCATCATCATCATCATCATCTGACCCTGTTTCATCCCTGAGTGGCATTACGTGAGCAATAAACCCCAACCATCCCTTGGATATAAACCTTCACCGGCTCGCCTTAATTACCCACTAAACCACCAGGCGCCATAATTTGGTTATATGGTTACCACCCAGCGTAGTAAATGGTTTCCTGGTGTACAGGAAACCATTTGGCTTGTCTCTCAGTGTAGTCACCCACAGGGAGAAGGAAGGAAAGAAACACAGAAGAGGAAAGAGGGAAAGAAAGAGAGCAAAGGGCAGTCATCTGAGAGCAGCACTACATCGAGTGAGCGGATGGTGAGCGCCTCCCTCCACGTACCACTATAATAATAATAATAATTACGATATACTATTTTTCGCTATTGATAGATGTGTGGGTAGATAAACAAATACATCCATACAGTGATAGATTTTACACAGTTTCACCGCAAGTGCATCAGATGTCTATTATTATTATTATTATTATTATTATCATTATTATTATTATTCAAAACACATTCTGTGGAGTTTTTACTGATATTGTAGATACTATTTCTTTTTTTTTTTTTTTTTTTGGGGGGGGGAGTAAGATGTAGGTCAGTGGTTGTCAACTATGGCTGGTGAGCCAAAGGTGGGTCGCGAGAGGAATTTTGATGGGTGGCAGGGACATAGAATAGGCTTGATGCTTTCACTGTATTTTATTGACGTAATTGAAACTGTAATTATCCTTATTACACTATTAGCGTATTGACAATAACTACGATAGGCTATATACCGGTTACCATCTCTCTCTCTCTCTCTCTCTCTCTCTCTGATATTTTTATCCCATGGGTGGCGAAGTCTTGAAATATTCCAGATTGGGTCACGCACTATAAAGTGTGGCAACCGCTGATCTAGAAGGCTGGCATTGCAACACCGCTGATCTAGAAGGCTGGCATTGCAACACCGCTGATCTAGAAGGCTGGCATTGCAACACCGCTGATCTTGAAGGCTGGCATTGCAACACCGCTGATCTAGAAGGCTGGCATTGCAACACCGCTGATCTAGAAGGCTGGCATTGCAACACCGCTGATCTAGAAGGCTGGTATTGCAACACCGCTGATCTAGAAGGCTGGCATTGCAACACCGCTGATCTAGAAGGCTGGCATTGCAACACCGCTGATCTAGAAGGCTGGCATTGCAACACCGCTGATCTAGAAGGCTGGCATTGCAACACCGCTGATCTAGAAGGCTGGCATTGCAACACCGCTGATCTAGAAGGCTGGCATTGCAATACCGTTCGGGACAGAGCCTTGACATTGGCAGCAGTGATGTATCTTGGCTGCGTCTTTTGCCATCATCTTTCTTCCCTACCACTACCGCCCTCTGCCCTAGTGTTTCTCTCGCCCAGATTTGTTGGATTGGTTGCATTTATCTGCAGCTGTATTTTCTCTACTTCTGTATTCCGAATTTTCTGTATTTCTCAGTTTAATGTATTTAGCTTTTTCTGTATTTCCTGTAATTCTGTACTTCCATATTTCTATATGATCTCTATTTCCGTATTTTCTGTATTTCTTTATTTTCTGTATTTTTGTATTTCATGTTTTTTCTGTATTTCTACATTTCCGTGTTTCTGTGTTTTCTGTATTTCCTGTGTTTCTGAATTTTCTATATTTTCGGTATTTCTGCAGTTCCATAGTTCTGTATTTCTGTATTTCCTGTATTTCTGCATTTTTGTATTTTCTGTATTTCTATATTTTCCGTATTTTTTGTATTTCTGTATTTTGTGTATTGTATGTCATGTAGTTTTTCCTTCCTACTTTCCTCGTTTTCTTCACCTTTGGTCTTTTGCTCTTTGTCTTAATTCTCTCATCTTTCTCCCTCAGCATTTGTTTACTGCCATTCCCTTTCCTCTCCTTCCCTAGGCTCATCTTTCTCCCTCAGCATTTGTTTACTGCCATTCCCTTTCCTCTCCTTCCCTAGGCTCATCTTTCTCCCTCAGCATTTGTTTACTGCCATTCCCTTTCCTCTCCTTCCCTAGGCTCATCTTTCTCCCTCAGCATTTGTTTACTGCCATTCCCTTTCCTCTCCTTCCCTAGGCTCATCTTTCTCCCTCAGCATTTGTTTACTGCCATTCCCTTTCCTCTCCTTCCCTAGGCTCATCTTTCTCCCTCAGCATTTGTTTACTGCCATTCCCTTTCCTCTCCTTCCCTAGGCTCATCTTTCTCCCTCAGCATTTGTTTACTGCCATTCCCTTTCCTCTCCTTCCCTAGGCTCATCTTTCTCCCTCAGCATTTGTTTACTGCCATTCCCTTTCCTCTCCTTCCCTAGGCTCATCTTTCTCCCTCAGCATTTGTTTACTGCCATTCCCTTTCCTCTCCTTCCCTAGGCTCATCTTTCTCCCTCAGCATTTGTTTACTGCCATTCCCTTTCCTCTCCTTCCCTAGGCTCATCTTTCTCTCCTCAGCATTTGTTTACTGCCATTCCCTTTCCTCTCCTTCCCTAGGCTCATCTTTCTCCCTCAGCATTTGTTTACTGCCATTCCCTTTCCTCTCCTTCCCTAGGCTCATCTTTCTCCCTCAGCATTTGTTTACTGCCATTCCCTTTCCTCTTCTTCCCTAGGCTCAGCTTCCTCTCTTTCTCTCTTTCTCATTCCTCACTTTCTCTCTTTCTCATTCCTCTCTTTCTTTCTCATTCTTCTCTTTCTCATTCCTCTCTTTCTCTCTTTCTCATTTTTCTCTTTCTCATTCCTCTCCTTCTCTATTTCTCATTCCTCTCTTTCTCTGTTTCTCATTCCTCTCTTTCTCATTCCTCTCTTTCCCTCTTTCTCATTCCTCTCCTTCTCTCTTTCTCATTCCTCTCCTTCTCTCTTTCTCATTCCTCTCTTTCTCTCTTTCTCATTCCTCTCCTCTCTTTCTCATTCCTCTCTTTCTCTCTTTCTCATTCCCCTCTTTCTCATACCTCTCTTTCTCTCTTTCTCATTCCTCTCTTTCTCTCTTTCTCATTCCTCTCTTTCTTTCTCATTCCTCTCTTTGTCTCTTTCTCATTCCTCTCTTTCTCTTTCTCATTCCTCTCTTTCTCATTCCTCTCTTTGTCTCTTTCTCATGCCTCTCTTTGTCTCTTTCTCATTCCTCTCTTTGTCTCCTTCTCATTCCTCTCTCTCTTTCTCATTCCTCTCTTTCTCATTCCTCTCTCTCTCTTTCTCATTCCTCTCTTTCTCTTTCTCATTCCTCTCTTTCTCTCTTTCTCATTCCTCTCTCTCTTTCTCATTCCTCTCTTTCTCTCTTTCTCATTCCTCTCTTTCTTTCTCATTCCTCTCCTTCTCTCTTTCTCATTCCTCTCTTTCTCTCTCTCATTCCTCTTTTTCTTTCTCATTCCTCTCTTTCTCTCTTTCTCATTCCTCTCCTTCTCTCTTTCTCATTCCTCTCTTTCTCATTCCTCTCTTTCTTTCTCATTCCTCTCCTTCTCTCTTTCTCATTCCTCTCTTTCTCTCTCTCATTCCTCTTTTTCTTTCTCATTCTTCTCTTTCTCTATGTTCTTCGTTTCGTTTTCTCTTCTTTTCTTTCCTATTTTATTTATTTTTTATACTTAGTCGGTAACTATTATTTTGTCACCTCCTTTCCCTTTCCTCCTTTCCTCTCTCTCTCTCTCTCTCTCTCTCTCTCTCTCTCTCTCTCTCTCTCTCTCTCTCTCTCTCTCTCTCTCTCTCTCTCTCTCTCATTTCCCATTTTCTTTCTCTGCTAAATTAACGTACTGGGTAACTGCATCGTATTTTATGAATTTCGATGCTGCATTATTTATTTATTTATATATTTTATTAATGGATGTCACCCCCAGTTAACTCTACACTGAGTGACAAGCCTAATGGTTTCTTGTACCCCATGAAACCATTTACTACGCTGGGTGGTAACTGTATAACAAACAGGATGATGCCTGGTTTTCTAAGGGAGGACGAGGAGGAGGAGAGAAGTAAAAGAGGAGAGGAGGAGGAGGAGAAGAGAAGAGGAGGAGGAGGAGGAGAAGGAGGAGGGAAGTAAAAGAGGAGAGGAGGAGGAGGAGGAGGAGGAGGAGGAGGAGGAGAGAAGTAAAAGAGGAGAGGAGGAGGAGGAGAAGAGAAGAGGCGGAAAAGGATGAGGAGGAAGAAGTGAAGGAAGGAGGCGATGGAGGAGGAAAAAAAACACAAGAAGGATGAGAAGACAATGGAGGAAGTAGACAGAAAAAAAGAGAAGACGGGGAAGAAAGAGAGGAAGAGGAAGAGGAGTAAAAGAGAAGAAGGAAGAGGAGAGAAGGGGTAAGGAGAGAACAAGAGAGGGGGAGGAGAAAGAGGAGGAAGATGGTAAAGAGGGAGAGAAATAACTTGTAAAGAAAGAAGAGTAAAAGATGACGATGAGGAAGAGTCGAGAAGTAAAACAGGAGGAGGAGGAAGAGAGAGAGGAGGTAGAAGACAGAAGGAAAAGGAAAAAGAAGAGAAGAGAAGGCAATGAAAGAGGAAGAGGAGGTGCAGTAAAGGGGAGAATTAAGAGAAGACAAGGAAGAGGAGTGTAAAAGAATAGGTGAAGGGAGAGGAGGAGGAGGGAAAGTAGGGAGGGAGGAGAGAGAGGAGGAGGAGGAGGGAGAGTAGAGAAGAGGGAGCGTAGGGGGAGAAATGGAGAGTAGAGAGAAGGAGGAAGATTAAAAAGAAAAGTAGGAGGAGGAAGAGGAGGAGAAGGCAGAAAAGGAGGGCAGGATAAAATGGCTGGCTCTCTTACCCCCTTTGTTATGTTTATTTGATGGAGTAAATATGTCCTCCTTGTGGCCCTCTTCTGGCTCTTTTCCTTCCTTCCTGCCTCCAGTTTTTACTTCCTTCCTTCCTTCATTTTCTTTCCCTCCTTCCTTCATTTTTTCTTTCCATTCTTCCTTCGTTGTTTCTTTCCTTCCTCCCTTCATTCAGTCATTTTCTTTCTTCCTTCCTTCCTCTCTTCATTTTTTCTTCCTTTCCTTCCTTCATTGTTCCTTCCTTCCTTCAGTCTGGTTTGGGTCAGTCTGTCTTCCTGTCATCACTGCATGTCTCCTTCGTCCCTTCTTTCCTCTCCTTTCTATATATCTCTTTGTCTTCCTCTTTGTTATTCCTTTATTTCTTTGTCCTATTCTGGGGGTCTCTACAACCTTTACCCTTCCCTTTTTCCCTCTCATTAGTATTTTCCCTTCCTTATATTTTTCCCTGCCTTCCTTTCCTTGTTTTCTGGTCGTCCCTTTTTCCTCTGTCTTTCCCTTGACTGACTTACCTTTTTAGTTTATTCCTTCCATCTCCAGACGATTATTATTGATCTTGAGGGAAGCTTTGGTAATCAAGGAGTCAGCTGGTAATCAAGGAGTCAGCTGGTAATCAGAGTCAGCTGGTAATCAAGGAGTCAGCTGGTAATCAAGGAGTCAGCTGGTAATCAAGGAGTCAGCTGGTAATCAAGGAGTCAGCTGGTAATCAAGGAGTCAGCTGGAGTTCCGTCTGACGCTTTTAGTTGTTAAAATAGCCTGTTAGTAGAAAGAAAACGCTGGCACAATACGTAACAGGATAGTAGTAGTAGTAGTAGTAGTAGCAGCAGGGGTAGTAGTATCAGTGGTAGTAGTTAGTAGTAGTAATAGTAGTATCAGTGGTAGTAGTTAGTAGTAGTAATAGTAGTATCAGTGGTAGTAGTTAGTAGTAGTAGTAGTGGTAGTAGTAGTAGTAGTAGTAGTATTGGTAGTAGTAGTAGTAGTAGTGGTGGTGGTAGTAGTAGCAGTAGAAGTAGTAGTAGTAGTGGTAGTAGTAGTAGTAGTAGTAGTAACAGTGGTAGTAGTAGTAGTAGTAGTAGTAGTTATAGTAGCAGCAGAGGTAGTAGTATCAGTGGTAGTAGTTGTAGTAGTTAGTAGTAGTAGTGGTAGTTGTGGTAGTAGTAGTAGTAGAAATAGTAGTAGTAGTAGTAGTAGAAATAGTAGTAGTAGAAGTAGTGGTAGTAGTAGTAGTAGTAGTAGTAGTAGTAGTGGTAGTAGTAGCAGTAGTAGTAGCAGTGGTAGTAGTAGTAGTAGTAGTAGCAGTAGAAGTAGTAGTAGTAGTAGTAGCAGTAGAAGTAGTAGTAGCAATAGTAGTAGTAGTAGCAGTGGTCGTAGTAGTAGTAGTAGTAATAGCAGTAGTAGTAGTAGAAGCAGTAGTAGTAGTAGTAGTAGCAGCAGCAGCAGTAGCGGTAGTAGTAGTAGTAGTAGCAGTAATAGCAGTAGCAGTAGTAGTAGTAGTAGTAGTAGTCAATCAATCAGTTGGCTTTTTTTCATATCTCTCGATACATAAAAAAAAGACAACTAATACATTTCATCATCATAAAGGCAGCAGCAGCACAGCAGCAGCAGCTGCAGCAGCAGCAGTACATGTACTGTACAGTATATACAAAAGACTTTACATATTCACACTACATAGTACGTGATGTACTTTATAAATATATATAAATGAGAAAAATATATATTTATATATACATATCACATTAAAAGTACTGCTAAAGACCTGAAGACATGCTAGTGCACCTACACATTATTATCCTATTAGACAAGTAACAGCATCAGTCCATTATAAAAAAATGTCCAAGGTAAATAATAACATTTGTCATTAATACAATTACAAAGATGTCCTAAGTGAAATATAAAAGCCAGCAGCCATAACAAATAAAAAGGTCCAAATAAAATATGAAAGCCAGCAGCCATAACAAATAAAAGGTCCAGATAAAATATAAAAGCCAGCACCGATAAAAACATAAAAAGTTCCGGGGTAAAATATGAAATCTAGTAGCCATAAAATATACAAGGAGCGCACCTGTCCTCCTGCCTTTGTACCCATTCAATCCTTGATCTTAAAATATCTAGCTCTTCATGAACTGCACTGACATTATATATATATATATATATATATATATATATATATATATATATATATATATATATATATATATATATTCAAAGTGATTAATCAGGTAGTAGTAGTAGTAGTAGCAGTAGAAGAAGAGGTAGTAGTAGTAGTAGCAGTAGAAGAAGAGGTAGTAGTAGTAGTAGCAGTAGAAGAAGAGGTAGCAGTAGTAGCAGTGGTAGTTGTAGTAGCAGCTGTAGTAGTTAGCAGTAGTACTAATAGTGTTAGAAGTAGTAGCAGTAATAACAGCAGCAGTAGTAGTAGTAGTAGCAGCAGCAGCAGCAGCAGCAGCAGCAGCAGCAGTAGTAGTAGTAGTAGTAGTAGTAATGTGGTCAGGACAGGTGTGGCAAATCGTGCATCAGTCGCCAGGTGCGTACTGTTGACTCACCTGTGTCTTGTTCTAGTCTTTGTATACATGTTATTAGCCTTCAGTGTCAGCCAGTCTTATCCCTCTACATTCTTATCCCTTGCCACTCGTAGCCCTTCAAGCCACTCCCTGCTCTCTCTCTTTCTCTCTCTCCAGTTATTATAAAAGCCCACGTCTAAGGCAATCACTGTTGTATTGTATTCCTTTCATGACTTCCTTCTCTATTACTAACATGCATCAAAGGTCAGTGAAAGAGTTTTTTTTTTATCATATTTATTTCTAATCATATATAATCATATTTATTTTTAATCATATTTATTTTTAATCCTATTTATTTGAGGAGTCAGCTGCTTGTGTCAGGACCCAGTACATTGATGATGGCTGTAGATATTACAAGAGGTGTAACTTGTGCTGTTGGGTGTAGTACACCCTGAATACTTTGTGTGCTCCACAGCTAACCTATAAGACCAGTCAAATAATGCACCAGTCTGAGAGTTAAAACCTATAATGCCAGTGACCCGACTAAGTTGATGCCAGGCATAGCTTTTGTATTGAACTAAGCTGTTAGTGCATGAAAATCCATACTACCTATCAGTGCCATGAGTCACAAGAATACCAACATTATACACAGCAAAGCAGTGCCTGACACACTCAAGTTGGCTGTATGACATTATTGCTGAGGCCATGTCTAACAAATGGCACACACAGCAGCAGTGACATACTAAACACAATTATTGCTGAGGCCATGTCTAACAAATGGCACACATCAGCATTGACATACTAAACACAATTATTGCTGAGGCCATGTCTAACAAATGGCACACAGCAGCAGTGACATAACACAATTATTGCTGAGGCCATGTCTAACAAATGGCACACAGCAGCAGTGACATACTAAACAAAATGGTGTTACTGTATGTGGACATGCATCAAGGTTTTGCCTGTGTCCTTTGTTATACTGCTACTTAACACAACTTGTAATAATCCAGCCACTAAGGCACTAACTGCACTCTTACGTCTATGGCCACACTACAGTTCTTAATACTACATACTAATACTGTACTTACAAACACACTGCCTTATGTCAGTCTCTACTTCAATTTCTACAGCTCTACATTTTCTGTTGTCAGACTACACAGTAGACTAAGCCATGTACTCTCTCAATACTCTTAGTGTAGTAGTTTTCAAAGTTTTTCATCCTGTGTACCACATGAACATTTTCTGCAGTGGTGACGTACCCCTCACCTGGCATGAGGACAAAAATGTGTGGCTTACTGACATTATTATAAAATGCCTGTTAAACTAACAACATGTATGGCTTACTGACATTATTATAAAATGCCTATTAAACTAACAACATGTATGGCTTACTGACATTATTATAAAATGCCTGTTAAACTAACAACATGTATGGCTTACTGACATTATTATAAAATGCCTAAAAAAATATGGCTTACTGACATTATTATAAAATGCCTGTTAAACTAACACAAGTATATGGCTTACTGACATTATTATAAAATGCCTGTTAAACTAACACAAGTATATGGCTTACTGACATTATTATAAAATGCCTGTTAAACTAACACAAGTATATGGTATACTGACATTATTATAAAATGCCTGTTAAACTAACACAAGTATATGGTATACTGACATTATTGCAATATGCCTATTAAACTAACACAAGTATATGGTATACTGACATTATTACAATATGCCTATTAAACTAACACAAGTATATGGTATACTGACATTATTACAATATGCCTATTAAACTAACACAAGTATATGGCTTACTGACATTATTACAATATGCCTATTAAACTAACACAAGTATATGGCTTACTGACATTATTACAATATGCCTATTAAACTAACACAAGTATATGGCTTACTGATATTATTACAATATGCCTATTAAACTAACACAAGTATATGGCTTACTGACATTATTACAATATGCCTATTAAACTAACACAAGTATGTGGCTTACTGACATTATTACAATATGCCTATTAAACTAACACAAGTATATGGCTTACTGACATCATTATACAATGCCTATTTAACTAACACAAGTATATGGCTTACTGACATTATTACAATATGCCTATTAAACTAACACAAGTATATGGCTTACTGACATTATTACAATATGCCTATTAAACTAACACAAGTATGTGGCTTACTGACATTATTACAATATGCCTATTAAACTAACACAAGTATATGGCTTACTGACATCATTATACAATGCCTATTTAACTAACACAAGTATATGGCTTACTGACATTATTACAATATGCCTATTAAACTAACACAAGTATATGGCTTACTGACATTATTACAATATGCCTATTAAACTAACACAAGTATATGGCTTACTGACATTATTACAATATGCCTATTAAACTAACACAAGTATGTGGCTTACTGACATTATCATACAATGCCTGTTAAACTAACGTGTTGATTCATCACTGTGCCAACATCACTTACTAACCCAGGGAAGTTACTGTGTCGGCACTACTGTTAACTTTGTAAAGTTAATGAGATGGCTGGCCTTGTTTCTTTGCTACTATATTCTTTTTTCTTTTTTTTTTCCGAGGGGAAGATGCACTTGACAGGTTGGTGATGATTAGGTGAATGTAACACGTCCGAATAGCATCATTGTATTTGAGTTAGTCAATAAGTTTCTCTTCACATTACTGGTAATTATTTGAAATACAATGATGATATTCAGACATGTTGCATTCAGCCAATCATCTCCAGCCTGTCTAGTGCATCTTCGCCTCGATTAAAAAAAAAAAAAAGTTGAGTATAGTCATTCCTCAGAACAGTGTCTGAAAGGGCTACTCTCATGTCTTCCTGTCGCCCACCCCAAATATTCCTATCGCCTATGCCAGCTTGTTGACAACCACTGACGTAGAGGGTTAGCCACGAAAAAAGCTACAGTTCTGGCACCACTCTTATGTTTGAAGTGGAGGCCTAGTTGACTCCATTATTTCTTAATATGTGAGTATGTTGTTATCAATGTCAGTAGGTTGATGGGTTGTTCTCTGTAAATTAGTAAACAATGACAGGTGTAGCCTATTAAGGTAGTGTAGGTGTTGGGGCAGCAGTCGTTGTCAGTATACAAGGCTGATATTGTAATTGTTACTAACTGGATATACTTTGTTCCATGCAATGCTGCAGTCAATGTACCTGACTAATCTTTCTTGACTGACAAAAGTTATATAATAAAATGTCATTATTTACTGTCCTTCCATCTGTCATACAACACACCATGCACAGAGTCAAGTTACTTAGGCTGCTTTGACATGCTCTTAATTTCTTGCCAATACTGTCAACTCTGGAACTGTCTCTCTCTGTCTATATTTCCTACTGCCTATGACCTCCAGTCTTTCAAACGCAGTGTGTCCAGGCATCTCAAAATGAACGGATCTTGAAATTGGCTCTGTTATCTTGTTTTTGTTTTTTCTTAGAGGAAATAAATTGCGGCTCCTGGCCTTTGGTTCCTTCTTCCTTGCATAAAAAATAAAAAAAAATTAAGTCAACCACTCCTTATGCCTGCCGCCGCCATCATGCACAATAAAAGGGTCACCACCAAAACACGTCACCTTCAAAACCTTTTTTTTTGTGTGTGTGCTTGGACCTATACAAACCAAGCATGCCACCTTTGACAACACAACAGTTATGCTTCTTGTGTAATCCTTCATTAATTCCACGTGTCACTCTGCCACGGTCATAACAATATTCCCATATATTTCAATCTTACTCCAGCCGTCTCTTCAAGCACCTCACCTTCCATTATTTATGCTCAACATTTCTTCCTGTTTTGTCTGTCCATTACTCTATTATAAAATGTACTGATCTAGTGTGTCTTTATATCATGAGCTGGTGTTTGGGCTGGTGTGGTGGGGTCAGGTGGTGTTAGGGCTGGTGTGGTGGGGTCAGGTGGTGTCAGGGCTGGTGTGGTGGGGTCAGGTGGTGTTAGGGCTGGTGTGGTGGGGTCAGGTGGTGTTAGGGTTGGTGTGGTGGGGTCAGTTGGTGTTAGGGCTGGTGTGGTGGGTCAGGTGGTGTTAGGGCTGGTGTGGGTCGCGCCGTGGGTGTGGTGGGGTCAGGTAGTAAAACATGTTAATGTTGAAGGTGTTCAGCCACAGCCGGTAGATAAGGTAGCCCAAGACGGCTGCCAGGCCAATCTGGCTTATTACCATCCTGGCCACCAGCGTTGGCAATGTCTTGTCAGAGTTGATGGCAACAGCGGTGGCGTTCCATATCAGCACCGATGGTTCTGTAATATTAATAGATTTATAAATACCTTCTGGTGGCGTTCCATGTCAGCACCCATGGTTCTGTAATATTAATAGATTTATAAATACCTTCTGGTGGCGTTCCATATCAGCACCCATGGTTCTGTAATATTAATAGATTTATAAATACCTTCTGGTGGCGTTCCATATCAGCACCCATGGTTCTGTAATATTAATAGATTTATAAATACCTTCTGGTGGCGTTCCATATCAGCACCCATGGTTCTGTAATATTAATAGATTTATAAATACCTTCTGGTGGCGTTCCATATCAGCACCCATGGTTCTGTAATATTAATAGATTTATAAATACCTTCTGGTGGCGTTCCATATCAGCACCCATGGTTCTGTAATTTTAATAGATTTATAAATAAATTCTTGTACCATTGTTTGGTCATTCCTGCAGCACGGCTCCTATTATGCTCTGAAGGTACACCTCCTGACAAAACACACACACACACACACACACACACAGGCACTGGCTCGTTTCCACCTGACGGGTTGAACTGTGGGGAGGGGGTAGTGGTGGCCGGGAGGGGGTAGGGAAAATGATTCAAGAGATAGTTGTAGCCGGGAGATGGGGAGGGAGGGAGGGAGGTATGGGGCACAATGGAGGGGCTGGTGGGGGTAGAGGGCACAAGGGGGATGGTAGGGGAGGGAGGAGGGAGGGAGGGGGGTATGAGGTACAGTGGAGGGACTGGTGGGGTAGAGGGCATAAGGGGGAAGGTAGGGGAGGGAGGGGAGTATGGGGTACAGTGGAGGGACTGGTGGGGGCAGAGGGCATAAGGGGGATGGTAGGGGAGGGGGGAGGGAGGGGGGTATGGGGTACAGTGGAGGGACTGGTGGGGGCAGAGGGCATAAGGGGGATGGTAGGGGAGGGGTATTAAGGTAGTGGGTATAGGAAGGGTGGGCATTGGCAGTTGACAGCCACTGCGTAGAAAGTGCTATAAACATTTTTATGTGTCATGAATAAAGGGATAACAATGTATATTAAATTATTCAGGCTAAGTGTTCAGGAAGCGGCACATGGAACAAACCAGCAGTACCACACGTGAACACACAGGCAGGGCTTTGTACCCTGCCTGGGGCTGTACAATGTGGGTATGCTGGTACCTGTAACTCTAGGTAAGTATGGCCAAATATCACAGGGAACTGAACACACCGCGTTGTTCACGGCTTGTTTGGACGATTTGATGGCATAGAATATCAGAGGTAAGATGTGACAGTGGTGGAGCACTATTGCACACACCACTATTGCACACAGCACTATTGCACACAGCACTATTGCACACAGCACTATTGCACACACCACTATTGCACACACCACTATTGCACACACCACTATTGCACACACCACTATTGCACACACCACTATTGCACACACCACTATTGCACACACCACTATTGCACACAACACTACTGCACACACCACTGTTGCACACACCACTTTTGCACACACCATTGTTGCACACACCACTTTTGCACACACCACTATTGCACACACCATTATTGCACACACCACTATTGCACACACCACTGTTGCACACACCACTATTGCACACACCACTATTGCACACACCACTATTGCACACACCACTATTGCACACAGTACTATTGCACACACCACTATTGCACACACCACTATTGCACACACCACTATTGCACACAGTACTATTGCACACACCACTATTGCACACACCACTATTGCACACACCACTATTGCACACAGTACTATTGCACACAGTACTATTGCACACACCACTGTTGCACACACCATTATTGCACACAGTACTATTGCACACACCACTATTGAACACACCATTATTGCACACAGTACTATTGCACACACCATTATTGCACACAGTACTATTGCACACACCACTATTGCACACACCACTATTGCACACACCACTATTGCACACACCACTATTGCACACACCACTATTGCACACACCACTATTGCACACACCACTATTGCACACACCACTATTGCACACACCACTATTGCACACACCACTATTGCACACACCACTATTGCACACAGTACTATTGCACACAGTACTATTGCACACACCACTATTGCACACACCACTATTGCACACACCACTATTGCACACACCACTATTGCACACACCACTACTGCACACACCACTATTGCACACACCACTATTGCACACACCACTGTTTCACATGCCACTACTGCACATACTACTACTGCACACACCACTACTGCACGCACCACTATTGCACGCACCACTATTGCACGCACCACTATTGCACGCACCACTATTGCACGCACCACTACTGCACGCACCACTACTGCACGCACCACTACTGCACACACCACTACTGCACACACCACTACTGCACACACCACTATTGCACACACCACTATTGCACACAGTACTATTGCACTCAGTACTATTGCACACACCACTATTGCACACACCACTATTGCACACAGTACTATTGCACACACCACTATTGCACACACCACTATTGCACACAGTACTATTGCACACACCACTGACCCACACACTGCTGTCACCATGAGTCTCCGTCACAGGCCACTCTACCTCTCTGCCTACTTATCTATCTAGCTTTGTAGCCTTCTGTCTTTCTATCTGTCTATTTTTCTGTCTTTCCTGTCTATCTTTCTGGCCTTCTGTCTGTCTGTCTGTCTGGCCATCTCTTTGTCTATCTCTCTGGCTTTCTGTCTGTCTATTTATCTGGCCATCTGTATGTCAATCTATCTTTCTAGCCTTCTGTCTGTCCATCTGTCTACCTTTCAAGCCTTCTGACTGTCTATCTTTCTATCCTTCTGTCTATTTATCTATCATTTATCCTTTTGTCTATTTATCTGTCTTTCTAGCCTTCTTTCTGTCTGTTTACCTGTCTATCTTTCTAGCCTTCTATCTGTCTATCTACGTTTCTATTCTTCTGTCTATTTATCTGTCTTCCTAGCCTTCTGTCTATTTATCTTTCTAGCCTTCTGTCTGTCCATCTGTCTATCTTTCTAGCCTTCTGTCTGTCCATCTGTCTATCTTTCTAGCCTTCTGTCTGTCTGTCTGTCTTTCTGTCCTTGTCTCTGTTTATCTTTCTGTCCTTCTGTCTTTATTTCTCTTTCTAGCCTTCTTTCTGTCTGTCTGTCTATTTATCTAACCTATGGTATGTCTATCTATCTATCTTTAGAGACTTCTGTCTATTTGTTTCACCCTCTGTCTGTCCATCTATCTTTCTAGCCTTCTGTCTCTTTATCTTACTGATCTGTCCGTCTATCTATCTTTCTCGCATTCTATCTATCTTTCAAGCCTTCTGGCTATATATCTTTACAGCCTTCTGTTTATCTCTCTGTCTAGCCTTCTGTCTATCTGTCTATCATTCTAGTCTTCTGTTGTCTGTCTAACCTTCTGTCTATCTGATTACCTATCTGTCCATCTATTTATCAGTCTGTCCATCCATCCATCCATCCGTTCATCTCTTTCTCTCTGTACCTGTATATCTCTTTACCGGTGTCTGTTTACAAAAAGATAAGGTGATATATAGAGGGGGAGATAGATAGACTGCTGGACAGATGAATGGATAGTCAAGGTAATTCAATAATAATACCTGGTAACTACTGAATACCTGAGTAACACAGCACAGCATGGAACTTCTTAGCACAAAAAAGTCAGATAAATCTTTAGCACTGTATAAACACAATACAGTAATGGTGGGTATAAAGAATGACAAGAAAATAATAGAACACAAGTTTTTCTGTATGTCTTCAACAGACTGCTGAGTCTAACCTTCCTTGCAGAAGGAACTGAAGGACCCACAGTCTTGTTCACCCCCACATGCTGCACCCAGCCACAGTTCTGGGAAGTCTTCCAGATCTTGACTGCAGTTATGCTGGTGTACGACATTCGTCTGTCCATAGGTTTTTTCATACAGAGCAATCCATTTTGGGCTCACCTGCAACATCAAAGCACTCATGATCATGGGTAAATGGCAGACACTTTAAAATGGTGCTCTATCAACGAAGAAGTGTGGTTAAGTTAATGCTTATCGAGTAAATGACAGTCATGCAGAGGGACCACCAAAGTTTTGCCGAGTGCCAGTCTGCGTCAGCAATACCACCCACAACACTCAGTTTGACATGGAGGCCTCAGCTGTACTGCTGGGTAAACAAACACTGTACAAGTGTCTGGCACAAAAATCAGACTCAGGCTCTTACATTTGCCAGTTAAAATAATGTGCTAAGCAGTGCATCACCAGCTTCCCGTAATATTGTCAGCTTCCAGGAGCTTACAAAATGTCCAAATTGCACACTGAAGGGTGAATTAGGCTGATTACTGACGAATACAATGATACTAACAGTGAGAATACAATATACTACAATACATCAGTTATGGTGTATTAATATAGGGGATAAGGTGTTGTAAGAGTATCAGACGAGAGAAAAATGAATGCAAGAAGAACTAAAAAACATTAGAAAAAAAATAACTAGAGAGGCACTAAATTACTGTAAAACACCGTATGCAGACGATCAAACAATGGCATGCAACGAAGCCGACAGAACTAGAATGCCACTCATACATTAAACACAAACAGCAGTGACTATAGTGTTTTCAGGCCAAAAAGTGCCATGCATTATATTACTCCTTGCCAGCACTGATGCCACATTGCTTTCCACTTTACCTAACCACTGCCATTAACTTAGCCTTTACCATAGATAAAATAGGACAAGTTCATGAATAAATGGAACAAATGTTTAGCAGTTGTACACTTATGCCTTTACAAACATACCTTTTATTACCTTACCCCCTCCCCAACCATTACCCCTACCCCACCACTACCTTACCCCCTCCCCAACCATTACCCCTACCCCACCACTACCTTACCCCCTCCCCAACCATTACCCCTACCCCACCACTACCTTACCCCCTCCCCAACCATTACCCCTACCCCACCACTACCTTACCCCCTCCCCAACCATTACCCCTACCCCACCACTACCTTACTCCCTCCCCAACCATTACCCCTACCCCACCACTACCTTACCCCCTCCCCAACCTCTACCCCTACCCCCCCACCACCTTACTCTCACCCCAACCACCATTTATTCCTCACCCTCTTCACCAGCATAAACCTACACCCTCACCCTATCCCCACTACCGTTTTCCCCCTCCCCAATGCTTACCCTCTCCCAGCCAGTAATTTACCTCCTACACAACCACCCCCTCCCCCTCCCCCATCCAGTCTTCACCACCAACACCCAACCTTCCATCCTCCACCACCACCACCTAAACATTCTCCTCAACCCCCCCCCTCTTTCCCCACCCTGGCTGTATCCCCACCATCCTGTTGTACCTGATCCTCCTTCCCTCCACCACATACCCCAACCCTTTCCCCACCCTGACTCTATCCCCACCATCCTGTTGTACCTGATCCTCCTTCCCTCCACCACATACCCCAACCCATACTGACCTGGATCGTGAGGGAGCGAGTGAGTGAGGGGTGGAGGGTGGTCCAGGGGTCAGCTACATGGGTCGACTCCTGGCCGTGCTTCTCACACCCGATGTACACGCGATCAAGAGTAGCATTAATGGCAGGTTGGTGGGATATGTCAAATATGGCTCCTGTGTAGTTACCCTCTTGGACATGGAAACTAATGTGAAGGTACCAGGATACATTGTGTGAAGGTGGGTAGTGTACCAGCTGGGCCTGGTGTGTGGTTTGCCCGCCCTCCTGGCCAGACTGGAGTGTCAGGGGTATATACTTGGGTAGCTTTGGCACATGGGTCATCTGGCAGCCTGGGGTAAAACAACACAGGTTACCACTACATTGCTAACCCCACTACTATTAACACCCTTATTTTGTTAACACCAGTACTACTGACAAAGGTACTATGTCAACACCAGTACTGTTAGCATAACACTGTTGGCAACAATATTACCAACACCACGACTCAGTTGACACCACTGCCACTAACACCACTACTTGGTTGACACAAATTGTATTAATACCAAGAATGTTACCAATACCACCACAGTTCTCACTCCAGCTATGTTACCACCACTACTGTTAATGCCACTACTCTGTTTACCTTACTGAATAACACTACTTCTTTGTTATTATCAGCGATGATGTGTTTTGCCAGCGTCTGTGTGTGTGTGTGTGTGTGTGTGTGTGTGTGTGTGTGTGTGTGTGTTACCATTACATCTCATGAACGGCTTGAGTGTCGTTCAGGTTTATCTCTAGTAATTTAAAAGGCACATATTTATCATTAAAGATATCATTGCTTTAATTTGTATCTGTATATTCCGGTATCTAACAAATCAATGAGGTGCCTTGGTTGGAATACAAAGTCAATTTGGTGCACGTTCAAACACAACGGAAATCCACCAAGCACCGCCCGAGTGCATCGCGCAGTGTTACCAAATCCACCTGTCCTCGGCTGGCAAAATCAGTGCGTCAGACTCCCTGGAACAGAGTATTGTGTCTAGTTTCTTTAATATGGATTGGCTTGTTGTGAAATGCGGTGACTGAATGCCGTAGAGTTTTGCAAATTTTCTTCACATTTGGTTTGTAACTAACTTGTAACTTGGCCAGCAACATATTCCGGCGGGCGATTAGCATTCGGCTTCCGTATGCTTTTCTTTTATAATATTATTGTGTTAACACATTATTATTATTATTATTATTACTATTATTATTATTATGTCAGGAAAGGAGGTTGTGCATTTGTAACTCGTATTTCAAACACAAAGATGCACATAAATATACATGGTAGAGAGGGAACGGGGATCGTGTTGAAAGAAGCCTAATTGATTACGTGCTTGTAGAGAGGTCGGTGATGGGAATGGTTGCTGATACGAGGGCTGTGAGAGGACGATGTGGAGGTCTGTCTGATCACATGGTTGTGGTATGCAAGATCAAGCTGAGAGGAGTGAGGTGGACCAGGAGAGAGAGAGAGGAGCAGTCAGGGAGAAAGACTGAAAGTTGAGAAGCTGAGGATCAAAGAAATGGCAGATGAATACAGGACCAAAGTAGAGGACGAGTTAGAATCAGTGAATTGGAATGAAATGGATCTGGACAGACTGTGGAATGCATATAGGGATTGCCTAGTTAGGAATGCTAAAGCGGTGTGTGGTGTGGCAAGAGTAACAATAAAGAAGAAAGGTACGGCATGGTGGGATGAGGAGGGTAAGAGCAGTGGAGGAAAAGAGGAAGAAGTGGATAGAGTGGTTACAGGACAGGGGTTCAGTTGATTTAAGAACTGAATATGTTGAGAGATGGAAGCACATAAAGAGACTAGTGAAGAGGAAAAAAAAGGTAAATGATGATCTAGAAAGAAAAATGAATGAAAACTACTCTGAAAAAAGGAAGTTATTCTGGAAAGAGGTGCGGAAATGTAGAAGTGAAAGCGGAAAGAAATGTGATGGTGTGAAGGATGTAGGTGGTTGATTATTAACCCATGGGGATGAAGTAAGGACCAGATGAAAAGAATATTTTGAAAGCCTGATGAATGGGGATAGAGAGAGCAGAGCAGCTGTCAACATGATTGGTTTGGGGGATTTGCAGAGAAGGAATGCAGTGCCAGGAGATGTGACACTTGCACAAGTGAAGAGCGCTGTGAAACGGCTGAAAAATGGGAAAGCAGCTGGGGTTGATGAGGTGTATGCAGAGATGCTTAAGTGTGGTGGAGAGAGTGGAATGAAGTGCTTGTTGGAGATATGTAAGAAGGCATGGATGAGTGAAACTGTGCCTGCAGAGTGGAAAAAGGCTGTGATTGTACACCTGTACAAAAATAAAGGTGAGTGAAGTGAGTGCAAGAATTATCGTGGCATAAGTTTCTTGAGTGTGGTAGGGAAGGTATACGGAAGAATTATCATAAAGTAAGAGAGGTATCAGAAGTCCTAGTGAGTGATGAACAGGGTAGCTTTAGGAGTGGCAGAGGATGTGTGGATCAAATATCTGCAGTAAGACAGATAGTGGAGAAGGCTTGTGAGAAGGACCATAAGGTGTTTATGGTATTCATGAATCTAGAGAAAGCATACGACAAAGTAGACAGAGAAGGATTGTGGAAAGTTTTGCGCAGATGGTAAGCTGCTATATGCGGTCAAGAGTTTTTACGATGGTAGTGAAGCATGTGTAAGGGTTAATGGGCATCTAAGCGAATGGTTCACGATCAGTGTAGGCATGCAACAAGGTTGTGTGATGTCCCCATGGTTGTTCAGTATATACTGTATATATGGATGGGGTGATGAGAGAAGTAAAAACACGAGTAATGGAGAGAAGGATGGCGTTGGTAATGAATGGTGATGGATGGAATATCTCAAATTTGTTGTATGCTGATGATGCAGTACTGCTTGCATGTACCGGACAAGAATTTGTAGGTTAGTGCAGAGTTTTGCTGATGTCTGTAAGCGTCGTGCCTTGAGAGTAAATGTAGAAAAGAGTAAAGTGATGGTTACTGAGAGGGAAGGTGACTCCCAGTGCGATGTTACAGTGAATGGAGAGAGACTGGAATTGGTGAGAGAGTTCAAATACCTGGGTACGATGATCGAGAAGAGAGGAAAATGTGCAAAAGAAGTGGAAAGTAGAGTGACACAAGGAAGAAAAGTAGCTGGTGCAATGAAGGCCTTGATAAGAAACAGAGGCTTGAGTGTTGCAGCAGCACGAGGCTTACATGAAGGAGTGTTAGTGCCAGCTTTAACCTATGGACGTGAGACTATGGTGTGGCATGAAAATGAAAAGTCACGAGTGAGAGCAGTGGAGATGGGACTGCTGACGAATGTATGTGGAGTACCGATAGTAGATAGGATAGAAAATAATGTGATTCGTGAAAGATGTGGAGTGAGGAAGTCTGTGGACACCAGACTCGAAGAGAGTGTACTGAGATGGTAGGGTCATGTGGAGAGAATGGATAACAATAGAGTGGTGAAAAAGGTATATCTGAGCGAATCTGAAGGGGGAGGAAGCGAGGTAGGCCAAGGAAAAGGTGGAGAGATATGGTGGATGAGTGTGTGAAGAAGAAAGATTTGGAAATCGGTGACACTTGGGCCTGACAAGAGATCGAACTGGCTGGATGAATCTTGTGAGAAGCACATGATCAGGGATTTGGCATCCCTTTTTAACGTGGCAGTGTCTGGAATGATTCTATCGGATACGTTTATGTGAAGCTACAGAACGTGGTGAATTTTTTTTGGCGTATCACATAGGGCCAGGACTCCGAGGGCTTGAATGATGAGTGAAAGGAAGCATGGCCCATTGGATTGGGCAAATATGAGCTGTCTGGACATTGCTACTCCTCACCCTGCCCTAGGGTGGGAAAGGATGTCCGGATGATGATGATGATGATGATGATGATGATGATGATGATGTGTTAGCAGTACTACTAACACCAGTGCTATTAATAACATTATGTTTAACACCAGTACCCTGCTGACACCAACAGTACTCTGTTATCACCACGTCCTTATTTATAGCAACAGAACTCATTTAACACCAGTGTTATTAACACCACTGCTTTATTAACCCCATTACTGTTAATATCACTACTTTACTAACACCACTACTGTTAATAACACACCATTAACACCACTACTTTACTAACACCACTACTGTTAATAACACATCATTAACACCACTACTTTACTAACACCACTACTGTTAATAACACATCATTAACACCACTACTTTACTAACACCACTACTGTTAATAACACATCATTAACACCACTACTTTACTAACACCACTACTATTAATAACACATTAGCACCGCTACTGTTAATAACACATCATTAACATCACTACTGTTAATAACACATCATTAACACCACTACTTTACTAACACCACTACTGTTAATAACACATCATTAACACCACTACTTTACTAACACCACTACTGTTAATAACACATCATTAACACCACTACTTTACTAACACTACTACTGTTAATAACACATCATTAACACCACTACTTTACTAACACCACTACTGTTAATAACACATCATTAACACCACTACTTTACTAACACCACTACTGTTAATAACACTTACATAATCAACACCACTACTATCCACACTCCTGATGCAACTTCACACTACTCCATAAATATCTCTCGGCAGTAAGATACACCTGTGACTACTACTCAGCACTGTACATTCTCTCTCTCTCTCTCTCTCTCTCTCTCTCTCTCTGCAGTACACAGGTAACAAAGGTGTCAGTGCAGTGGTGGTCAGTGGCTGGTGTTGGAACAGTGGTGGGCCTCACCTGTCTTGCAGGGGCGTATGGACCCACAATCACCAAATGCAGCACCACACCTCACCGCCGCCGTAATGTTGTGTGGCAGGTCAGAGAGGCAGGTGGCCTGGCCCAACACAGTGGTGGAGTTGTCAGTCAGGTGTGATGCTCGTAGCCACCTTGTGCCCACCTGCAGCAAAGTAGGGTTGCCTGCTATCAACATCATCCCTCCACGGTTATGCAGCCTTGGCTACAGCAAAGGTTATGTCAATATATACCCACCACCAATGCCTTGTTCATAGTAATTACCTGGTATGATATTGACCTACCTCAACACTGCCATTGCCTCGCAGGAGCCAGAGTTTCTCTCTCTCTCTCTCTCTCTCTCTCTCTCTCTCTCTCTCTCTCAGTTTATATGTCTAGCCTATGTATTGGCACATCTCTCTTTTGGTGTAATTATTATCGCCCGCCTTTAGAAGGCAGAGCGATAATGATTTTGCCTGCCTCTGTGTGTGTGTGTGTGTGTGTGTGTGTGTGTGTGTGTGTGTGTGTGTGTGTTCCCATTATATCTCATGAACGGCTTGAGCTATCAACCTGAAATCATCAGGGAATCAAGATATGGTCAAAATATTGGACTTGGCCAACAGTGTATTCTGGCCGGCGATTAGCATCCGGCTCCCGAATGCTTTTCTTTTATCATTATTATTATTATTATTGTTATTATTAATATTATCATCATTGTTATTATTACTACAGTTATTATTATTATTATTATTATTATTATTATGATAATATTAATAATAATAAATAATAATAATAATAATTATTATTATTATTATTATTGTTATTATTATTATTATTATTATTATTATTATTACTTGTATTACTGCTGCTGTTACAACAACAACAACAACTACTACTACTACTACTACTACTACTACCACTACTACTACTACTACTACTACTACTACTACTACCACTACTTGTATAGCTTAGTCCATCTGGTATGAGAAGAGACGAGTCTTAAGTTTTTAAAAGCTTTGTACAAAGTGCACAAGGGGCTGGGCTTACCTACCAAATAGATGTAACGAAAATGGCAGCATCTTGCCCTTTGATACAATGTACATTACCAGCTCAGTGCTACAGCCGCTACCTGCCACTTGTGTGGGATTCTCTCTCTCTCTCTCTCTCTCTCTCTCTCTCTCTCTCTCTGGGGAGCGCGGTAGCTCGGTGGTAGGGTGTCGGGCTCGTAATCGTGAGGTTGCGAGTTCGCGCCCCGCCCGGTGGCTGCCGTGTTGGGAGGGGTAGCGCTCTCCTGTAACCCTAGCAGGGCTATATGATCTGATGAGGTCTAGCTCGGGGATTAATCCCATCTCTCTCTCTCTCTCTCTCTCTCTCTCTCTCTCTCTCTCTCTCTCTCTCTCATTAAAACTGACCTGTAGTTTGATTGAGCGTGGTGTAGTCAGGTGTTCGATGGATGTACTAACAGATCTGGCCCGACTCTCCCTGCCACACCACATAAACAGGTTGTCATCTTTATCGTTGTCCGCATTGTACAGTATCTGTGCTCCTACCGCTGCGTGGTTCCTACTTGCTGTGCTGAACCCTAGGTGCAGTGTCCACGGCCTACCATGCCCGGGTGGCTGGAAGTGGATCTCAGCCTCCAGTACGTCTTCCCCAGCCTGGGTGCTGCTAAGGAGTGCCACTGGGTGCCAGGCTGTGTTTGGTATGTTGTGATTTCCACATTCTGCAGGGTAGGAAGTCAGGAATAAAGGAAGGTTAGGCCATGACAGAGTTAGGGTAGGTTTTGAAGTTCAGGCAAGGCATGTAAGGGTTAGGGGTAGAGTACAGCAGGTTGGTTAGGGGAAAGGCAAGGTAAGGCAGGGTTGTAAGTTGGATATGACGGGGTTAAAGGGTAGGTTGGGGTAAGAAATGGTACTGTAGGGTTAGGGTAAAGGCAGAGTTAGGAGCAGGGCTGGGCAGGTGTGGACTGGATTAGGGGCACATGAAGGCAGACTCAGGGACACAGGAAGGTTGAGTCTGGTGCCGGGAAAGGCATAATGTAGGGAAGGGAAAGGCAGAGTTTGGGTCAAGAGAGGGCAGAGTTTAAGGTAGGGGAAGGCATAATGTAGGGAAGGGTAAGGCAGAGTTTAAGGCAGGGGAAGGTAGAGTTTGGGGTAGGGGAAGGCAGGGCTTGAGGCAGGGGAAGGCAGGGTTTGGGGCAGGGGAAGGCAGGGTTTGAGGCAAGGGAAGGAGTTTGGGGCAGGGGAAGGAGTTTGAAGCAGAGGAAGGTGGAGTTTGGGGCAAGAGAATGAGTTTGAGGCAGGGGAAGGTAGAGTCTGGGGCAGGGGAAGGGGGAGGATGGGAAAGGGGAAGGAGTTTCGGGCAGGGGAAGGCAGAGTTTGGGGCAGGGGAAGGAGTTTGGGGCAGGGGAAGGCAGAGTTTGGGGCAGGGGAAGGGAGAGTTTGGGGCAGGGGAAGGAGTTTGGGGCAGAGCTGGCAGAGTTTGGGGCAAGGGAAGGCAGAGTTTGGGGCAGGGGATGGAGTTTGGGGCAGGGGAAGGTAGAGTTTGGGGCAGGGGAAGGCAGAGTTTGGGGCAGGGGAAGGGAGAGTTTGGGGCAGGGGAAGGAGTTTGGGGCAGAGCTGGCAGAGTTTGGGGCAGGGGAAGGTAGAGTTTGGGGCAGGGGATGGAGTTTGGGGCAGGGGAAGGTAGAGTTTGGGGCAGGGGAAGGAGTTTGGAGCAGAGCTGGCAGAGTTTGGGGCTTGTAAAGACTAGATATCACCACAAAAAGGCAAGCACAGTGGTGTGTACAAGACTGGCTGAGTGGTGGGAAGGAGAAGGCTGGGCTGTTAACAGGGGAGGGCAAGCTTATTAGGAGAGGGCCAAGGTTAGCGTAAGGGACGGAAGGTTAGACACATGGAAGGACTGAGTCAGAGGCATGTAAGGGCTAAGTCAGGTGAGGGGGGAGGGCTGCCGCAGGGGTTAGACGAGGCCTGTGAGAGCATGGGAGGGAAAGAGAGAGCAGGGTTAGTGCATGTGGAGGAGGGAACGGGGTTATGATAACAAGAAGGAGGGAATGAGGTTAAAAGCAAGGGATGAGTTAAAAGGGTTATCAGCAAATGGAGGGAGGTGAGGAGGGGTTGGAATTAGGGAAGGGGTAGGCGGCTAGGGATAGGGGCAGGAGGGGAAGATGGTTAGGGTGAAAAAGGGGGCTTAGTAGAAAGAGAAGAAGAAATCTGGATACAGGGACGTGGCAGGAGAGTGTGATGTTAGGAACACAGGAAGCAGGAGGGTCAGAGCAGGTGAAAGGGTGAGTTAGAAGCCTAGGTTATGAGAAGGTTAGAGGCAGAAGGGAATGGAATGGTGGAAGTAGACGAGAGAAGGGGGGAGAAGGTAAGAAATAGAGGGGAGGGGCTTTTGAGGAGACAGGGGCAGTTACGAAGACAGGGAAAGGTTTGTTAGCAGCAGGGGAAGGTTGGATGTTAGAAGTAAGGTTTGAGAGAAGCTTATTTCACTTACGAGGAATGAAGGCAGGAAGAAATGGCGTTTATAAGTTACATTTGGTTACGGAGAATGAAGGAAGGAATGGCGTGTTTAAGTTAAATGTTAGTGCACAAGGAACCAAAATTAGACAAAGTATTATGGCACAACACAATTTAAAAGTCCTTGGCTGTGCAAGTAAAAATGTTATTCATGAAAGTGATACACGTACACCCACATTCAGTGCAACTACTACACTATGTGAAGAACCATTCTCAAGTGTGGTGCTTGATCTATGGCATCTCTAGTAAGTATGTGTGGGTGTGGGTGACAAATGGTATGAATAGTGTACGTGTGGGTGTTTATGCCTGTGTGGTGGAGTGTAAGTGTGGGTGTTTATGCCTGTGGGGTGGAGTGTAAGTATGGGTGTTTATGCCTGTGTGGTGGAGTGTAAGTGTGGGTGTTTATGCCTGTGTGGTGGAGTGTAAGTGTGGGTGTTTATGCCTGTGTGGTGGAGTGTAAGTGTGGGTGTTTATGCCTGTGTGGTGGAGTGTAAGTATGGGTGTTTATGCCTGTGGGGTGGAGTGTAAGTGTGGGTGTTTATGCCTGTGGGGTGGAGTGTAAGTGTGGATGTTTAGGCCTGTGGGGTGGAGTGTAAGTGTGGGTGTTTATGCCTGTGTGGTGGAGTGTAAGTGTGGGTGTTTATGCCCGTGGGGTGGAGTGTAAGTGTGGGTGTTTATGCCTGTGGGGTGGAGTGTAAGTGTGGGTGTTTATGCCTGTGGGGTGGAGTGTAAGTGTGGGTGTTTATGCCTGTGGGGTGGAGTGTAAGTGTGGGTGTTTATGCCTGTGGGGTGGAGTGTAAGTGTGGGTGTTTATGCCTGTGGGGTGGAGTGTAAATGTGGGTGTTTATGCCTGTGGGGTGGAGTGTAAGTGTGGGTGTTTAGGCCTGTGGGGTGGAGTGTAAGTGTGGGTGTTTATGCCTGTGGGGTGGAGTGTAAGTGTGGGTGTTTAGGCCTGTGGGGTGGAGTGTAAGTGTGGGTAATATATGCCTGTGGGTGGAGTGTAAGTGTGGGTGTTTAGGCCTGTGGGTGGAGTGTAAGTGTGGGTATTTATGCCTGTGTGGTGGAGTGTAAGTGTGGGTGTTTATGCCTGTGGGTGGAGTGTAAGTGTGGGTGTTTATGCCTGTGGGTGGAGTGTAAGTGTGGGTGTTTATGCCTGTGGGGTGGAGTGTAAGTGTGGGTGTTTATGCCTGTGGGTGGAGTGTAAGTGTGGGTATTTATGCCTGTGGGTGGAGTGTAAGTGTGGGTGTTTAGGCCTGTGGGTGGAGTGTAAGTGTGGATGTTTATGCCTGTGGGGTGGAGTGTAAGTGTGGGTGTTTAGGCCTGTGGGTGGAGTGTAAGTGTGGGTGTTTATGCCTGTGGGGTGGAGTGTAAGTGTGGGTGTTTAGGCCTGTGGGGTGGAGTGTAAGTGTGGGTGTTTAGGCCTGTGGGGTGGAGTGTAAGTGTGGGTGTTTAGGCCTGTGGGGTGGAGTGTAAGTGTGGGTGTTTATGCCTGTGGGGTGGAGTGTAAGTGTGGGTGTTTATGCCTGTGGGGTGGAGTGTAAGTGTGGGTGTTTAGGCCTGTGGGGTGGAGTGTAAGTGTGGGTGTTTAGGCCTGTGGGGTGGAGTGTAAGTGTGGGTGTTTAGGCCTGTGGGGTGGAGTCAGGAGTCTGGGGCTTAAATGGTCAGTAAATGTGAGTGTGGCCCGTTAATTAGCATCACCTTTGCTTACCTTATCCTTTTATCACCGAGTTTTGGCACTCTGAACCCTACTTCATACCAGGTGGGAACAGAGGTCTGGATGATGATGATGATGATGATGATGATGATGATGATGCATATACATGGCAGCAGTGTGTCAGAGAGAGAGAGAGAGAGAGAGAGAGAGAGAACGTGGCTGGTGGTTTCATGTGTCAGTTTGTGGCCTGAGTACAGTCTATACAGTATGCCCAGTATACAACACAGTCCCTGGTGGTGGTGTTGTAGGCAGTGGTGAGGTATGTGGTAATACTCACGTGTCGTGCAGTACGTCATGGACCCACAGGAACCACCAGGCATACATGTCACCGTCAGGAACAGGTCAGGGAACTCCAAGGAGAGGACTGGGCACTTGCCTGGCTCCGTCTCCGTGATCTGGTCCCCGTTGGTCACACTGACCTTCATCTGTTCTTGCTCCAGCTGCAGTAAGAACAAAATATTATGTATTAGTGGCATGGGGCGTTTGACCTGTTTTATCCAATGATGTATTCTTCACGTTTTCTTACAACCTTCACCAGATCTTATTTAGTACTCTCTTTAAGGCCACCCTCGGCGGCCTTCGCTCGATGTCAAGTCACTTCCTATCTTCAGTCGGAAGGCAACAGAAACTGAATTACTCAAGGCATGAACGAGACGGAGCGAGGAATTAGTAGTGTTTGCTATTATAGTGAATTATATCATTATACTATAAAATTTTAGGAGTATAAGGAGGGAGGAAGGAGAGGCGAGAGAGTGATAATACAACAAACACGTCACTCTTCTCTCTTTTATCATGTTGGTAGTTTCTATGCCGGACTGAGAACGAATCCATCCCCTCCACTCCAAACAAAAGGCCCGAAATGAGTCATAACTCGGGAACCGGTGGCCCGCCTGGACTGGAAATTGTTTTATTCTTCAAGTTAGCATTTAACGGTAACTTGCTCTTAAAAAATATGCGTTACATGCGTCGGTTTTGGCTGTGTTGCGATAACAAACAAACAAACCTAGCCAAATCGGCTCATTATAATATAGATGGGCAAGCCTTTTGCACCTCGAGGGATTTGGTGCATCCTTCATTAAAGTGTTCAGTATAAGGTACTTATCTTGAGTTCAGTACAAGGGTGTGAAGGCAGCAAGAAGAACATACAAGGCTACATCATGGCACTGAAGGCATTAAACAACTGTGAGACATCACTGGATATTGTGGCAACATCTTACTATCTCACACTCGAGTGCCTTCATTAGTACTGATGTGCTGGCCTTTATGTCAGAATTATTACATTTATACCAGTGTTAATTGTTACACACACACACACACACACACACACACACACACACACACACACACACACACACAGCCACCTGTGAACCCACAACACCACAACTAACCTGAATTTTGATCCTGCGAGTCACCACCTGTGTGCTGTTGTCAGGCTCGGTAGGGTTGGTGGTGATTGCAGGGTTGTCGGTGGTTGCAGGGTTGGTGGTGGTTGCAGGGTTGTCGGTGGTTGCAGGGTTGGTGGTGGTTGCAGGGTTGGTGGTGGTTGCAGGGGTGGTGGTTGTTGCAGGGGTGGTGGTTGTTGCAGGGGTGGTGGTGGTTGCAGGGGTGGTGGTGGTTGCAGGGGTGGTGGTGGTTGCAGGGGTGGTGGTGGTTGCAGGGGTGGTGGTGGTTGCAGGGGTGGTGGGGACAGTGTTGATGGTGAGGGTCAGCGTTGAGTTTTCACCACTCTTATCAAAACACTGGAACTCTGCGGTGTCCACGTCAGCAGACTCGTCAGCACTTAAGGTTACTGTAAGAGCAGCCTCGAGAGACCTATTTGATAAAGTTCTGACTTCGAACACTAGAGCAGAGGCGGCATTTGTTACAGACTGGTGAAGCTCAAACTCGGCTTCAAGCATCTCCTCCTTGTCTTTCTTCCTGAGTGCCACTGGGTGACGGATGGGATCTATTGGCACCGTGACTTTGTGGCATTCTGAAAGGAAGACCAGGAAAAGCGATAAGTGTGGACTCCTCCTTAACAATTGTTCAGGGGTCGTTTTCGCTTGACTAAATAAATATTGTGGTGTTAGCCAATATAACCGTTTAGATGCACCAGCAGCCGTGAAAGGCTGACTACGGACAGTTATTTTGGTCTTTGACTTTACGATGTTACTGGGATCAACAAAAACGAGTGATGTTATGCAGAATAAAATAGCTAAACCCACCAACTCAAATGATGCTGTTTATAGCGACTGATAATCCAATTGCTTATCTATCTAAAGTGTCATACAGACCACCCGTTAACTCAACGTACGGTAGATATTGTCGTGCCTTAGTTATTTACTATTTCATTATGCATTTTTCTTTGCTACTTTCTCTTTCAGGGTATTCAAACTGGTAGCATATAGATAATGTATTACAGGATGTAACTTTTCCTTGTCAGTCCTTCCTATGGAACTTCCATGTCAGTTTTTCCATGCTGCATGGTGGTTTTTCACACTGTTTCCTGCCAGTTGTAACTGGAGGGTTTGGAGGCGGGGGGAGCCTTCTTGCTGGACTATCCTTATCCTTCAGCATGTAGAGTTAGATCTCGTAGTCATAGTCTACTCTGTAACAAGCAGCCTCGAAGTGACCATAAGGTCTGTTGTAGTTTGCGTTCCTTTGCACTCCTCTGTACATCCCTTACCACGTTGACGCACCACTACTCTAACTTCCTCTAACCCTGCCTCACACACCTCCCTTTGACCCCTTTCCCCTAAACCCCCTTTCCTATTCCCTCTCACCCCACCCTTACAACCCAGGCCCCTCAGCCTTCCTCTCACCACCTGCCTTTCTCTCCCTCCTATCTCCATCCCTCCTCACCTCATCCTGCATTCCCTCACCCCTCTCACTTTTCCCTCCCTCTCGATCTCCTTCTCACAGTTCATTCCAGCAGCCACTCTGTACCCTCTTTTAAACCTCATTCCTCTGTCTTCTCCCTTCCCTTTACTTTTCCTTCCCTTACCCTCCCTTCCACTGCTCCCCCCCCCCCCCGCGATTCCCATTCTCCCTTCCACTCGTCATTCCCTAATGCCCACTAACTCCCTCCTCCATGTCACCCTGGGGTGTACGGAAAACACTCCCTTCCCTTACCCTCCCCCTCCTCCCTCCCTCACACCCTCCCTTCCCTTTCTTTCCACCTCCTCCTTCCTCACATCCTCCCTTCCCTCACCCTCCCTCTTATCCTTCCCTTCCCTCACCCTCCCTGTCCTCCCTCACATCCCTCATACTCCTTTCGTTCCACCCTTCCTACACCCTTCGTCCACCCTTCCTCCACCCTGCCTCTCAGCCCCTCTGCCTTTGCTTTGACTCACACAACTAACCTTTTTTAGGAGGGTTGGCAGCTGTAGAGTTGTCTGGTTCAGTGCTGGGGTCTGCAGATGGCCTGGTGGAGGGGCTGGGCACTGGAATTCGTGAGGGATTGGCGGACGGGCTAGGAAAGAGGCTAGGAAAGGAGGCAGGATATGGCTTGGTGGAGGGGCTAGGCTTTGGGATGGGTGAGGGATTAGGTGAGTGCATAAGTGAAGATGCAGGAGAGAGGTTAGAAGGGTTGGGAGAGGGGTTAGGGACAGGCTTGGGAGGGGGGTTAGGGACAGGCTTGGGAGAGGGGTTAGGGACAGGCTTGGGAGAGGGGTTAGGGACAGGCTTGGGAGAGGGGTTAGGGACAGGCTTGGGAGAGGCGTTAGGGACAGGCTTGGGAGAGGCGTTAGGGACAGGCTTGGGAGAGGCGTTAGGGACAGGCTTGGGAGAGGGGTTAGGAGGGTGATCAGAAGAACTTGGAAAGGTGTTTTGAGAGGGATCAAGAGAAGGATTGGAGGAAGGATCAAGAGAAGGATTGGAGGAAGGATTAAGAGAAGGGTTGGAGGAAGGATTAAGAGAAGGGTTGGAGGAAGGATTAAGAGAAGTATTAAGAGAAGGGTTGGAGGAAGGATTAAGAGAAGGGTTGGAGGAAGGATTAAGAGTAGGGTTGGAGGAAGGATGAGGGGAATGTTGATGTGAGTCAGGGGAGAGGTTAGGGGAGGGGTGTGAGGGGTCAGAAGGTCCAGTAGGTGTGCTGGGATGGCCAGTGGTCTCTGAAACATCATTAACATCTATACTCCATGGCAATGACAGGTGTGATGGTAAGGCAGACAGGTGTAGTTATAATAATAATAATAATAATAATAATAACAATAATACAGTAACATACGTATTGCTGCGATGCGGTGTATCTGCATGGTGTGGCACAGCAACATCAGCCACAACCACACCGCCACCACACCACCACCACCACCAGACGCCATCACTGCAACATTAGGATTCACTTCAACAACAATGGCTCACTCACTCACTCATGCAACACATTCACTCAGTAACTCATCATTCATTTACCGACTCACCACACTGACCGACTAACTCACTCATTCAGCACAATAACTCATTACTCATTTACCTTCTCACCACACTGACTGACTGACTCACAACTCATTTACTGACTCACCACACTGACCCACTGACTCAACACTCTTTCTCTGCTTCGTGACAGAACTCGCTGACTTACCAAACTTACTGGCTGACCCACCACACTCACACACTGACTCACCCATCATTCACCACTATGACAAACCACACTCACTGACTGACTCAAAATATCCTTTGTGTCACTACATTCAAAAACTCACCACACTCACTGACTCACCACACTGCTTTACTGAGTCACCCTGTCCATTCATTGACTCACCATACTTACTGACTCACCACTAATTCACTGAGTCAACACACTGCTTTACTGAGTCACCCTGTCCATTCACTGACTCACCATACTGACTCACCACTAATTCACTGACTCAACACGCTATTTTACTGAGTCACCCTGTCCATTCACTGATTCACCATACTTACTGACTCACCACTGATTCACTGACTCAACACGCTATTTTACTGAGTCACCCTGTCCATTCACTGATTCACCATACTTACTGACTCACCACTGATTCACTGACTCAACACTCTATTTTACTGAGTCACCCTGTCCATTCATTGACTCACCATACTTACTGACTCACCATTAATTCACTGAGTCAACAGGCTATTTTACTGAGTCACCCTGTCCATTCATTGACTCACCATACTTACTGACTCACCACTAATTCACTGAGTCAACACGCTATTTTACTGAGTGGCCACAGCCATTCAGTGGAGGCGTTGGGTTTTATCGCTTCAGATCACAGGCCCAAAATAGACGGCCATCCTGCTTATCCAGATATCTGACTTGGTGGCAGGGCTTGTGCTGTGCCCTATACCCTTGTTACTCTAACTTGGCCTCAAATTTCCATCGCCCCAGCTTCAGTGCCGAGTTATAACAATAAATTAAGTCTCGAATATGGTGTTAGTCACGAAGAAGTGCTGTGAGAATGATGTAGAGCTGCAGTATTGTTCGTTTCTGTCACTGAACTACGTGAAATAAGCTCCAAAAGAAAACAAAAAATCTGGGCCAAATTAGTGTAAAAGAACTACAGTATAGCTAATGTACTGGCAGTACACTGACCTGGTAAACTAAACAACTGGTTAACTAATGTACTGGTAAACTAAACAACTGGTTAACTAATGTACTGGTAAACTAAACAACTGGTTAACTAATGTACTGGTAAACTAAACAACTGGTTAACTAATGTACTGGTAAACTAAACAACTGGTTAACTAATGGACTGGTAAACTAAACAACTGGTTAACTAATGGACTGGTAAACTAAACAACTGGTTAACTAATGGACTGGTAAACTAAACAACTGGTTAACTAATGGACTGGTAAACTAAACAACTGGTTAACTAATGGACTGGTAAACTAAACAACTGGTTAACTAATGTACTGGTAAACTAAACAACTGGTTAACTAATGTACTGGTAAACTAAACAACTGGTTAACTAATGTACTGGTAAACTAAACAACTGGTTAACTAATGGACTGGTAAACTAAACAACTGGTTAACTAATGGACTGGTAAACTAAACAACTGGTTAACTAAACAACTGGTTAACTAAACAACTAGTTAACTAATGTACTGGTAAACTCATGTACTGGTAAACTAAACGACTGGTTAACTAATGGACTGGTAAACTCATGTACTAGTAAACTAATACTCTGGTGAACCCCAACACCAGTCAAATGGTCATCTAGTGAACTGGACAACTATGGAATGGTTTACCTTGGAACCTGAACAACGGGTAAACTAATGACCTGGACAACTGATGAAGTAGTAAAGTGGCAGACTGGTAACAGCATCAACGAAGCAACTAGTGAAATAGTACACTAATGAACTCGTCTGTCTAGCTACCTATTGCCAGACGCCTTAATCCCGTAAGGGGTGGCCACAAACAAATCGCCTCCATGTCGCCCTGTCCCCCGGCCATTTCACTGCCCTGCTTCCAGCTCACATTCCCATATCTCATATACCTCTCCACTCCCTCCCTCCATTTCATCCTTGGCCTCCCCCTCCCTCTCCCCCTCTCCACCTCACTCACATACACTCTCCTCGTCAGTTTCTCACTCTCCATTCTCTCCACATGGCCAAATCACCTCAGTGTGTTTCTCCTAACGCTTCCTATCACATCCACATCCACACCACAACGCTCCTTCTCTTGTGCATTTGTCAATCTGTCTCTCTATGTAACTCCATAAGCACCTTTCAAATAACTCATTTCCACTGCTCTCAAAAACAAGAATGAACTCGCACATAAGTGAAATAGTACACTAGTGAAGTAGATAATTAATACACTTGTAAACTATATATCTGCTAGGACACAAGTAAGAGGTGTAACTAATGAACGGTTTTATTAGTGAGTTAAGGAACACACAAAATAATGGCCTGGTACACTAATGAAATGGTAACGTTGGCAACGGATATACTATACCTTTTTTACTTTAACTTGGCCTAAAACTGCCATCTGTCCATCTTCATTACTGGTTGTAGCAAGAGATTAACAGCACAGTATGATGCTAGTCATGAAGAAGTGCTACGGAAGGGATGTAGAGCCATAGTATTGGCTTATTCTGCGTGGAATAAGCCGCAAAAGGATGCAAATCTGTGCCAAGTTAAGGTAAAGGGAGTATAGTGAAGTAGGAAAATAATGAAGTGTTAAATAAATGGCAGGACAAGTTGTGGTAGGGTGTTAGGCAGGAGAGACTTTACTGGGTCAAGATACAGTGTGAAAACACAGGCTAATAAACTGGTATGTAGGAGGATACCCAGGCAGGTTCACATACTGTACTCTGGGTAAGGCATACTCTTTGTTGTATATCAACACAGGTATCAGAGGCAAGGCAAAAACTCACATTTCACAATCTGCCAACGATTATTTTTTGCTGAGAAAAGTTAGTACCAAACTCAGCCTGCCTTTGTTCTGGTGGTGGGAGGTATTGAAGAAGTATGCGGGAGATGTTATGGCAAAACTGATAGAATGTTGTTGCTGTTGTTGTTCCTGTCTGTTGGTCTGTGTGGCCGAGCAGAGCCATCGACCACAAGGAAGTAGCCGCCGTCCTGGGGCAGACTGCAACTAGCTAGGACTGAAACAAGGTTCGTAACCTGGCGTGGTGCAGGGTAAATGGGTAAGGGATAGCCGCCAAGAGGATCAGCTTTGTATAGAGGTATGTAGGAGCAGTATCTCAGGCCAGAATTTGACAACTTGGTAAATGAGGAAGATCTCCCCGCCGGAGTGTTGTGCCAGGCCAGCTACCGCGCCTTGGCCCCACAACACTGCCATAGTAGCACCTCTCTGCACCACCCTAACCTACTACCTTGTTGATGCCGTAAACACCATACAACTTGACCTAAAGCCACACCTTAACATTATCCATCTGTCTGTCTCACTGTCCATCTTTATGTCTGTTTATCTGTTAGTCAGACTATATGTCTGTGTATATGTCTATGTCTACCTATCTACTGATCTGTAGATAGATGGATAGACAGACAGATAATAGCATGGATACCTGTCGTTACAGGGGTAAAAACAGAAAATGTTGTCCATGCATACCAACGTTGCCTGTTACCATCACTAGGACAATCACCACTACCACATCCCCGCTGTCACCGTGCACGTAAGTACTGTGATCACCACCACGACCACACCTACCTCTACCACCACAACAACCATCATCCCTGCCTCTACCACCACAACAACCATCATCCCTGCCTCTACCACCACAACAACCATTACCCCTGCCTCTACCACCACAACAACCATTACCCCTGCCTCAACCACAACAACCACCATCCCTGCCTCCATCATCACTGGGAATAATGTCAATGTTAAGGGCAGACAGAGTTTTGCATTATGTACACATATATTGACCCGTTTCTCATCTTTGTATTATTTGCTGACCAGTTGTTATAATGTTAAGATGTATTCAGTGTATGAGTTGCAGTATTGGCAGCAGAAATAACCAGTGAATGTCCAAGAGGAAATGCATTACTAATAGTGAAGATTATTACAGCAATGATGGTAGACAATTTACATAGTCAAGTTGGTGAAATATAACTGTTCCTGTAACAACAAAAGATTTTGAACTTTTAGTCTTGCAATTAAGAGACAACTTTGTTTAACTTAGGAGTGCCCCCCCCCCCCATAGGGTACATCCAGCTTGCCGGGGCAGCCACAGGGGATCTCACCGTGTGTAAAAATTAGTTGGTGTTGGCGTGTACCCCGGTGTACGCAGAGGCAGCCTTGGCGATTCCATTCTGCCTAAAACCTCGCCGGGATGGCCGTCTACCACCGTGATTTTTTTTTTTTTTTTTTGCCATGTAAAATAAACCCTGCCAGCCACACCTTGCACTCCAGTTAACCTTGTTATGTTTATAGGAAATTTAGAAAATGGTGTAGGGGCTGCCCTGCCCCCTGATCCAGGTGTAAATAGGCCTTTTTACGGGTCCAGTCCTGCCCAAAACCTGTTCAAAGTACACGTCTACCTTCCTGTCAAATTTCGTTTTCCTAAGTATAAAAAAAAAAAAAAAAAACTTTGGGAGGACACTGAGGACCAGCTCACGAACACTTTCTCCCCCCCCCTCTCCCTCTCTATCTCTCTCCGTGTTTATATCTATCTATCTATCTATATATATATATTTGCATTCACAGATACATGCGTACACATGCAGCACTGCCAGTGACACTGTCCTCAATACAGAAGTAACTTACTGTACAGTGCAGAATCTAGAACTTCAGAATAAACAAGACACAGCCAACACAAAGGCTAATGCATTGGTCCACTCTTGCTCTCTTTCTGTAATCAACTTTTTTACCACCACAGTCAGGGCTAATTATTCCCATACATTTTGTGAAGGTGTTGGCAACAGCACTAACCTAAGGCGTGAAATGTCCTGATCTACCAAAATGTGTTGTGCAGATCCAGATGACTGTATCACTGCGGAAGTAACATGTCACACTCTGGTGTCTCTTCCTGCCTCTCGCTGCCCTCTGATGTTGTAACCCCTACTCCCTGCCCCCTCATCCTACCCCAGCCATTCCTCCCTCACTCAACCTCCTCCCTCGCCCCTCCCCCTGCCCCATCCCTTCCTCCCTCACTCAGCCTCCTCCTTTCCTCCCAGACCCTACAGTACATCCTCCCTTCTTCCTCACCCTGATCTTATTCCTTCACAGTGTTGTCTGTCATCCATCCTCTTTCCCATCATCCGTCTCCCTGTCCCTACTGACTTCATTCCTTTTTCAGTCTGTTCTCTCCCTTCCACCTACACCGTCACTCTGCCTTCTTCCATTTCACTATTATCCATCCTTCCTCCGTCCCTTTGCTGCTCCCTCTCTCCTTTTCTCCACTCTGTTTTATCTTTCCCTCCCTTCCTCAGTCACTCACTGTTTCTTCCTCCTTCCCTTCTCTCTCCCCTTCCCCTTTCCTTCATTCCTCACTCCATCCCTCTCTCCTCTTCCCTCTCTCTCTCTTTCTCTCCCTTCCCACAATCTCTTCCCTCCTCCTCCCACTACTACCCCTCCTCTCCTCCCCCTCCCTTACCCACTGTACACCGTCGCTGCTCTGCTTCCTGTGTTTCCCCACACAGATTGTGATAATTTCATTTTATAGTTTTATTCCACCCTCGCCTACGATAGCAAGAGAGAGGCTTGTTTTGCTAGGCGTGTGTGTGTGTGTGTGTGTGTTTGTTTGTGTTTTCTTGTGTATGTATATTTGTTTGTGTGTGTGTCTTTTGTGTGTATGAGAGAGAGAGAGAGAGAGAGAGAGAGAGAGAGAGACAGACAGACAGACAGACAGACAGAGACAGAGACAGAGACAGACAGACAGACAGACAGACAAAGACAGAAACTTGCTGACTGACTGAGAAAAACATGTGGTGAATAAATGCTTATAATATACAATGTGTGCATGAAAACAAACAAACAAATGATTTAGGTGATGCAGGGAAGGGTGACAAGAGGGAGAAATGAAGTACTGTGTGATGATGGCTGAGAGGAAGAGAGAGGAGAAGAGAGAAGGGAGGAGGAGAAGGGAGGAGGAATGGAGAGGAAAAGAGAGAGTATAGTGGAGCAGGAGAGGAGAGGGGGGAAAGGAAAGGAAAAGAGAGAGTAGAGAGTGGAGAAGAGGAAAAGAGAGAAGAAGACAGAGGAGAAGAGAGAGTAGAGAGTGGAAAAGGAGAAGAGAGGAGGGAAGGGAGAGAAGAAGAGAGAGTAGAGAGTGAGGAAGAAGAGAGGGAGGAAGTGAGGGGAAAAGAGAGAGTAGAGAGTGAGGAAGAAGAGAGGAAGGAAGTGAGAGGAAAAGAGAGAGTAGTGAGTGAGGAAGGAGAAGTGAGGGGGGAGGGGGAAAAGACAGAATAGGAGATGGAGAAGGAGAAGAGAAGGAGACAGAGAGAGGTGAAGAGAGGGTAGAGAGTGGAGAAGTGGAAGAGAGGGAGGAGGACACAGATAATATATAGAGACGTAGATGGAAGAGTAAGACTGGTAGAAATTATAAAATACACACCCACACACACCCACACACCCACACACACACACACACACACACACACACACACACACACACACACACATCCGGAGCGAATATATTCATAGAAAAAAAAAAGGTTTCTCTTCTTTCCTGTTTGCCTGCCTATCAGCCGTGCCTGTCATCATCCCTGCTACTTCCTTTTCCTTGTTACCTCCCCCAACGAAGTTGCAGCAGGTTATGTATTCATCTGTGTTTGTTTGTCCACACGATATCTCCAAAAGTTCTCAATGAATTTCAATGAAGTTTTGTGGAAGGGTCGGCCATGGGCCAAGAAGGAATCGATTAAATTTGGGGGTTGATCCGGATCCGGATCCTATGTATCCTGCACAATATAAGTTCTCAATGAATTTCAATGAAATTTTGTGGAAGGATGGGTCACGGGCCAAGAAGAATTTATTAAATTTGGGGGCGGATCCGGATCCGGCATTTGCGGAGGTATGCGCTCTCTGAGTGGATTCTAATCATACTTTCTCCCCCTTGTCAAATGCTGTCTCGTATTTTTTTCAGCTTCCTGCCTCTATATATCTTTGTGCATTTTCCGCTTTGCACTTGCTTTAGTCGTCTGCTTCTGGTCGTTAATTTTTCCTTTGCCAGTCGTGGCCCACGGCTGCCTCCTGCCTTACACTGACACCCAAGAGCCTGTTCAGTGAAAACAATGACACTCACTGAACCAGGAAGACACGCATAGTAATCAGCAAAACTACGTGTGTTACCTGTTGATGGATTTGCCAGCATGACACAGGTGCGATCGACGAACATAAGTATTATAAACCTGGGCTGGGATGACTGGAAGGGGTAGGGAGGGAGAGAAGGAGGGGTAGGAGGTAGAAAATAAAGGAGGGAGTAGGATGGGGGAGGGAGGGAAGGATAGGAGACAGAAAATAAAGGAGGGAGTAGGATGGGGGAACGAGGGAGGGAGGGACGAAAGGGAAGGAAGTAGAAAATAAAGGAGTGAGTAGGATGGGGGAGGGAGGGAGGGGTAGGAGGTAAAAAATAAAGGAATGAGTAGGAAGGGATGGGATGGTAATGGCTGGTGATGAACAAACAGATATGAATACCCTGTGAGGCTAAGCTCTGATGTTGTACAAAATGGTTCAGTGTTTAATGGAGTATCGTGTAATATCGGTGCCTCACAACACCACAGCTGCAGCACACTGCATGAAATGTTAATAGAATGGTCCAGTCTCGCTGTATCCACGCCCTTTACCATATTAACGTCTCCCTCTTATGTATCATATTGGCCTTTTTATGCGGCTTTGCTTACCCATTATTTAGAAATATTATCTACTCCCTTCCTTACTTTGTTATTTTATTGTTTCCCTAATCTCTCTCTCTCTCTCTCTCCCCCTCCCTCCCTCCCCACCTACTTCCTTCAGTACACTCTGCCATATGTGTCTGATATTTGGAGTATTTAGTATGCTTCCAGTGTTAGTTTTCTCTCATCCTCTGGTGCGTCTCTC
>NC_137048.1:371461-396461 GCF_032717465.1 Coenobita brevimanus | reverse complement strand
CACCTCTCTCGAAGATCATCACTTTACTCTTCCCTACATTCACCTTTAGATTCCGTTTCTTACACTCTCCCAAACTCATCCACCAAGCCTTGCAGCTCCCCTTCGTCTTCACTCAACAACACAGTATCATCTGCAAACAACAGTACAGGGAGTTTCCAAACACTATCCTCTCTCACCAAGGCCACTCCATCATCCACTACCCTACCTTGTACCTCTTTTATTACCCCATCCATGTACAGATTGAACAACCATGGAGACATGACACATCCCTGTTTCAACCCAACTTTCAAAGAGAAAAATTCACTTAGTTCACCATCCACACGCACTGCAGCCTTCGCACCATCGTACATACTCTTCACAGCATTCAACAACTTCCCATCTACTCCACATATTCTTAACACTTTCCACAATCATTGTCTATCCACCCTGTCATATGCTTTCTCCAAATCCATGAAAGCCGCATACAACTTCTTTCCCTTCTCTAGAAACTTTTCCACTAAAGATCTAAGAATGAATATCTGATCTACACAACCTCTTCCCTTCCTAAAGCCTCCCTGTTCTTCTCCAACTAATTTCTCTGTTCTTTCTCTAAATCTGTCAATAAGTATCCTACCATACACTTTTCCTATTATACTAAGAAGACAAATGCCCCTATGATTACCACACACTTCTTTTTCCCCTTTTCCTTTGTACAAGGGAATAATTATACCTGACTTCCAATCCTCCGGGACTCTACCTTCCTCCCAGGCCAATCTGTACATCTTCCACATCCATTCTAATACTATCTCTCCCCCATGCTTCAGCATTTCACCACACACTCCATCAATTCCTGGGGCTTTCCCTGATTTAACTTTCTTCATTGCTTCCACAACTTCTATCCTATTGATTTCTTCCTGTCTTCTCACCTCCCTCCTTCTCCCAGCCATTCCCCAGCCACTTATACTCGCATTCCTTCCATCCTCTACGTTCAACAATTCCTTAAAGTGTTCTCTCCATCTGCTCACTTTTTCTCCCTTCTCCACTAGTAATCTACCATTTTTATCTTTCACTCCCCTGTTAACTTCACTTCCACCCTGTCTTACTCTTTTCACTTCTCTCCACAACATTTTCTTACAGTCCCTCCACTTTACACTCAAATTCCTTCCAAATTCCTCATCCACTCTCTTCTTACTCTCTCTTACTAATCTTTTCACCTCTCTCTTTCTTTCCACATATAACTCTCTCTTCCGCCTCTCAACTTCTTCCACGCCCCTATTTCTCATCCATTCATTGTATGCTTTCTTCTTTTGTGCCACAGCCTGTTTCACCTCTTCAGTCCACCACGCTGTTCCTTGCACCCCCCTCCGTCTTCTCTTCCTTCCACACACCACATCACATGCTGCACATATTTCTTCTGTAAATATCTTACACACACCTTCCACGTCTCCCATCTGCTCCAATTCATATTTGCCCAATCGTTCCTCCACTTCTCTCTTATACTCTGCCTTTTTCTCATCCTCTTGTAACCTTTCCACTCTCCTTGCAACTACTCCTTCCTCTCGTCTTTCCCTTCTTCTATTCCTCCATCTTACTTGCATTCTAATTCTGGCCACCACCAAGTAGTGGTCAGAAAGTCCACTCCCCAACCTCTATAAACTCTTGCATCCTTTACACATCTTCGCATCCTTTCATCCACACACACATAATCAATCATTGCCTTCCTTTCATTCAGTTCACCACCCACCCTTCTCATCACTCGCCATGTATACCTGTGGATCATTTTTTGCCTGAAGAGGGTATTGGCTATCACCAACCCCCTCCCAGCACAAATGTCCACTAACGCACTCCCATTCTCATCTATCTCAGCAGGCACACCCCACTCACCAACTATTCCATCCACCTTCACATTCCCAACTTTACCATTCATATCACCAGTCAAAAACACTCTCTCATTCCTTCCAAACTTATCCATGCACACTTCTACATTTGTCCAGAACTCTTCTCTCACTCTTCTAGCACGATCTTGCGTTGGTGCATACACACACACAATCGCCCACATTTGTATTCCAACTTTCAACTTTACCCACACAATCCTTGACCCAACTGATCCATACTGTCTTATGCTCCTCTTCCATCTTTTGCTCACAACTATACATACTCCTTCCTTTGCCCTCTCATTCTCACCTACTCCTGCACATATACCCCATCCATACTCCCATTCTCTCACACTTTCTCCTCTCCATTTTGTTTCAGTTATTCCACATACATCCACTTTCGCACCCTCAAGCACCTGGACAATCTCTCTCTCTTTCACCTCATCATTCGCTCCTCTTACATTCCACGTTCCGATAACCATGTCCTTTGTCCGGTCCTTGGTCGTCATCGTTTGGTCAGTCCTTGTCCGAGGCTTCTTGTTTGTTTTTTTAGTTAGCTGTTTTCCGGGGAGGGGCACTAACCCTCCGCCAACCCTTTTAGTCGCCTTTTACGACAAGCAGGGATACTGGGGGAGTATTCTTGAAAACCCCCCCTACCCCCAGGGGGTATATATATATATATATATATATATATATATATATATATATATATATTGAGAGACACTGACAAACGAGGAAGTGAAGGAGCATTGTGGTGTGGATGTGGATGTGATAGAATGCGTTAGGAGAAACACATTGACGTGGTTTGGCCATGTGGAGAGGATGGAGAGCGAGAGACTAACAAGGAGAGTGTATACGAGTGAGGTGGAAGGGGGGAGAGGGGGGGAGGCCGTGGATGAGATGGAGATAGAGTGGACAGGTATATGAGAGAGGAAGGAGTGTGTGGGCTGGGGGGAGGGCAGGGAAATAGCTTGGGACAGGGCGACATGGAGGCGATTTATTTGTGGCCATTTCTTACGGGATAGGATGTCTAGGTAGGTAGGTAGAGAGAGAGAGAGAGAGAGAGAGAGAGAGAGAGAGAGAGACTACTGACTGCAGGACACCACAAGCACTGACAAAAAGCTTTACCATAAACCTTCCTCTCTTCCTCCCTTTCACCTTCTTTCTCCCTTCCCTCCTCTTTCTCTCTTCTTCTCTTCCTTCCTCCTCCTCCTCCTTCTTTCTCTTTTCCCTCCTCCTCCTCCTTCTTTCTCTTTTCCCTCCTCCTACTCTCTCTTTCTCTTTTCCCTCCTCCTACTCTCTCTTTCTCTTTTTCTTGCTCCTGCTCTTTCCGTCCTCCTCCTTCTTGTTTCTCTTGTCCCTCCTTCTAATTATTCCTCTTTTCCCTTCCCCTCCTCCTCCTTCTTTTTCTTTTCGCTTCCCCTTCTTCTTCTTTCTCCTTTCCTCCTCCTCCTCCTTTCCCTCTTCCTTCTCCAACTTTTCCCTCCTTTTTCTCTCCTCCTCCTCCTTCTTTCTCTTTCCCTCTAGTTGTCCTTCCTTCTCTTTTCCCTCCTTCCCCATCTCCTTTCTCCTTTCCTTCTTTCTCCCCATCCTCCTCCTCCTCCTCCTTTTTCCTCTTCCTCCTCCTACTTCTCCCTCTTACTCTCTCTCTCCTTCTCCTCTTTCTTTCTCTTTTCCCTCCTCCTCCATGTCCTCCTCCTCGTCCTCGTGCTTGTTGGGTTGGAGGGGCAGAGTGAGCAGCGTGTATTCATCAGCGTGCCTGAAGGCCAGCTCATCAGTGTAATGGTGGGGCAATATCTGCACACCCTGGCATCTCCTTGCAGCCCTCCTGTCCCGCCCCACCACACCCGACCACTGGCTACCACACTGGTTTGGTCTAGAATTGCAGCCCAGTGAGTGTGGTAAATAATAATAATAATAATAATAATAATAATAATAATATCCTGTCCCGCCCCACCACACCCGACCACTGGCTACCACACTGGTTTGGTCTAGAATTGCAGCCCAGTGAGTGTGGTAAATAATAATAATAATAATAATAATATCCTGTCCCGCCCCACCACACCCGACCACTGGCTACCACACTGGTTTGGTCTAGAATTGCAGGCCAGTGAGTGTGGTAAATAATAATAATAATAATAATAATAATAATAATATCCTGTCCCGCCCCACCACACCCAACCACTGGCTACCACACTGGTTTGGTCTAGAATTTCAGGCCATTGAGTGTGGGTAAATAATAATAATAATAATAATAATAATAATAATAATGATGATGATGATGATTATGATCTATCTACCTATCTATAGCCAGATGTTATAATCCCGGAAGGGGTGGCCGTTTGACTTCAAGTTAGTGGATTTACGGGGAGGGGCACTAACCCTCCGGCAACCCACTTATTGACATGTAGGGAACACGTATGTGTTGGTTATATGGTTACCACCCAGCGTTGTAAATGGTTTCCTGGTTTACAGGAAACCATTAGGCTAGGAAACCATTAGGCTTGTCAATGTAAAGCCACCTGAAAAGGAAAGAAGAGTAATAAAAAGTGACAGAAAAGAAGAAAGAAATAGGAAGAGAGGACAGACACAGAAAAAGAATGACAAAGGTGAAGAAAAAAGTAGGCAACACTACATCAAGTGAGTGGATGATGGTGGCCACCACCTACCACCATGATAATAATAATAATAATAATAATAATAATAATAATAATAATGATGATGATGATGATAAGAATAATAATGGTAGTGGTAGCAGTAGTAGTGGTAGTAGTAGTAGTAGTGACTGCTGATCTGGTAATGAACGTCACCTTGCAAATCTTACATCGTCATCCTTCCACCAAATTTGGCTAAAATCTTATCAGAACAGATTTATTTTAATAACCCCTCACACACACACACACACACACACACACACACACACACACACACACACACACACACACACACACACACACACACACACACACACACACTGAAAGAGAAGAGGGAAGATGCAAAAACAAAAAATGAGGGAAGATCAGAAGAGGAGAAGAACACATTTTTTTTTTACAAAGTAATGGGATTGCAGGTACGAAAGTGGTACATAAACAGGAGGGAATAAAAAGGAGGAAGGTAGTAGAACCATGTCATGACAAGTATATAAACAAGATGATAAAGTTGATGTACTCAAATGTGGATGGAATGGTATCTAAATTACTAGAGATGAATGATTATGTCAGAGAAAATGAACCACAAATAATATGCCTAACTGAAACAAAATTAATACCTAGGATATCAAATGACATCCTAAACTTAGAGGAATATAATATATGGAGAAGAGATAGGAACTTAAAAAAAGGAGGAGGAATTATAATATTAACTAAGAAAAATCTGAAAGTCAAAGAAATAGAACTAGATATACCATCACAAGTAGAACTGATTGCAGTTGAGATAAATACATCTGAAGGGAAAGTAATTGTAGCCAATATGTACATGCCACCCAGATCAAACACATGGGAAAGAGACGAATATGAGGACCTGGCAGAGAGTACAATTCAGAGTTTAAGATCATTACTACATAAAATGGAAGAGAAATCGGAAAGAATTATACTAACTGGAGATTTTAATACAATTATAAATTGGAAAACTGTAGACATAATAAGCCAAGAAAGCTGTTGGGACCAAAAGCTCCTGGATTTTGTGCAAGAGTTTTTCCTAACGCAACATGTGAGGGAAAGCACCAGAAAAAGAGGACTTGATGTACCCTCAATGCTAGAGCTCATATTTACTAGGCAAGAAAACGATATTGACAGTTTAATATATCACCCTCCACTCGGCAAAAGCGACCATGCAGTACTAAATTGCAACTTCAGGATTGCATATGACATAGTTAACAGCAATGAAAGTTACAAAAAGAGCCTAAACTATAAAAAGGGAAACTATCATGACCTAAAGAAGTATTTCTTAGAAATTAATTGGGAAAAGGAGCTTAGAGGACAAGATTTAAATGCTATATATAAAAAATTCTGTGAATTTTATGAAATAGGAGTCCAGAAGTACATCCCACAGCACAAAGAAGCAGATAAGAAAATACAGAAATGGTTCAATACAGAATGTAAAAAATCAAAAGAAAGAAGAGATTTGTTGTGGAATAGATACAGGAGACACAATAGTGAAAGGGCGTATAATAATTACAAACAGGCAAGAAACGATTATACAAGAATAAGGAGGGAAGCCCAAAAACAGTTTGAGGAGGATATCATAAATAAAAGTAGTGATCAACCAAAGCTATTTTACAGCTATATCAGAAGCAAAACCAAAGTAAAAGATATAATACAATCCATTACGGACGAGGGAATCACCTATACACAAGAGAAGGATATTTGTGAAGCACTAAACAAGAATTTCCAATCAGTTTTTATAGAAGAAAATAATTTTGAGAATGATTATGTGGAACATGCATGCCCATACATACTACCAGATATACAAACATCAGAAAAAGTAATACAGGAGGAGCTAAGTAAATTAGACAGAGGAAAAGCAAATGGTCCTGATGAAATTTCATGTTGGGTGCTACGTGAATGTGCAAAGGAGTTAAGTAAACCATTATTTTTAATTTTCAAGAAATCCTTGAGTCAAGGTAAACTACCTGATATCTGGAAGAAAACAATCATTGTTTCCTTATTCAAGAAAGGGAATAGACAAAATCCACTCAACCGACCAGTATCACTAACCAGTGTTGTAAGCAAGGTATTAGAAAAGCTTATAAGAAAAGCTTGGGTAAATCATCTAGAAGAACACAATATGATGACAGAAAAACAGTTTGGTTTCAGAAAAGCAAAATCATGTGTTACTAATCTGTTGAGCTACTATGACAGAGTAACAAACACAATACAGGAAAGAGAAGGATGGGTGGACAGTATCTATTTAGATTTCAAGAAAGCTTTTGACACAGTACCACACCAAAGACTATTATGGAAACTGTACCATCAAGGAGGAATTCGAGGCAAACTGTTTTGTTGGATGCAAGATTTTCTCATAAAAAGAGAAATGAGAACAGTACTAAGGGGAAACTACTCATCCTGGAAAGAAGTGACTAGTGGAGTACCTCAGGGCTCAGTGCTGGCACCAATCATGTTTTTAGTGTATATAAATGATATAAACAGTAACACTGGAAATGAAAGCTATCTAAATATGTTTGCAGATGATGTAAAAATACAAAGGAGAATTACTAACACAGACTCTTGTAAAGAGCTACAAGAAGAATTAAATAAACTTCATGAATGGAGTAATACATGGCAAATGGAATTCAATGTGGACAAGTGTCACGTAATCAAGTTTGGTAAAAGTGGAAAAAGACCTGATTGGGATTATACGTTAGGAAATAAAACCCTACACACATCAGAAAGAGAGAAGGACCTAGGTGTGATTATCAATAACAGACTATCTCCGGCTGACCACATCAGTGAGAAGGTACGGAATATGTATACACTGCTTGCAAATATGAGAATAGCATTCACATACATAAATGAAGACATGCTAAGAAGGATAATAACATCATTCATCAGACCAACCCTGGAGTATGCATCAGTAGTCTGGAGTCCTCATCTCAAAAAGCATATAGACAAGATTGAAAAAGTTCAAAGGGCCGCTACAAGATGGGTACCAAGCTTAAGGGATCTAAGCTACGAAGAAAGACTAAATAAACTGAATCTACCTACACTACAGGAAAGAAGGAAAAGAGGTGACATGATAATGCTATATAAATGCATATCAGGGAAGGAGAAAATAGACATAAACGATTACTTAACCTATGGGGAAGCATCAGCAAGAGGACACTGCAAAAAACTGCATAAAAAGAGAGGTGATAAGGACGTAAGGAAATTTAGTTTCCCAAATAGAGCAATTGATCAGTGGAATGCATTACCGAATGAAATAGTGTGTGCCAAAACAATTCACAAATTTAAGGATATGTACGATAAATATGGTTTAAGACACTGGACAGTACGAGCTTGACTCATTCCTGTAAAGATACAATTAGGTAAGAACAATTAGGTAAGAACACACAGGCACGCACACGCACTCGCGCACGCACATGCGCACGCGCAGATGATCTCTAAGATGTTGATGATGATGATGATGATGATGATGATGATGATGATGATGATGCTCACACCAATATTATTGGTTGTATATTTTCAAACTGGATTATCATCACCACCACCAATACTTACCATCATTACAACCACAACTATCCACCATTACCACCACCACCACCACCACCACCACCACCATTTTTCTACCTAGAATTCCTTTTCCTTCAGCATTTCTAAATATTACCAGGATTTGTGGCAGTGAGGCCAAGATTCAGAAAGACTTACAGTCATATAGTGACAAAGTTATCAGAGTCATTTTGATGCGCTTTATTTAAATGTGATATGTATATCACTGGGTAAACATTGTTCCTTTTTCTTTTTTAGGTAATCAACATGGGTGGAACTGGGTTAGGGTAATAAAAATGAATTCTGCCTAACAAGCTAAATTAAACTATTGTGTTGTATTGTTTATAAAGACTCTCACATACCTGCATCCATCGGTCTTGATCACCTAATGGCGGCTCTCCACGCTGCTCGATCTCTGGCTGCCTCCCTATTCAGTGCTTTATCCTTGAGGTCACACTCTATGACCTTGCCCCAGGTCTTTTACGGTCTGCTTCTCGCAACCCTACCCCTGACGTTCACCCTTCTCACTTCCTGCTTCCAACCATCAACCTACATATATACTCTCCACATGCCCAAACCCTCTCAATCTACCCTTCCTCATCACAACACCAAAACATTCGAGCCCCATCCTTCCTATCAATTCTACCCTCAACATTCACACCTCTCGCCCTCCACACCCATCCTCTTCACATGCCCAAACCATCTCAACTGCCATCATCCTCCCTCCTCCCCGCGTACCAAAGCCATCTCAATCTACCCCTCCTCATCACATTACAAATACATTCCACTCCCATCCTTCCTTTCAATTCCTTCATCATAAACCTAGCCTCCCCAGGCCTCACATTCAAGGACGCACTGCACATCCACATAATAATTGTCATTTCTGTATGTTTGAGCCTACTAATATCCTTTCCCTTTACTGCCCAGCTCTCACTACGATATAGCATTACACTCCTAACACATGCTGCACACAAAGATCCTTTAGCATGTAGGGAGATCTCTCCCATTGTCAGGAGAGGCAACAGCTCCCTGAACTTCCCTCATTATTCGCTCTATGCTCTTAATGGGGTAATAAAAGATTTGATAATGGATGGAATGATGAAAATATCTCTAAAAAGATTGTCAGCCTCAATGGAAAAAGCCAGACGAAAGACTCCAAGAGGGGATGCACCCCAGCAAATATAAGAAAATTTATGTTAGAAAATTATGAGAGAAAAATGAAAGCTAACTTCAAAATGATATAAACCAGAAAACTGGCAGTAAACCCTGGCACACTGCTTAAGCGACACAACTTAATGGGTTTCATTCTAGATACTAATAATATCTAGAATGAAATTTTGAAGTTGTGAAGGAGCGTTGTGGTGTGGATGTGGATGCGTTAGAAAGCATTTGGAGGAATATACTGAGGTGGTTTGGCCATGTGGAGAGGATGGAGAGCGAGAGACTGACGAGGAGAGTGTATGTGAGTGAGGTGGAGGGGGAGAAGGAGGGAGAGGCCAAGGATGAGGTGGAGGGATGGAGTGGAGAGGTATATGAGAGAGGGGTGTGTGAGCTGGGAGAAGGCAGTGAAATGGCGGGGGACAAGGCGACATGAAGGCGATTTGTCTGTGGCCACCCCTTACAGGATTAAGGCGTCTGGCAAGAGATAGATAAATAAATAAATAGAAACTTTGAGAGAAGTCAACTGTAGTGAAATGGACAAAGCAAAATGTGCACATGTTCAGAGCAACTGATCTAGAAAAATGCTGTGTCTGGAACAAGTCAGGATGAATCTGACACAAAGACTGAGTCAGAATATAGATACTGTTGTGGTGTGGATGTGGATGTGATAGAAGGCGTTAGGAGAGTCACTGAGCTGGTTTGGCCATGTGGAGAGGTTACGGTGTACAGATATTGGCATCATCTTTTTTCCCACCTGAACTTACACTGTTTGTCTCACTCTCAAACAAGGCCTTCTTAGTCCTGCAGACATAGTTACTTAACCCAACCACATTTCCTCGCCAAATGTATTTTCTGTCACAACATCGCCAGCAGTGACTCAGTTTTGTGAGTAATGAGTATGGTAATATGGAAACAGCCAATGTCATTTGACCCCAATGAGGGTATAGAGGTCCAAGGCTAGACTACCATAATCCAAGATGCTTCAAGGTATGCGTCTGAGCTACACTCTTGGCAGCATCTTACATGACTGAAACACTTCCTGTCATAACTGAATATGAGGAGAATGTACCTCATACCTGACACAGCACAGTGTACAGCTTTGTGCTAATGGCCAGTATGTCTCAAACCACTTGTTGACATAACAAAGTGTACAACTATTTATGGCCAGTATGTCTCAGTCCACTTGCTGACACAACCTTCACTGGAACCAAGATATCTGTATTCCAAAGGAGAGTGATTTGTACACTCACAGACCTGGAAAAGAATTATTTTAGGCCTAGGATGAGATGGAGGGACTGTCTGACCACAAGGAACAAACACAATGAACAACAGCCTTCCAATACAAAACAGACGATAAACATAACCTTCACATTTGAGTGCCTCTGATGTGCCTTTTTTGGTGGTGGTGACGAGGTTCCAACCCACTGTGATGAATGCCTTTTGTTTTGACATTGCAGCAGTACTCCCACACTTCATCACCTGTTATGACATTTTGCACCAAGTTTTCAGCTGCATTCGAACATTCAAACAGCTCCTGACTGTCCGTGACGCAGTTCTCTTTTTGCTCATCCGCCAGCAGACAAGGCACAAATTTTGCAGCAACATTATGCATTGTCTTTTAAATTTATTATTATTAAAATCATGTGGCACGAACTTTTACAGGTGCCTGCTTCTTCGTAAACTACACACACGAACTTTTACAGGTGCCTACTTCTTCGTAAACTACACACACGAACTTTTACAGGTGCCTACTTCTTCGTAAACTACACACACGAACTTTTACAGGTGCCTACTTCTTCGTAAACTACACACACGAACTTTTACAGGTGCCTACTTCTTCGTAAACTACACACACGAACTTTTACAGGTGCCTACTTCTTCGTAAACTACACACACGAACTTTTACAGGTGCCTACTTCTTCGGAAACATCACAGACAGTCAGGTGACAATTATTGTCACGGATCAGAGCACGCACTTTCTCTAAGCGATTGTCGTCTCTTGATGTGGAGGGCCGTCCAGATTAGGGATCGTCTGTGGTGGATGCTCTTCTCAATATGAACCGCTGGAACCGTTTGTGACACTGCATATGCCTCAAACAGTCCTCCCCAAAAGCCTGCTGCAACATCTGAAAACCCTCTGTAAAGTTTTTCCCAGACTGAAACAGAATTTCACACCAACACTTTGCTCTTCAAGACCCTTCATTGTTCACCTTGCAACAAATCTCCAGGTGCACTAAATACACATTCACTCAGGTACGTGTATCTCGATGACCAAGTGATATGGTGTGATGCGGCAAGTGTTAGACTAAAGTTCAAAGTTGCCGCTACACAGCACCCCATACAATCACGCTACGCCTGCTGGTTGATGCACTATTTAAAAAGTTTGGTTTCTTTTTGGACAGACTTTGTATTCAAGCATTTCACTACAATTTTTTTATGCCAGACGCCTTAATCCCGTAAGGGTGACCACAAACAAGTCGCCTCCATGTCGCCCTGTCCCCCGCCATTTCACTGCCCTGCTCCCATCTCACCCCCTCCTCTCTCATATACCTCTCCACTCCATCCCTTCATCTCATCCTTGGCCTCCCCCTCCCTCCCCTCCCTCCACCTCACTCACATTTTCCTCGTTAGTCTCTTTAATAATAGATGGTTTAAATGTCAAATTCTGGTCCAGTCCCATTAAATGAAAACAAACTAATTTTTTCCTTATTATACCTAAGTAATTGAATTTCTTGCTCACTCCCATCCGGTGAAAACAATAGATAATAACAGCAGATATTTGAATAGTAACCAAGGAGACTCATAATCATCCAGTTCTATCAGATAATCTATCTATCTATCTATAGCCCGACGCCCTAATCCCGCAAAGGGTGGCAACGGACAAAACGCCTACAAGTCGCTCTGTCACCCACCATTTGACTGCCCTCCCCCCAACTCACTCCCCCCTCCCTCATATACCTCTCATCCTCTCAACTCCATCCCTCCACCTCATCCTCGGTCTACCTCTCCCTCTCCCTCCCTCCACATCACCTACATACACCCTCTTAGTCAGTCTTTCATTCTCCATTCTCTCCACATGTCCAAACCACCTCAGTGTATTTCTCCTAATCTTCTCAACCACATCCACATCCACCCCACAACGTTCCTTCACTTCTTCATTCGTCAACCTGTCCCTCCATGTCACTCCACATGCTCCTCTCAAGTAACAATAATAATAATAATAATAATAATAATACGGTAATAATAATAATAGTAATAATAATAACAATAACAATAATAATAATAATGCTAATAATAATAATAATAATAATAATAATCACGCTGCACATTGCAGCTACAAGAATGCTGGTTTGCCTACCCTGGCTGAGTGCAGGGAATAAGTATATATCTATCTGTCTATCTATCTATGTCTATCTGTCTGTCTGTCTGTTTGTATCTATTTGTACAGCTGTATATCTATCTCTGCCTCCATCTATCTGTCTATCTATATCTATCTGTGTCTGGCTAACTATCTATCCATCTATCAATTTGTCTATCTATCTATATCTATGGCTAACTGGCTGACCAGCTTTGTGGGTCTGTCTGTCTGTCTATCTACTGTCTATCTATCTATTATCTGTCTGTCTATCTATCTATCTGTCTATTTATCTATCTGTCTATTTATCTATCTCTATTTATCTGTCTATCTATCTGTCTATTTATCTATCTGTCTATCTACTGTATGTTTATCTATCTATTTATTGATCTATCTGTCTATCTACTGTATGTTTATCTATCTATTTATTGATCTATCTGTCTATCTACTGTATGTTTATCTATCTATTTATTGATCTATCTGTCTATCTGTCTGTCTGTCTATCTACTGTCTTTCTATCTATCTGTCTATCTGTCTGTCTATTTACTGCCTGTCTGTCTATCTGTCTGTCTATCTACTGCCTGTCTGTCTGTCTGTCTTTCTATCTATCTGTCTGTCTGTCTGTCTATCTACTGCCTGTCTGTCTATCTGTCTGTCTATCTACTGCCTGTCTGTCTATCTGTCTGTCTATCTACTGCCTGTCTGTCTGTCTATCTACTGCCTGTCTGTCTGTCTATCTACTGCCTGTCTGTCTATCTGTCTGTCTATCTACTGCCTGTCTGTCTATCTGTCTGTCTATCTACTGCCTGTGTCTATCTGTCTGTCTATCTACTGCCTGTCTGTCTGTCTATCTACTGCCTGTCTGTCTGTCTATCTATCTGTCTATCTGTCTGTCTATCTACCTGTCTGTCTGTCTGTCTATCTATCTGTCTATCTATTACCTGGGTAAAATGTTTGTAATCAGTATCTATCTATCCATCTGTTTATCTATCTGTTGATCTGGGTAACTATCTGTTCATCTATCTCTGTCTATCTGTCTATCTATCTACCTTCCTATCTATTTATCTATCTATATAAGGCTAACTATACATCTATCTATATTGGCGTATGTATGTATGTATGTATGTATGTATGTATGTATGTATGTATGTATGTATGTATGTGTGTATGTATGTATGTATGTATGTGTATGTATGTATGTATGTATGTATGTGTGTATGTATGTATGTATGTATGTATGTATGTGTGTATGTATGTATGTATGTGTGTATGTATGTATGTATGTATGTGTGTATGTATGTATGTATGTATGTGTGTATGTATGTATGTATGTATGTATGTATGTGTGTATGTATGTATGTATGTATGTATGTATGTATGTATGTATGTATGTGTGTATGTATGTATGTATGTATGTATGTATGGTAACTATACATCTATCTATCTCTGTCTATCTATCCTTCTATCTATCCATCTATCTATCTATTATCTGTATTTGGGTAAGTATCGATCCATCCATCTGTTTAAGTATGTCTATCTATCTATCTATCTATCTATCTATCAGTCAGTGTATCTGGGTAACTATGTATCCATCTATCTATCTGTGTATCTATCCATCTATCTAGGCAACTGTCTGTCTGTCTGTCTGTCTATCTATTTATTTATCTGTCTATCTACCAGTCTGTGTCTGTGTCTGTCTGTCTATCTATCAGTCAGTGTATCTGGGTAACTATCTATCCATCTATCTCTGTCTGTCTGTCTATCTATCTATATGTAATGGTAAGTGTCTGTCTGTCTGTCTATCTATCTATCTATCAGTCAGTGTATCTGGGTAACTATCTATCCATCTATCTCTGTCTATCTATCTATCTATATGTAATGGTAAGTGTCTGTCTGTCTGTCTATCTATCTATCAGTCAGTGTATCTGGGTAACTATCTATCCATCTGTCTCTGTCTATCTATCTATCTATATGTAATGGTAAGTGTCTGTCTGTCTGTCTGTCTATCTATATCGATCTATCTGTCTGTCTGGGTAACTGTCGGTCTATCTATCTATATCTATTTATCTATCTATCTAGGTAACTGTCTGTCTGTCAGCCTATCTCTATCTATCTGGCTATCTGTACATCTATCTATTTTTAGTCTGGCCATCTCTGTCTATCTGTCTATCTATCTGTCTGTATTTCTGTCTATCTATCTACCTGTCAATCCATCTGTCTATCTATCTATCTGTCTATTTATCTATCTCTGTCTATCTATCTATGCATATCCATCCGTCTATCTATCCATCCATCTATCTATCTATCTATCTCTTTAGCTTTATTTATCTATCTATCTAGCTTCCTGGACCAAGGGGGTCTGGACTCTGTATCTATTTATCTGTCTATCTATCTCCTGCATCCCTGTCTATCTATCTATCTATCTACCTACCTATCTGTCTGTCTGTCTGTCTGTCTATTGATCTGTATGTCTCCATCTGTCTATCTATCTATCTATGTGTCTATCTATCTAAGTCATATGTCTGTTTGTCATTGTCTTTCTCTGTGTATCTTTATCTATGTCTGCCTGCCTAGCAATCTATTTATCTATCTATCTATCTGTATCAATCTATCTGTCTATCTACCTATGTCTATGTGTCTATCTTGTAATCTATCAGTCAGTGTGGGCAATATGCTGAGGGCAGACTAACCCACACAAAACACATAGGTTCCCTGGCCTTCTATGGGTTGCTGTGGCTATACTTGGCTATACATTGGTTGTGGCTCATTTCCCTGGCCTTAAATGGCTTACCGCTAGTCTGGCTTTACTTGCCTTTACACTGGCTTACCTCAGCGGCGCAGGCAAACATCTGCGGCGGCCACCCAGCCCACAAACCTCTTCTATTTGCCTGCACCTCGCCGTGGGAAGGACCCTGGTGAGGCGGTGTCTACCACAAGGATGCGCCGGTTGACTACATGTTGTACTGTACCTGTAGCGGCCCCACCAAAAAAAAAAAAAAAAAAAAAAAAAAAAAACTGTGGTGGTCGACGAGTCCCGTCGGCCACACACACTAGGTAGGGGTAAGCAGCAACAACATCATGGTGAGATTTATACAGGCTGAGTCCAGTGTATGTACGGTGGTGGTGGTGGTGGTGGTGGTGGTAGTAGTAGTAGTAGTAGTAGTAGTAGTAGTAGCGTTGGTAGTAGTAGTACTGGTAATATTTGGTAGTAGTAGTTGCAGTGGACGGCCAAGTAAGTCAGATTTGAGGTGCGGTTTGACTAGTAACCAAGGAGAAGTTGCATCAGATGACAACAGACGCCTTGTGCAGCAGCAGGGAAAGGGTTAAGTGCAACCTCTATTATCACTGACCTATTGCAAAGGACGCGCCAACACTGCCACAACTGCCTTTAACCGTCCAAACATTTCAAGGACACATTGCAAGGACAGCGGCGCCAAGTTGCAGGCGCTGACCGTTAACGGCAACTTCCTGAGATGTGTTTTGCTTTTAGTAGTCATTTGTTGGACGTATTTGTTTAATCTGGGTGTCCCGTAAGCATTTTCTTGCATTTCTGTCAAGTATAACTTCAGAATTCTCATCATTTGCCTTATTTTGCCATATTTACATCTTGTTTGTTGACCGGTAACAAGATGTTGACGCAGAAATGGCGTCAGTCTCGAAGGAACGCTGTGGAGAGGATGCAGGGCCACAACATCGTCTTATTTTGCCTCTGAACTACGGTAAATAAGGTTCAGAAAGCCAAAAACCTCCCTTAAGATAAATAAACTCTACCATTACTTGTTTATTGCAAGCACGTCAGAAATAATCAAGACATTACCTTTAAACATTCAAAGATTTAAAAAGAGCTCAGCGTTGCCAATGTTGAGTGATGGTACACCTGAAGGAAGGGGCCTTGTGATGCAGTCTTTTAAAAGAAACGACCAACGTATATTACGATGGTGATATTTTCCATTTTATTTCCATTATATTTCTATCAAATAAAATCTGTACTATTACTTATTGATTTGAAACATGGGTAAAAAATTTAATCGTCTTAAATTTAACTGGAGGAATCTGAAGCACAATGTTGCCTTGGTCACGTGACGCTTGAGATGCAGCGTTGCCAACCATCGGGCAGTCAGTCACCCCGCGGGTCAGGAAGGGGGGAAACGTCGTGTCGCAGCTGGTATTAACTTTGTGCTGTGCGTATATTGGGCGTCTGCCATTGTGTTTGCCGTGATGAATGGACAGACTGGATTACTGTGGAGGCGAGGCAAGTGGCACAAGTGCCGGAAAAAGGAAACTATGCCTGGTTTGGACAAGGTGAGGGGAAATTCATTGTTATTGTTATTTTTAGTAGTATTACTAAGACTATTACTACTACTACTACTGCTACTACTACTACCACTACTGTCACTACCACTATGACTGCTTTTGTTATTACTGTTACTACTTATACAGCAACTATTATTATTATTATTATTATTATTGGTGGTGGTATTATTATTATTATTATTATTATTTATTATTATTATTATCATCATCATCATCATCATCATCATCACACTTATGTAATCTTTTCTTTCCACATGACCTACAAACAGGTTATCAGGTCATCTTTAATCTATCAATAATCAAAGATAGACACAAACACCTTATTCATTTTCCAACCTACCTACCTAGACGAATGTGCCTGCGTATATTCACAAGTCCACTAGCCTACGTACCGTCCACTCACCCAATGTAGTGACAGATCTATTAGATAGATACGTAGAGATAGTTGTAAAATTAGATTAAAAGTTGATTGTAAGGCATCGGCATATATTTTCTCGACCTGTCTGTCCACCTGCCTATTTTTCTATCAGGAAAGTACCATCCACTCACCAGATGTAGTGATAGATTTACTAGATAGACATATAATTATTGATAATTGCAGAACGTGATTAAAAGTAGATTAAAAGGCATCAGTATTTATTTTTACTACCTGTCTGTCTGCTTACCAATCCGTCATCCACTCATCCGATGTAGCCTAAAGATACATTTATTAGATAGATACCTATGGATGGTCGCACAAGTAGCTATATTAAAAGTTGATTAAAAGGCAATATTCTTTTTTCTCTTACCTGTCTGTCTACGTACCTATCTATCTATCAAGTAGGTACCATCCACTCACCCGATGTAGTGATAGATATGAGACAGCTACATACAGACAGTTGCAAAAAAATAGATTAAAGGTTCATAAAAAGGGATCAATATTTTTTCTACCTGCTTGTCAACTTACCTATCTATCTATCTAGTAGGTACTGCACCATCCAATCATCCGATGTAGTGACAGATTTATTTGATAGATACATACCGTTATAGATAGTTGCAAAAATGGATGGAAAGTTGATTAAAAGGCACCAATATTTAGCCTACTTTCTCTACCTGTTTTTCTACCTACCTATCTGTCTATGAAGTAGGTACCATCCACTCACCCGATGTAGTGATAGATGTATTATACATACATATAGATAGTCGTAAAAACATCAAAATTTGATTAAAAGGCATAACTAGCCTATTTATTTTCTGTACATGTCTGTCTGCCTACCTGTGTGCCTATCTAGTAGGTACCATCCACTCACCCGATGTAGTGATAGATTTATTTGATAAGATACACGCTGGTATAGACAGTTGCAAAAATAGGTTAAAAGTTGATTAAAAGGCATCAATATTTATCTCAACTACTTGTGTGTATACCTACCTATCTGTCTGCCTAGTAGGTACCATCCACTCACCCGATGTACTGATAGGTATAATGGATACATAAATATAGATTGGTGCAAATTATATTAAAAGATGATTAAAAGGCATCAGTACTTATTATCTCTACATGTCTGTCTACCTTCCAATCTGTCTCTTAAGTAGATACCATCCACTCACCCGATGTGGTGATAGTAGATAGATACATAGTATAGTTGCAAAAATAGATTTAAAGTTGATTAAAAGGCTTCCAAATTTATTTTAATTACCTATCTGCCTAACTGTCTCTCAATCTTGTAGGTACTACCATCCACTCACCTGATGTAGTGATGGATTTATTAGATAGATACATAAAGATAGTTGCAACAAAATGTTAAAGTTGATTCAGAGACATCAATATTTATTTTCTCTACCTATTTATCTGCCTACTATCTATCTACCAAGTAGGTGCCATCCACTCATCCGATGTAGTGATGAAGTTATTGGATAGGTACGCATAGGTAGTTGCAAAAATAGATTAAAAGTAGATTAAAAGGCATGAAAATTTATTTTCTCTTCCAGTCTGTCTACCTAGTTATTTTTCTATCTAGTAGATACCATCCACTCATCCGATGTAGTGTTACATTTATTAGAGATACATATAAATATTTGCGATAAGGCTTCAATATTTATTTTATCTGTCTACCTACTTATCCATCTGTAAAGTAGGTACCATTCACTCACACGATGTAGTGATAGATTTAGATAGATACAGATAGTTGTAACATAGAATTAAAGTTAAATAGAAGGCATCAGTATTTATTTTTTCGACCTGTCTGTCTACCTACCTATCTGTTTATCTAGTAGGTACCATCCACTCACCCGATGTAGTGACATTTATTAGATAGGTACGTACGTATACATAGTTGCAAAAAATTGATTAAAAGTTTATTAAAATGCACCAATATTCATTTTCTCTACCCTATCTATCTATCTAGTAGGCACCATCCACTCACCCGATGTAGTGATAGATTTATTAGAGAGATACCGGGTATATATGGATAGTTGAATAAATACATTAAAAGTTTGTTAAAAGGCATCAGTATTTTTTTTCTCTACCTGTATGCCTACGTATCTATCTTGAAGGTACCATCCACTCACCCGATGTAGTGATAGACTTATTTGATAGATACATGTAGATAGTTGAAAAATAAATTAAAACTTAATTAAAAGGCATCGGTATTTATTTTCCTCTCTCCTATCTATCTATCTACTAGGTACCATCCACTCCCCCGATGTAGTGATAGATTTATTAGATAGATACGTATAGTTAATTGCAAAAATAGATTAAAAGTTAATTAAAAGGCATCAATATTAATTTTCTTGACCCTATCTGTCTATCAGGTAGGTACCATCCATTAACACGATGTAGTGATAGATTTATTAGATAGATACGTATAGTTAATTGCAAAAATAGATTACAAGTTGATTAAAAGACATCTACATTAATTTTCTTGACCCTATCTGTCTATCAGGTAGGTACCATCCATTAACACGATGTAGTGATAGATTTATTAGATACAGTACATAATGAGAGTTACGAAAATAGATTACAAGTTGATTAAAAGACATCTACATTTATTTTCTCTACCTGTCTGTCTACCTACCTACCCGTCTGTCTAGTAGGTACCATCCACTCACCCGATGTAGTAACATTTATTAGATACATATACTGTAGATGGTTACAAAGATTAAAAGTTGAACAAAAGACATCAATATTTATTTTATCTACCTGTCTGCCTACCTACTTATCCGTCTATCTAGTTGGTGGGCTACCATCCACTCACCCGATGTAGTGACAGATTTATTAGACAGGTATAGTACATACAGACAGTTGTGAAAAGGCTTCAGTATTTATTTTCTCTACCTGTCTGCCTGCCTACCTGTATGCCTATAAAATATGTACCATCCACTCACCCAATGAAGTGATAGTTATTAGACAGATAAATATAGGCAGCTGCAAAAATCAATTCAAAGTTGATCAGAAGACATCAGTATTTATTTTCTCTACCTGACTGTCTACCTATGTGTGGATCTACCTGTCTAGTACGTACCATCCTCTCACCCGATGTAGTGAAAGATTTATGATAGATACTTTTAGACACCTACAAAAACAGATTAAAATTTAATTATAAGACATCAATATTTATTTTCTCTGCCCTGTTTGTCTACCTACCTATCTGTCTACCCAGTAGGTACCATCCACTCACCCAGTGTAGTGATGGATGTATCAGATTTTTATATATATATATATATATATATATATATATATATATATATATATATATATGTAGTGATGGATGTATCAGATTTATATATATATATATATATATATATGCAAAAAATGGATTAAAAGTTATTTTATAGGCATTAATGTTTATTTTTTCTACCTGTCTGTCTGCCTACCTATTTATCTTTATAGAAGGTGCCATCCACTCACCCGATGTAGTAATAAATTTATTAGATAGGTACATAGAGATAGTTGCAAAAAGACTTCAGTATTTATTTTCCTCTACATGTCTGTCTACCTACCTATTTATTTTTGTAGAAGGTACCATCCACTCACCAGATGTAGTGATATATTAGAGGAGAACAGAGATAGTTGCGAAAAGGCGTCAGAGTTTATTTTCCTCTACATGTCTGTCTACCTTCCCATCTTTAAATCAAATAGGTACCATCCGCTCACCAGATGTAGTGATGAATTTATTAGATAGATACAGATAGTTGCCAATATAGATTAAAATTTGATTAAAAGGCATCAGCATTTATTTTCTCTACCTCTCTATCTACCTACTTATCCGTCTATCTAGTTGGTGGGCTACCATCCAATCACCCGATGTAGTGACAGATTTATTAGATAAATAAATACGTAAATAAATAACTATAGATAGATAGATAGATAGTTGCAAAAATAGATTAAAAGTTGATTAAAAGGCGCCAATATTTATTTAATATATCTGTTTGTCCACCTACCTATGTCTGTCTAGTAGGTACCATCCACTCACCCAGCGCAGTGATAGATTTAATAAATACAGTATATTGTAATACCTGCAATAGTACAGTGCCACAAGTGTTTATGCAGTGCCAGGACTGACTGCCGGGCTCTGAACCATTATATATATATTGTAATACCTGCAATAGTACAGTGCCAGAAGTGCAAGTGTTTATGCAGTGCCAGGACTGACTGCTGGGCTCTGAACCATTATATATATATTGTAATACCTGCAATAGTACAGTGCCACAAGTGTTTATGCAGTGCCAGGACTGACTGCTGGGCTCTGAACCACTATACTGTATATTGTAATACCTGCAATAGTACAGTGCCACAAGTGTTTATGCAGTGCCAGGACTGACTGCTGGGCTCTGAACCACTATATATATTGTAATACCTGCAATAGTACAGTGCCACAAGTGTTTATGCAGTGCCAGGACTGACTGCTGGGCTCTGAACCACTATATATATTGTAATACCTGCAATAGTACAGTGCCACAAGTGTTTATGCAGTGCCAGGACTGACTGCTGGGCTCTAAACCACTATATATATTGTAATACCTGCAATAGTACAGTGCCACAAGTGTTTATGCAGTGCCAGGACTGACTGCTGGGCTCTGAACCACTATACTGTATATTGTAATACCTGCAATAGTACAGTGCCACAAGTGTTTATGCAGTGCCAGGACTGACTGCTGGGCTCTGAACCACTATACTGTATATTGTAATACCTGCAATAGTACAGTGCCACAAGTGAGCAATTCTGGTAAGTGTTTATGCAGTGCCAGGACTGACTGCTGGGCTCTGAACCATTATATATATATTGTAATACCTGCAATAGTAGTAGTACTAATAGTGGCTGCAACCATAGGCTTGTTTGTATGTAAACCCAGTGGACTGCAGGCCAAAACTGCCCTTCTGCAGTCCACCTTGTGTGGTTGTGTATAGGGAAGGATTGAGGGATATTTGTATAGGCTAACTAAGCAGCTTCACCACCTGGTTATATCAGTGCCACCACGTGAAGGCATCCCTTTCCAGCACATCTACTGTATATACCTCCTGCATACTACATACTTTATAAGGTAGCTTTTAACCACAAGCTGTTATTTCATGTCTTATACTGCATAGATGTCAGAGCAGTGTTCCAGGATAGGGTGGTGGTGGTGGTTGTGGTGATGGTGGTGGTGGTGGTGGTGCAAGTCTGATTTGAAATTTGAATCCAGTGCACCACAGGCTTCAATTGCCCTCCTCCTGTATTCCGCCATGCACCTTTTGAGGGATAGGGTGAAAGTTGAAAGACGTTTGTTCAACCACCTTTGGCTCTCCTCTCCTTTCACTGATCCACCTGGTGAACAAGCCTACATCTTTTCTATCCTTAATGACTAGAGCAGCTTGTACAGCACCCTACCCGTATCCCTGACCGCCTTGGAGAGAGCTCCAACATACTTGACCTCTTCCTTACAACTAATCCTTCTGCTTACACTGTTACTTTTTCCTCTCCGTTGGGCTCCTCCGATCACAACCTTATCACCTTAACCTGTCCCGCTGCTGCAGTAAGGCCTGTGGACCCTCCCAAGAAGCAGCGTCTGTGGCACTTTGGAGCTGCGGATTGGGAGGCCTTCAGGGAATCCTTTGATATTCCCAGGAATGATTATTACCTCCATGGTCGGGAGCCATCTGAGTGTGCCTTGCGCATTACGGAAGTTATTCTCTCGGACATGGAAGCATACATTCCTTTCTCATATCCTGTGACTAATGCAAAAAGGCCTTGGTTTAACCACACTTGTTCTAATGCTGTCAGCAACAAGGAGAGGGCCTGTAAAAGGTACCGGAGCCAACCCACCCCTGAATCTCGTCTCTTATATGTTTCTGCCTGGAAATGTTCGAAGCCTGTTCTTTGCTCTGCAGAAAATAGTTCCATTCGTAATAAATGTTCTGAACTCTCCAACTCAGATTCCCTCCTCTCCTTCTGGCACCTTGCCAAAAAACTTTCTAACAACTTTAACTCGTCGTGCTTCCCTCCTGCTTCCCTCCTCTTTTCCACTCTGATGGCTCTGAAGCAATTTCTTCTACTGATAAAGCAGATCTCTTCGCTCAGACTTTCTCCTCCAGTTCCACCTTAGACGATTCCGGTGCTGTTCCTCCATCACTTCCCCCTTCTGACTTCCTCATGGCTGACTTTAAAATTTCTTCAGCTGATGTATTTTCTGCCATCACTGGCCTCAATACTAACGAGGCATATGGGCCTGATGGAGTCCCTCCTGTTGTCCTCAAGAACTGTGCTTCTGTGCTTATACCCTGCCTATAACTCTGTTTTTTTATCAAGGCGAAAATGCACTTGACAGGTTGGTGATGTCTGGCTGAATGCAACATGTCCGAATAACATGGCTGTATTTCATATAATTACTGGTAATTTGAACAGAAACTTACTGACTAACTCAAATACAACGATGTTAGTCGGACATGTTTCACTCAGCCAGTTATCACCAGCCTGTCAAGTATATGTCTGCCCCGAAAAAAAAAAAAAAAGTTGTGTGTAGGTAAACTGTTTTGCCTTTGTGTGTCAACTTGTACCATTCCTTCTTGCTGGAAGTTTGCTCTCATTCAGCCAGTCCCAAAGAAGGGTGACCATTCCCAACCCTCCAACTATCGTCCAATTGCTTTAACATTCTGTATCTCAAAAGTTTTTGAATCTCTTCTTAACAGAAAAATTTTAAAGCATCTTTCCTATCACAACCTTCTTTCTGATCGTCAGTACGGGTTCCGTCAGGGATGCTCCACTGGCGATCTTCTCACCTACCTTTCAGACTCCTGGTCATTCTCTTTTTGGGACTTTGGCGAAAACTTTGTCATTGCACTTGACATCTCAAAGGCTTGTGATACAGTCTGGCATAAATCTTTAATGTCCAGACTGTCTTCTTATGGTTTCTATCCTTCTGTCTGTGCCTTTATCTATGGCTTCTTGGTCATTCTATAGCTGCTGTTGTTGACAGTCACAGTTCTTCTAGAACCGTCAACAGTGGTGTTCCTCAGGGCTCTGTCCTGTCACCAACTATCTTCCTTTTATTCATCAATGACCTTCTAAGCTGTACATCTAACCCTATCCACTCATACGCTGATGATTCCACCCTTCACCTTTCCATTCGGTTCCCGCAACGTCCATCTCAGCAGTTATTTCAAGAAACAAGGGATGAGGCTATGGCACACCTAATGTCTGACTTGGCTCGTATTTCTGACTGGGATAAAAGTAATCTTGTTGTTTTGAATGCATCAGAAACTCAGTTTTTACACCTATCAACCCTACAAAATCTTCCACAGGAGTACCCACTAATGTTTAATAATATCCAGCTCAATCCTGCATCATGTTTAAACATAACTGGGGTTTCATTCTCTTGGGTCTTATCTTGGAAAGATCATATTACCTATCTGTAAAATCTGCTTCCAAGAGATTAGGTGTGCTATGCTGACTCTGTGCCTTCTTTACCCCTGCACAGTTGTTGACCTTATAGGCTACACGGGTTTCATTCGCCCGTGTAGAGAACAACTCTTATGTGTGGGCAGGCTTCCCACATACAGCTCTTCTCAATAGGGTGGAGTCAAAGGCTTTTCGTCTCATTAACTCTCCTCTTCTTACTGACTCCTTTCAACCTCTGTCTCTTTGCCGCACTGTTGCATC
>NC_137048.1:346461-368961 GCF_032717465.1 Coenobita brevimanus | reverse complement strand
CATCATCATCATCATCGTCACAGTCCTATCATTTTCTCTCTCATCACTACTAACTATGGAATCCATACTGTCCCTATCCTCCTCCTGGTAAATCATCATCATCAACAGATTCATTGCACCTTTGCTGTAATGTGTTATAATGTTTATCAGTCGGGTTCCACCTTTCCTATATAATATTACATTGGGATGGATTCAAACATAAATTCCTCGCTGCTCAGCGTCGAAGCTTGGCAAATTTCCAGCGATAATTTCCCAGCCATCGCAGACCGCCAATTGTAGTCATTTCGTCCTGAGAAGTGTAACCAAGTGTCATAGTCTGAGTCCTCTGCTTTCAGATAAACCCAACTGAAAGATAGTTGACAATTCCATTTTGTAGCCTGGGTGGAAGTTAGCTATTTGCAGCGAGCCCTAGCCATCAAGGAAATGGCTGCCATCATTGTCAGTTGTGTGCGGTTGACACAAGGGGAAAGCAGGGCCAATGCCACCCATTTAAAAGTAAAGGAAAAGAGGTTAGGCTGTTTGTGGCCGTGCCAAAAAAGATACAAAACCAAACATACACTTCACTTTAACAAAACAAAGGTTGAACACTGGAATACTGAACCAGGGCCAAAAGGACAAGTGCAATTCGTTTATACGTTCCCAGATCCAGTGCCACTGCACATCAAAGGAGAATAACTGTAATTTAAGGTTAAAAGTGGAAGAAAAACACTGAAAAAATGCTTTTCGAATATCAACCAAACAATATTTTCTCCGGTTGAATTCCACCCTGTCCAGCCTCCTAACGCTAACATCCCCCCCACCGCTGAGCTGGGAGAGGAGGGCACCCACCCCCACCCACTTACCACGATGAAAACCCCCATGAGTCGGGAGAGGAGGAGGAAGGCACCCACCCTGTCCAGGCTCACGAGCATGGTGAGGAAAAGGAGGAGGAGGCGGGCAGCCACCCTGTCCAGGCTCACGAGCATGGAGAGGAGTAGGAGCAGGTGGGCACCCACCCTGTCCTGGCTCACGAGCATGGTGAGGAAAAGGAGGAGCAGGCGGTTACCCACCCTGTCCTGGCTCACGAGCATGGAGAGGAGGAGGAGCAGGCCTGCACCCACCCTGTCCTGGCTCACGAGCATGTTGAGGAAAAGGAGGAGGAGGAGCAGGCGAGCACCCACCCTGTCCTAGCTCACGAGCATGGTGAGGAAAAGGAGGAGGAGGAGCAGACGTGCACCCACCCTGTCCTGGCTCACGAGCATGGTGAGGAAAAGGAGGAGCAGGCGGGCACCCACCCTGTCCTGGCTCACGAGCATGGTGAGGAAAAGGAGGAGCAGGCGGGCACCCACCCTGTCCTGGCTCACGAGCATGGTGAGGAAAAGGAGGAGCAGGCGGGCACCCACCCTGTCCTGGCTCACGAGCATGGTGAGGAAAAGGAGGAGGAGGAGCAGGCGAGCACCCACCCTGTCCTGGCTCACGAGCATGGTGAGGAAAAGGAGGAGCAGGCGGGCACCCACCCTGTCCTGGCTCACGAGCATGGAGAGGAGGAGGAGCAGGCAGGAACCCACCCTGTCCTGGCTCACGAGCATGGTGAGGAAAAGGAGGAGCAGGCGGGCACCCATCCTTTCCTGGCTCACGAGCATGGTGAGGAAAAGGAGGAGGAGCAGGCGGGCACCCACCCTGTCCTGGCTCACGAGCATGGACAGGAGGAGGAGCAGGCCTACACCCACCCTGTCCTGGCTCACGAGCATGGAGAGGAAAAGGAGGAGCAGGCGGGCACCCACCCTGTCCTGGCTCACGAGCATGGAGAGGAGGAGGAGCAGGCCTGCACCCACCCTGTCCTGGCTCACGAGCATGGAGAGGAGGAGGAGCAGGCCTGCACCCACCCTGTCCTGGCTCACGAGCATGGACATGAGGAGGAGCAGGCCGGCACCCACCCTGTCCTGGCTCACGAGCATGGTGAGGAGGAGGAGCAGGCAGGAACCCACCCTGTCCTGGCTCACGAGCATGGTGAGGAAAAGGAGGAGGCGGCAGGCACCCACCCTGTCCTGGCTCACGAGCATGGTGAGGAAAAGGAGGAGGAGGAGCAGGCGGGCACCCACCCTGTCCTGGGTCACGAGCATGGACAGGAGGAGGAGCAGGCGGGCACCCACCCTGTCCTGGGTCACGAGCATGGACAGGAGGAGGAGCAGGCGGGCACCCACCCTGTCCTGGCTCACGAGCATGGTGAGGAAAAGGAGGAGCAGGCGGGCACCCACCCTGTCCTGGCTCAAGAACATGGAGAGGAGGAGGAGCAGGTGGGCACCCACCCTGTCCTGGCTCACGAGTATGGAGAGGAAAAGGAGGAGCAGGCGGGCACCCACCCTGTCCTGGCTCACGAGCATGGTGAGGAAAAGGAGGAGCAGGCGGGCACCCACCTTGTCCTGGCTCACGAGCATGGTGAGGAAAAGGAGGAGCAGGCGGGCACCCACCCTGTCCTGGCTCACGAGCATGGACAGAAGGAGGAGCAGGCGGGCACCCACCCTGTCCTGGCTCACGAGCATGGTGAGGAAAAGGAGGAGGAAGCAGGCACCCACCCTGACTTTGCTCACGAGCATGGTGAGGAAAAGGAGGAGGAGGCAGGCACCCACGCTGACTTTGCTCATGAGCCTGGTGAGGAAAAGGAGGAGCAGGCGGGCACCCATCCTGTCCTGGCTCACGAGCATGGTGAGGAAAAGGAGGACGAGGAGCAGGCGAGCACCCACCATGTCCTGGCTCACGAGCATGGTGAGGAAAAGGGGGAGCAGGCGGGCACCCAGCCAGTCCAGGCTCACAAGCATTTTGAGGAAAAGGAGGAGCAGGCGGGCACCCACCCTGTCCTGGCTGCCGAGCATTTTGAGGAAAAGGAGGATCAGGCGGGCACCCACCCTGTCCTGGCTCACGAGCATTTTGAGGAAAAGGAGGAGCAGGCGGGCACCCACCCTGTCCTGGCTCACGAGCATTGTGAGGAAAAGGAGGAGCAGGCGGGCACCCACCCTGTCTTGGCTCACGATCATTTTGAGGAAAAGGAGGAGCAGGCGGGCACCCACCCTGTCCTGGCTCACGAGCATTTTGAGGAAAAGGAGGAGCAGGCGGGCACCCACCCTGTCCTGGCTCACGAGCATGGTGAGGAAAAGGAGGAGCAGGCGGGCACCCACCCTGTCCTGGCTCACGAGCATGGTGAGGAAAAGGAGGAGCAGGCGGGCACCCACCCTGTCCTGGCTCACGAGCATGGACAGGAGGAGGAGCAGGCCTGCACCCACCCTGTCCTGGCTCACGAGCATGGTGAGGAGGAGGAGCAGGCCGGCACCCACCCTGTCCTGGCTCACGAGCATGGTGAGGAAAAGGAGGAGCAGGCGGGCACCCACCCTGTCCTGGCTCACGAGCATGGTGAGGAAAAGGAGGAGCAGGCGGATACCCACCCTGTGCTGGCTCACGAGTATGGAGAGGAAAAGGAGGAGCAGGTGGGCACCCACCCTGTCCTGGCTTACGAGCATTGTGAGGAGGAGGAGCAGGTCTGCACCCACCCTGTCCTGTCTGACGAGCATGGTGAGGAAGAGGAGCAGGCAGGCACCCACCCTGTCCTGGCTCACGAGCATGGTGAAGAGGAGGAGCAGGCAGACACCCACCCTGTCCTGGCTCATGAGCATGGTGAGGAAAAGGAGGAGCAGGCGGGCACCCACCCTGTCCTGGCTCACGAGCATTTTGAGGAAAAGGAGGAGCAGGCAGGCACCCACCCTGTCCTGGCTCACGAGCATGGTGAGGAAAAGGAGGAGCAGGCGGGCACCCACCCTGTCCTGGCTCACTATCATGGTGGGGAAAAGGAGGAGCAGGCGGGCACCCACCCTGTCCTGGCTCACTATCATGGTGAGGAAAAGGAGGAGCAGGCGGGCACCCACCCTGTGCTGGCTCCACGATCATTTTGAGGAAAGGAGGAGGAGCAGGATGGCACCCAGCCAGTCCTGGCTCACGAGCATTTTGAGGAAAAGGAGGAGCAGGCGGGCACCCACCCTGTCCTGGCTCACGAGCATGGTGAGGAAAAGGAGGAGCAGGCGGGCACCCACCCTGTCCTGGCTCACGAGCATGGTGAGGAAAAGGAGGAGCAGGCGGGCACCCACCCTGTTCTGGCTCACGAGCATGGTGAGGAAAAGGAGGAGCAGGCGGGCACCCACCCTGTCCTGGCTCACGAGCATGGTGAGGAAAAGGAGGAGCAGGCGGGCACCCACCCTGTCCTGGCTCACGAGCATGGTGAGGAAAAGGAGGAGCAGGCGGGCACCCACCCTGTCCTGGCTCACGAGCATGGTGAGGAAAAGGAGGAGCAGGCGGGCACCCACCCTGTCCTGGCTCACGAGCATGGTGAGGAAAAGGAGGAGCAGGCGGGCACCCACCCTGTCCTGGCTCACGAGCATGGTGAGGAAAAGGAGGAGCAGGCGGGCACCCACCCTGTCCTGGCTCACGAGCATGGTGAGGAAAAGGAGGAGCAGGCGGGCACCCACCCTGTCCTGGCTCACGAGCATTTTGAGGAAAAGGAGGAGCAGGCGGGCACCCACCCTGTCCTGGCTCACGAGCATGGTGAGGAAAAGGAGGAGCAGGCGGGCACCCACCCTGTCCTGGCTCACGAGCATGGTGAGGAAAAGGAGGAGCAGGCGGGCACCCACCCTGTCCTGGCTCACGAGCATGGTGAGGAAAAGGAGGAGCAGGCGGGCACCCACCCTGTCCTGGCTCACGAGCATGGTGAGGAAAAGGAGGAGCAGGCGGGCACCCACCCTGTCCTGGCTCACGAGCATGTTGAGGAAAAGGAGGAGCAGGCAGGCACCCACCCTGTCCTGGCTCACGAGCATGGTGAGGAAAAGGAGGAGCAGGCGGACACCCACCCTGTCCTGGGTCACGAGCATGGACAGGAGGAGGAGCAGGCGGGCACCCACCCTGTCCTGGCTCACGAGCATTTTGAGGAAAAGGAGGAGCAGGCGGGCACCCACCCTGTCCTGGCTCAAGAACATGGAGAGGAGGAGGAGCAGGTGGGCACCCACCCTGTCCTGGCTCACGAGTATGGAGAGGAAAAGGAGGAGCAGGTGGGCACCCACCCTGTCCTGGCTCACGAGCATGGTGAGGAAAAGGAGGAGCAGGCGGGCACCCACCCTGTCCTGGCTCACGAGTATGGAGAGGAAAAGGAGGAGCAGGCGGGCACCCACCCTGTCCTGGCTCATGAGTATGGAGAGGAAAAGGAGGAGCAGGCGGGCACCCACCCTGTCCTGGCTCACGAGCATGGTGAGGAAAAGGAGGAGCAGGCGGGCACCCACCCTGTCCTGGCTCACGAGCATGGTGAGGAAAAGGAGGAGGAAGCAGGCACCCACCCTGTCCTGGCTCACGAGCATGGTGAGGAAAAGGAGGAGCAGGCGGGCACCCACCCTGACTTTGCTCACGAGCCTGGTGAGGAAAAGGAGGAGGAAGCAGGCACCCACCCTGACTTTGCTCACGAGCATGGTGAGGAAAAGGAGGAGCAGGCGGGCACCCACCCTGACTTTGCTCACGAGCCTGGTGAGGAAAAGGAGGAGCAGGCGGGCACCCATCCTGTCCTGGCTCACGAGCATGGTGAGGAAAAGGAGGAGCAGGCGGGCACCCACCCTGTCCTGGCTAACGAGCATGGTGAGGAAAAGGAGGAGCAGGCGGGCACCCACCCTGTCCTGGCTAACGAGCATGGTGAGGAAAAGGAGGAGCAGGCGGGCACCCACCCTGTCCTGGCTCACGAGCATGGTGAGGAAAAGGAGGAGCAGGCGGGCACCCACCCTGTCCTGGCTAACGAGCATGGTGAGGAAAAGGAGGAGCAGGCGGGCACCCAGCCTGTCCTGGCTCACGAGCATGGTGAGGAAAAGGAGGAGCAGGCGGGCACCCAGCCTGTCCTGGCTCACGAGCATGGTGAGGAAAAGGAGGAGCAGGCAGGCACCCACCCTGTCCTGGCTAATGAGCATGGTGAAGAATAGGAGGAGCAGGCGGGCACCCACCCTGTCCTGGCTCACGAGCATGGTGAGGAAAAGGAGGAGCAGGCGGGCACCCACCCTGTCCTGGCTAACAAGCATGGTGAAGAAAAGGAGGAGCAGGCAGGCACCTAGCCAGTCCTGGCTCACGAGCATGGTGAGGAAAAGGAGGAGCAGGCGGGCACCCACCCTGTCCTGGCTAACGAGCATGGTGAGGAAAAGGAGGAGCAGCAGGCGGGCACCCACCCTGTCCCCACCCAGAATGGGAAGGTGGACCCCACCCAGCATGGGACAGAGAACCCCACCCAGAATGGGAAGGAGGACCCCTCCCCGTCCTCTCAGGGGGCGGCGGCCGACCCCTCCACCTCTGCTGTGCCAAAGGCCTGTTCTGCTGGGGTCCAGGAATCCTCCATTTTTATTCCTGCACTGATGCGGGGACGTTTCATCGGCTATCAAGGCAAAAACCTAACGAGAGTGTGTAATGAATTTTGTGTTAAAATGGATGTCAAGGATGATCCTGCCTAGCCAATAAAGGTGAAGGGCGAAAAAAGTGCTGTGGATTCTTGTATCAGTTTTCTGATGAAACAATATCACGGCAGCATCGCTCCCCTGGCTGTGCCTGGCAAGACGTCAGATTACCTCCGAAAAATAGTGCAAGTTGGGCCAAGCCATCGAGGCTTATTAATCGGCAAGAAAGGAAAAAATCTTGAAAAAATCCGCAAAATGTTTGGGGTAGATGTTTACTGTCCCAGGGATAACCGGAGGCCATTAGCCGTAAGTGGATGCACACAATCCGTGGCTACCTGTGTTGATTATCTCGTTAAGAATTATAAGGCCACCCCTGACATGCAAACATCAGCACCAGCATCAGGGGCAGCAGCGTCACCTGCGCCTGCAACAGTGTCAAAAAGTACTTCCTCCACACCACCACCGGCAGAACAACACACGATGGCACCGACAAAACACTACATAGTTCCACCATATCCTGGTGAGGTTCCTAATCCTCCGGGTTTATGTTATGGACTTATTTATCTGAATCCAGATAAAATGTGTCATTTCAGGGGACCGTGTGATTCCAATCTGAATATGTTTTGCCGTAGGCACGGGGTACAAATAATACTAAATCCAGACCCCGGGGAGCCGCTGAAAATCCTGGGGTGCAATGCGGCAGTCTGTATGGCTGTGGAGGCGTTAGTGGACGAATATGATGGTGAGGTAGTCGGTGTGCCCCTCGGTCAGTGAACGGGCCACCCCCTCACCCCAATTTTTCATCGTTAAGTTTCCACTAAGCTCCTTAGCCGTGCAAGCCAATACTTGGTCTGCAATCGAACTGATTCATCTCGAGCTTCTTATTTGCATCTCACTCACTTTCCTTGAATTGTCTTTTAAAAAACTAATGGGTTATAACATACTTTGTTTTTTATGCTTACTACCACTAGACGACTTTACCTACTGTGAGAGAGAGAGAGAGAGAGAGGGAGTGTGTGTGTGTGTGTGTGTGTGTGTGTGTGTGTGTGTGTGTGTGGTAGAATCCTACCAAGTGCACACATACCCCTGCCTGTCATACCCATAATCGAATAAAAGGGACTGAAAACGAGAAGGGCAAATGCATTAAGTAGGTGGACCTGTAATAAGGCAGGTGAATTAAGAGGGAGTGCAGTATTAAAGGAAAGTGTTAGAAAGCAGTTCGGAATTACGGTGTACACACACACACACACACACACACACACACACACACACACACACACACACACACACACACACATACAACTCCATAACGCCTGTAGGGTAGAAACCATGCCGTTGACCCCAAGGATCCCATTCCCCTGCTCCTCTTGCCTCTCCTCATTCTCTTACTCTTAGTTTCTTTCTTCAAGTCACTTTCCTCACCTGCCATCCTAGTCAGTTCAGTCATCTATTCTTCCCTTCCCTTCCGTCTCAGTTTCCCTTCTCTGTCCTCCACTCACTTCTCTCTCGTCTTCTTTTCTTTCTTCTCTTTACTGCCATCCTCTTCATTTCCTGTTCTTTCCCATTCTCTCCTATTCCTTCCTTTCCTTTCTTCTCAGGTGCTTTCTCTCCTGTCCCTTCCCGTTCCTTTCCTCTCCTTCGCTCTTTCCTTCCCCTCCGCTCCCCTCCCCTTCCTTCCCCCCTTCTCTCCTGTTCTATCCTGTCCTGCCTTGTCCTGCATTGCCTTGCCCTGCCCTGCCCTGTCCTCCCTTGCCCTGCCTTGCCCTGCCCTTCCTTTCCTTTCCTTTAATTTCTCTCACTTCTCCTCTCCTCTCCTCTTCCCTTCGCTCCATCCCGCCCCTTCCCTCTCACCTCTTCTCCTCTCTACCCCCTCCTCTTCTCTCCATCCCCCTCCTTTCCTCTCCACTCCCCTCCTCTCCTTTCTCCACCTCTCAGCAGCCGTTGAGCACTGAACCACCACACATACAAGAAGTTAAAGACGCTACAACCTGCTCTTCAATTCCTTTTCCAGCATTAAATTGCCTCGATTTTTACCAGTCGGAGAGAGAGAGAGAGAGAGAGAGAGAGAGAGAATGGTGGGGATACTTTACTTTGCAAAGAAAAGAAAACAGCTGGAGGTTGCGATCGTCAGCCTACCTGTGGAAAGAAAACAAACAGGTGACAAACGTAAGATCAATGTAATTAGTATTAAAAAAAAGTGCTTGCGATACACCTACAGTTCTTTCACCTTAACCTGGCCCAGATTCTCGTCCGTTTTGCAGGTTACATCACGTAGCTCAGTGGCTGATAAAGCCAAAGCTACGGCTCTACATCCTCTCCTCAACACTTCTTCATGACTAGCTTCACAATGCAGTGTTAATCAGTTGTTGCAGCTGGACATTCAAGATGGAGAGATGGCAGATTTACACCAACTGAGAGTCCAATGAGTACATTTTAATTCAAAGATTTCATGAGTTCCATTTCTAGCTGCCTCAGACGTAGAGAAATGACAATGATTAGGTGGATGTGAAGTGCGTCCTTGAATACGGGGCCTGGGAGGGCTGGGTTTATGATGGATGAGTTGAGAGGAAGGATGGGACCGGAGTGTATTGGTGTTGCAATGAGGAGGGGTAGACTGAGATGGTTTGAGAGGAACGTTGGGACTGGAGTGTATTGGTGTTGTGATGAGGTGGGGTAGACTGAGATGGTTTGAGAAGAAGGATGGGACCGGAGTGTATTGATGTTGTGATGAGGAGGGGTAAACTGAGATGGTTTGAGAGCAAGGATGGGACTGGAGTGTATTGGTGTTGTGATGAGGAGGGGTAGATTGAGATGGTTTGAGAAGAAGGATGGGACTGGAGTGTATTGGTATTGTGATGAGGAAGGGCAGATTGAGATGGTCTGGGAGGAAGGATGGGACTGGAGTGTATTGGTGTTGTGATGGGGAGGGACAGGTTGAGATGGTTTGAGTGGAAGGATGGGACTGGAGTGTATTGATGCTGTGATGAGGAAGGGCAGATTGAGATGGTCTGGGAGGAAGGATGGGACTGGAATGTATTGGTGTTGTGATGGGGAGGGACAGGTTGAGATGGTTTGAGTGGAAGGATGGGACTGGAGTGTATTGGTATTGTGATGGGGAGGGACAGGTTGAGATGGTTTGAGTGGAAGGATGGGACTGGAGTGTATTGGTATTGTGATGGGGAGGGACAGGTTGAGATGGTTTGACAGGAAGGATGGGACTGGAGTGTATTGGTGTTGTGATGGGGAGGGACGGGTTGAGATGGTTTGACAGGAAGGATGGGACTGGAGTGTATTGGTGTTGTGATGGGGAGGGACAGGTTGAGATGGTTTGACAGGAAGGATGGGACTGGAGTGTATTGGTGTTGTGATGGGGAGGGACAGGTTGAGATGGTTTGACAGGAAGGATGGGACTGGAGTGTATTGGTGTTGTGATGGGGAGGGACAGGTTGAGATGGTTTGAGTGGAAGGATGGGACTGGAGTGTATTGGTGTTGTGATGGGGAGGGACGGGTTGAGATGGTTTGAGTGGAAGGATGGGACTGGAGTGTATTGATGTTGTGATGGGGAGGGACGGGTTGAGATGGTTTGAGTGGAAGGATGGGACTGGAGTGTATTGGTGTTGTGATGGGGAGGGACGGGTTGAGATGGTTTGAGTGGAAGGATGGGACTGGAGTGTATTGGTGTTGTGATGGGGAGGGACAGGTTGAGATGGTTTGAGTGGAAGGATGGGACTGGAGTGTATTGGTGTTGTGATGGGGAGGGACGGGTTGAGATGGTTTGAGTGGAAGGATGGGACTGGAGTGTATTGGTGTTGTGATGGGGAGGGACAGGTTGAGATGGTTTGAGTGGAAGGATGGGACTGGAGTGTATTGGTGTTGTGATGGGGAGGGACGGGTTGAGATGGTTTGAGTGGAAGGATGGGACTGGAGTGTATTGATGCTGTGATGGGGAAGTGTCGATTTTAATGGTTTGGACATGTGAAGAGGATGGAGGATGACAATTGGGTGTGGAAGGTGAGAGGTATGAACGTCGAGGGTAAGGCTGAGAGAGGCAGACTGGAAAAGGCCGGACTGTAAGGCTGCCAGAGATCGAGCAGCGTAGAGAGCCGCTGTCAGGTGACCAAGGCTGACTCATGAAAGTATGTTGAACGAAAAGGATTTTACTGACACATTAATATGCTGTGTGGAGGGGATGAAGAATGAGAGACTGACTAGGAGAGTGTATGTGAGTGAGTTGGAGGGGGAAGGAGAAGGAGACCAAGAATGAGATGGAGGAATGGAGAGATATATGAGAGAGAAGGTTGTGAGAGACTGACTAGAAGAGTGAATGTAAGTGAGGTGGAGGGGGAGACCGAGGATGAGATGGAGGGACTGGGTGGAGAGGAATATGAATGAGGGTGTGTGTGCTGGGAGGAAGGCACTGAAATGACGGAGGACAGGGCGACATGGAGGCGATTTTCTTGTGGCCACCCCTTACGGGATTAAGGCGTCTGACACTAGATAGATAGATAGACTGGATGGTATAGTTAGTGTAAGGAGCAGGATTAGTATTGGCTGTTTGATGTGTGTGTGTTGGATCAGCTGACAGTGTATGTATGGAGAAGGTGTGTGTGTAGTGAGTGTGCATGTGTGTATGTTGTAATGGTTATGTGTGTGTATGTATGGAGAAGGTGTGTGTGTAGTGAGTGTGCATGTGTGTATGTTGTAATGGTTATGTGTAGGTGTGTGTGTGTAGTGAGTGTGTATGTGTGTATGTTGTAATGGTTATGTGTAGGTGTTGTGTATGGAGAAGGTGTGTGTGTAGTGAGTGTGCATGTGTGTATGTTGTAATGGTTATGTGTGTGTGTATGTATGGAGAAGGTGTGTGTGTGTAATGAGTGTGCATGTGTGTATGTTGTAATGGTTATGTGTGTGTGTATGTATGGAGAAGGTGTGTGTGTAGTGAGTGTGCATGTGTGTATGTTGTAATGGTTATGTGTGTGTATGTATGGAGAAGGTGTGTGTGTAGTGAGTGTGCATGTGTGTATGTTGTAATGGTTATGTGTAGGTGTGTGTGTTTGGAGAAAGTGTGTGTGTAGTGAGTGGTGCATGTGTGTTTGTTGTAATGGTTATGTGTGTGTGTGTGTATGGAGAAGGTGTGTGTGTAGTTAGTGTGTATGTGTGTATGTTGTAATGGTTATGTGTAGGTGTGTGTGTATGGAGAAAGTGTGTGTGTACAGTAGTGAGTGGTGCATGTGTGTATGTTGTAATGGTTATGTGTAGGTGTGTGTGTAGTGAGTGGTGCATGTGTGTATGTTGTAATGGTTGTGTGTGTGTATGTATGGAGAAGGTGTGTGTGTGTGTAGTGAGTGTGCATGTGTGTATGTTGTAATGGTTATGTGTAGGTGTGTGTGTATGGAGAAGGTGTGTGTGTAGTGAGTGTGTATGTGTATGTTGTAATGGTTATGTGTAGGTGTGTGTGTATGGAGAAAGTGTGTGTGTACAGTAGTGAGTGGTGCATGTGTGTATGTTGTAATGGTTATGTGTAGGTGTGTGTGTAGTGAGTCGTGCATGTGTGCGTATTGTAATGGTTATGTGTAGGTGTGTGTGTAGTGAGTCGTGCATGTGTGCGTATTGTAATGGTTATGTGTAGGTGTGTGTGTATGGAGAAGGTGTGTGTGTAGTGAGTGGTGCATGTGTGTATGTTGTAATGGTTATGTGTAGGTGTGTGTGTATGGAGAAGGTGTGTGTGTAGTGAGTGATGCATGTGAGAGTAGACACGTAATGGTTATGTGTGTGTGTGTGTGTGTGTGTGTGTGTGTGTGTGTGTGTGTGTGTGTGTGTGTGTCATGGGTATCAACACCAGGGAACAAATACAGTAAATAATATACCATCACAACTCGCTTAAAATGTCCGCCACGACTTGCGTCTTGAACACAGACTCGGGCAGAACGTGCACTGCAACACCAACATGTTACTGCCAAGACAAAACAATTCCTCAGTTAAGTCACATGGTTAGACATTAGCAGGAGTGATGTAATGAACTGCAAGGCGGTGGTGAAGATGCTGGCAGTGTGGGGTTAGTGTGGGGTCAGTGTGGGGGTGGTGAAGGGGCTGGCAGTGTGGGGTTAGTGTGGGGTCAGTGTGGGGGTGGTGAAGGTGCTGGCAGTGTGGGGTTAGTGTGGGGTCAGTGTGGGGGTGGTGAAGGGGCTGGCAGTGTGGGGTTAGTGTGGGGGTACTGAAGGTGCTGGCAGTGTGGGGTTAGTGTGGGGGTGGTGAAGGTGCTGGCAGTGTGGGGTTAGTGTGGGGGTAGTGAAGGGGCTGGCAGTGTGGGGTTAGTGCGGGGTGAAGGTGCTGGCAGTGTGGGGGGAGTGTGGGGGTGGTGAAGGTGCTGGCAGTGTGGGGTCAGTGTGGGGGTGGTGAAGGTGCTGGCAGTGTGGGGTTAGTGTGGGGGTGGTGAAGGTGCTGGCAGTGTGGGGTTAGTGTGGGGGTGGTGAAGGTGCTGGCAGTGTGGGGTCAGTGTGGGGGTGGTGAAGGGGCTGGCAGTGTGGGGTTAGTGTGGGGGTGGTGAAGGGGCTGGCAGTGTGGGGTTAGTGTGGGGGTAGTGAAGGGGCTGGCAGTGTGGGGGTGGTGAAGGTGCTGGCAGTGTGGGGTCAGTGTGGGGGTAGTGAAGGGGCTGGCAGTGTGGGGTTAGTGTGGGGGTGGTGAAGGTGCTGGCAGTGTGGGGTTAGTGTGGGGGTGGTGAAGGGGCTGGCAGTGTGGGGTTAGTGTGGGGGTAGTGAAGGGGCTGGCAGTGTGGGGGTGGTGAAGGGGCTGGCAGTGTGGGGTTAGTGTGGGGGTAGTGAAGGTGCTGGCAGTGTGGGGTTAGTGTGGGGGTAGTGAAAGGGCTGGCAGTGTGGGGTTAGTGTGGGGGTAGTGAAGGGGCTGGCAGTGTGGGGTTAGTGTGGGGGTAGTGAAGGGGCTGGCAGTGTGGGGTTAGTGTTGGCATTGCAGTGTTTGCCTTCTGCACACACACACACACACACACACACACACACACACACACACACACACACACACAGAGGCAGTCAAAGGAGGCAGACGTGCGACATCGGCGCTCCGTACCGAACCAACACGGCCAGTGGCATTACCTAAATTAGTATCTTTGTATGAGTCAAGCTCTGTACCAGGTTAGACTAAATGATTTTTCATTATTAAAAGAAAAAAAATAATAAGAATGTTAAACAAGACTTGTTCAAACAGAAAAGAGAACCAAGACGAAAGAATTCGCTCAGTCAGCTGAGGTTTGTTTATAGCAGCACGGGGAATGTAAGTACATACTCTGTACTTTTAGTATTGCAAAATGGATACATACTTTAGTAAAGCAAATTTGGAAAAGAAAAAGGATAAAGGTAGAAAGCAAAATGATGATTTCTACCAAGAACTGGTTGAAGTGGAGACTCACAACAGACTGGTTGAACGTGTAAACAAACTAGAAATGGCTTTCAAAAATGAAATTGATGAAATAAAAAAGCAGATGCACTTGCAAAAGGAAGAAATAGAAAAACTAGGAAGGCAGGCCAACAAGAAAGACACAACCATCAGTGAACTAACAGTGGAATTGAGTACACTTAGGAAGAAAATGAGTGAAATGGCAAGTACAGTAGTAAATCACAAGTGTTATGGAAGAGTTAAAAAATGACACAGAGACAATTAGGCAAGTAAGCAGTCTGATAGACCAAAGCAGTGATATTGAGAAGATAACACAGGTGAATGAAGCTGTGCAAAGCTACAAAAATGATGTGGAAACCACGTATGCTGAAATGGTGAAAGTAAAGAAAGACTTAGAAACAAGGACGGAGGAAAAAAGCATTAAACAGGAAGTGAAAAGAATAATCCAAAACAATCCAAAGTTAGTCAGAGATTCAGTAGATATAAACAAATCTATAGTAATCACTGGTATAGAAGAGGAAGAAGTAAAAAACAAGATCACAAGAGACAAAAAGGAGATGGCAAATGTAATGAGCTTACTGAAAGAAGTATCAGAGGAAATCTGTAGTAAAGATATAGAGGAACACAAAAGGTTAGGGAAATACGAGAAAAGCAGGACAAGACCTCTAAAGGTGACTTTCCAGAGTGTAAACACTGTGGAGGAGACACTAAAAAATGCAAAGAATCTTATGGAAAAAGAGGAGTTCAAAAATGTATGGATAAAAAGATGCCTAACACAAGAGGAACTAGAATTACTGAAAGAGAAAAGGGAGGAAGCAAAAACAAAAAATGGGGGATGATCAGAAGAGGAGAAGAAGAAATTTTGTTTACAAAGTAGTAGGATTGCAAGTACGAAAGTGGTACACAAACAGGATGGAATAAAAAGGAGGAAGATAGTAAAACCATGTCATGACAAGTATATAAACAAGATGATAAAGTTGATGTACTCAAATGTGGATGGAATGGTATCTAAATTACTAGAGATGAATGATTATGTAAGAGAAAATGAACCACAAATAATATGCCTAACTGAAACAAAATTAACACCAAGGATATCCAATGACATACTAAACTTAGAGGAATACAATATATGGAGAAGAGACAGAAATGTAAAAAAAGGAGGAGGAATTATAATATTAACTAAGAAAAATCTAAAAGTCAATGAAATAAAACTAGATATACCATCACAAGTAGAACTGATTGCAGTAGAGATCAACACATCTGAAGGTAAAGTAGTTGTAGCCAATATGTACATGCCACCCAGATCAAACACATGGGAAAGAGACGAATATGAGGACCTGGCAGAGAGTACAATTCAGAGTTTAAGATCATTACTACATAAAATGGAAGAGAAATCGGAAAGAATTATACTAACTGGAGATTTTAATACAAATATAAATTGGAATACTCTAGATATAATTAGCCAAGAAAGCTATTGGGACCAAAAGCTCCTGGATCTCATGCAAGAGTTTTTCCTAACGCAACATGTGAGGGAAACCACCAGAAAAAGAGGACTCGATGTACCTTCAGTGCTAGATCTAATATTTACTAGGCAAGAAAATTATTGACAGTTTAATATATCACCCTCCACTCGGCAAAAGCGATCATGCAGTACTAAATTACAACTTCAGGATAGCATATGACATAGTTAACAGCAATGAAAGTTACAAAAAGAGCCTAAACTATAAAAAGGGAAATTATCAAGGCCTAAAGAAGTATTTCTTAGAAGTTGATTGGGAAAATGAGCTTAGAGGACAAGATTTAAATGCTGTATATAAAAAATTCTGTGAATTTTATGAAATAGGAGTCCAGAAGTACATCCCACAGCACAAAGAAGCAGATAAGAAAATACAGAAATGGTTCAATACAGAATGTAAAAAATCAAAAGAAAGAAGAGATTTGTTGTGGAATAGATACAGAAGACATAATAGTGAAAGGGCGTATAATAATTACAAACAGGCAAGAAACGATTATACAAGAATAAGGAGGGAAGCCCAAAAACAGTTTGAGGAGGATATAATAAATAAAAGTAGTGATCAACCAAAGCTGTTTTACAGCTATATCAGAAGCAAAACCAAAGTAAAAGATATAATACAATCCATTACGGACGAGGGAATCACTTATACACAAGGGAAAGATAATTGTGAAGCACTAAATAAGAATTTCCAATTAGTTTTTACAGAAGAAAAAAATTTTGAGAGGGACTATGTGGAACATGCATGTCCACACATACTACCAGATATACAAACATCAGAAAAAGTAATACAGGAGGAGTTAAGTAAATTAGACAGAGGAAAAGCAAGTGGTCCTGATGAAATTTCATGTTGGGTACTACGAGAATGTGCAAAGGAGTTATGTAAACCATTATTTTTAATTTTCAAGAAATCCTTGAGTCAAGGGAAACTACCTGATATTTGGAAAAAAGCAAATATTGTCCCCTTATTCAAGAAAGGAAATAGACATAATCCACTCAACTACCGACCAGTATCACTGACCAGTGTTGTAAGCAAGGTATTAGAAAAGCTAATAAGAAAAGCTTGGGTAAATCATCTAGAAGAACACAGTATGATAACAGAAAGACAGTTTGGTTTCAGAAAAGGAAAGTCATGTGTAACTAATCTGTTGAGCTACTATGACAGAGTAACAAACACAATACAGGAAAGAGAAGGATGGGTGGACAGTATCTACTTGGATTTCAAGAAAGCTTTTGACACAGTACCACACCAAAGACTTTTATGGAAACTGTACCATCAAGGAGGAATTCGAGGCAAACTGTTTTGTTGGATGCAAGATTTTCTCATAAAAAGAGAAATGAGAACAGTACTAAGAGGAAACTACTCATCATGGAAAGAAGTGACTAGTGGAGTACCACAGGGTTCAGTGCTGGCACCAATCATGTTTTTAGTGTATATAAATGATATAAACAGTAACACTGGAAATGAGAGCTATCTGAATATGTTTGCAGATGATGCAAAAATACAAAGGAGAATTACTAACACAGACTCTTGTAAAGAGCTACAAGAAGAATTAAATAAACTTCATGAATGGAATAATACATGGCAAATGGAATTCAATGTGGACAAGTGTCATGTAATCAAGTTTGGTAAAAGTGGAAAAAGACCTGATTGGGATTGTAAGTTAGGAAATAAAACCCTATACACATCAGAAAGAGAGAAGGACCTAGGTGTGATTATCAATAACAGACTATCTCCGGCTGACCACATCAGTGAGAAGGTACGGAACATGTATACACTGCTTTTTTTTTTTTTTTTTTTTTTTTTTTTTAAATAACAGAACGGAGGAAGGAAAAACAAATGGAGAAAAAAAAATAATCCATACACCAGATTACTGGTGTCCTCTGTTCATAAAATATCTGTAAGAATTAGACTTGAACAGTTGTAGGTTGAAATTTGGAGGAAAACAACTCTGGGGAAGCGAGTTCCAGAGAGATGCAGTTCGGGGAATGAAAGAATTCTGATAGGCTGAAGTTCTGCAATGTGGTTGAGTGACATTCCAGTCATGAGCGTTACCAGATGCCCGTGTAGCACGAGGGAAGGCATGGAGAGGTGGCACCATGGACGCAACTTCGTCTGAGCATTTGCCAAAAAAATATCTGTAAAATAATGCAAGGGAGGCAACATTCCTTCTTACTTGCAGGGGAGGTAGTTTATATGTAATGGCAGGGTTGTTAATGATTCTAACAGCTTTATTCTGAATTTTGTCTAGTTGTCTTAATGCAACCTCTCCACAACCATTCCACAAGGGTGAGCAATATTCAAGCTGAGAGCGCACATGACTCTTATAAATTATAGCTAACTGCTCATCGGCGAAGAAGTTACGGACTCTGTACAATAATCCAAGTTTCCTTGAGGCGGTTTTAGCAAGTGATCTGACATGAGAGGTCCAGCTGAGGGCACTGTTAAGTGAGACACCAAGAATTTCAATACTTTTGGAGATGGGAATATTAGTAGCACTGAAGGTAATGTACGAATCTGGCAATATCTGTCTATTAGTAAACTGTATATATTTAGTTTTACTAGCATTAAAAGAGACAAGGTTGTTTTGTCCCCATTCACTGATTGTAGATAGATCTTGATTTATGGAGATGGCTGTATTGAGCTGAGAGGTAGAGATATTAGACTTTGTAAATGGATGTCTGAGTGTGAATGAACTATGTAGTGTTGAGTCATCTGCATATGAGTGAATGGGATTGTGAGTGACAGATAAGAGATCATTAATATGAACCAGAAATAGGGTTGGCGCCAGAACTGATCCCTGTGGCACGCCGGCGTTAATTGAGTGGAAATTCGAATATACATCATCTACTTTTACTCTTATTTTCCTGTCACTAAGATAAGAAGAAATCAAAGGAACAAAAGACGTTAGTCCATAGCAAGGGAGTTTGGACAGCAGGGAACGGTGCCATACTCTGTCGAAAGCTTTAGAGACATCAAGAGCTACTGCATGAGTTTCTCCAAAAGATCAATTGATTGATGGATGGTATGAGTTAAGAGATTGAGTATGTCAATGGTGGATCTTTCGTGGCGAAAACCGTATTGTCTATCATTAATTAAGTTGTTGGATTCAAGATGTTTAACAATATGCTTATTAATTAAAGTTTCAAATACCTTACCAAGAGAAGATGTGATAGCTATTGGTCTGTAATTGGAGGGGTCAGACGAACTTCCTTTCTTCGGAACTGGGTGGATATTGGCTTCTTTCCATGAATTTGGGAATAAAGAAGTACGTATGCATAGTCTGAATAATTTAGCTAGGACAGAGGCAAGTTCAGGGGAACACTTTTTCAAAACAATTGGCGGAATTCCATCTGGACCTGGAGCTTTGTTGGTAGGTAAATTGTCTAGGATGGATTTTACAAATCTTGTCTGTATTTTAAGTGGGGCAATTTCGGGAGAATCAAGTTCCAGTACTGAGACATTCTGGCTGGTATCATCTATGGTAGAGTTTCTTGCAAAGGTACTAGCAAAGATATCTGCTTTCCCACGTGGGTCATTTGTAATATTGCTTGCAAATATGAGAATAGCATTCACATACATAAATGAAGACATGCTAAGAAGGATAATAACATCATTCATTAGACCAACCCTGGAATATGCATCAGTAGTCTGGAGTCCTCATCTCAAAAAACACATAGACAAGATTGAAAAAGTTCAAAGGGCCGCTACAAGATGGATACCAAGCTTAAGGGACCTAAGCTACGAAGAAAGACTAAATAAACTGAATCTACCAACACTACAGGAGAGAAGGAAAAGAGGTGACATGATAATGCTATGTAAGTACATATCAGGGAAGGAGAAAATAGACATAAATGATTACTTAACATATGGAGAAGCATCAGCAAGAGGACACTGCAAAAAAATGCATAAGAAGAGAGGTGATAAAGACGTAAGGAAATTCAGTTTCCCAAACAGAGGAGTTGATCAATGGAATGAACTACCGAATGAAATAGTGTGTGCCAAAACAATTCACAAATTTAAGGATATGTACGATAAATATGGTTTAAGACACGGAACAGTACGAGCTTGACTCATTCCTGTAAAGATACAATTAGGTAAGAACAATTAGGTAAGAACACACATCACACAAACCCACACACACACACACACACACACACACACACACACACACACACACACACACACACACACACACACACATCACACCTACACACACACACACACACACACACACATCACACACACACACACACACACACACACACACACACACACACACACACACACACACACACACACACACACTTCTCATCTTAAAGGGGCCAATGCAGGCTGTAGGCAATACCTCCAGTGCAACAAGTCTTCCAAACTGAGTGTAATCCTTTCTATGTCAGGCGATTTTCATTTTTATTGTACCAGCGAATTTCTAGCAGTCCATCTATCTATCTATTGCCAGACGCCTCAATCCCGTAAGGGGTGGCCACAAACAAATCACCTCCATATCGCCCTGTCCCCTGCCATTTCACTGCCCTGCTCCCAGTTCACACCCTCCTCTCCCATATACCTCTCCATTCCATCCCTGTATCTAATCCTCTCCCTCCCCCTCCCTCTCCCTCCCCTTACCTCACTCACATACACTCTCCTCGTTAGTCTCTTATATAGCTCTCCACTCCATCCCTCTATCTCATCCTCGGCCTCCCCCTCCCTCCCCCTCAAGACCATCTTTGTCTAAATAAAGCCGTTGGGCGTTAATCAGCCTGAAATACATGATGGGACTGAAGGGGTACATTGAGTTGGCTTCTTGTGTAGGTATTGTAGTTGTTGACAGAACCCCGGCACCTTGACTGTGTAGACTGGAGGCGTCAGGGTGGTAGGGGTAGGTGAGGCAGGGGATATGAGGCAGAGGCAGGGGTGTTGGTGTAGCAGGTAGGCAGGGGATGTGAGGCAGAGAAGGGTTAAGGAGAGGCAGGGATGTTGGTGTAGCAGGTAGGCAGGGGGATGTGAGGCAGAGAAGGGTTAAGGAGAGGCAGGGGTGTTGGTGTAGCAGGTAGGCAGGGCAGGCTTGGGGAAAGGTAGGGTGGCATGAGTGGAGGAGACAGAGGTGCAGGCGGCAGGGGTGGCAGTACTCAGTGTCTTGGAGGTAAACAAGAGGCAGGGCTGGGTTGGATGTCAGGTGGGGTTGGGTAAGGCAGGACTGGATCAGGCAGGGTGAGTGTGACAGGACGGGTTGCGAAGTGGAGGTAGGAAAGAGAGAACAATGAGCGAGGTGAGGGTGGGGAAGGCATGGGTGGGTGAGGTAGGGGTGGAGAAGGCATGGGTGGGTGAGGTAGGGGTGGGGAAGGCATGGGTGGGTGAGGTAGGGGTGGGGAAAGCATGGGTGGGTGAGGTAGGGGTGGGAAAGGCATGGGTGGGTGAGGTAGGGGTGGAGAAGGCATGGGTGGGTGATTTAGGGAGGGAGAAGGCATGGGTGGGTGAGGTGGGGTGGAGAAGGCATGGGTGGATGAGGTAGGGGTGGAGAAGGCATGGGTGGGTGAGGTAGGGGTGGAGAAGGCATGGGTGGGTGAGGTAGGGGTGGAGAAGGCATGGGTGGATGAGGTAGGGGTAGGGAAGGCATGGGTGGGTGAGGTAGGGGTGGGGAAGGCATGGGTGGGTGAGGTAGGGGTGGAGAAGGGATGGGTGGGTGAGGTAGGGGTGGAGAAGGCATGAGTGGGTTAGGTAGGGATGGAGAAGGCATGGGTGGGTGAGGTAGGGGTGGAGAAGGCATGGGTGGGTGAGGTAGGGGTGGAGAAGGCATGGGTGGGTGAGGTAGGGGTGGAGAAGGCATGGGTGGGTGAGGTAGGGGTGGAGAAGGCATGGGTGGGTGAGGTAGGGGTGGAGAAGGCATGGGTGGGTGAGGTAGGGGTCGGGAAGGCATGGGTGGGTGTGGTAGGGGTGGGGAAGGCATGGGTGGGTGAGGTAGGGGTGGGGAAGGCATGGGTGGGTGAGGTAGGGGTGGGGAAGGCATGGGTGGGTGAGGTAGGGGTGGGGAAGGCATGGGTGGGTGAGGTAGGGGTGGGGAAGGCATGGGTGGGTGAGGTAGGGGTGGGGAAGGCATGGGTGGGTGTGGTAGGGGTGGGGAAGGCATGGGTGGGTGAGGTAGTCAAGCATCAGGGCGAGTTAACAACACTGGTCTTGATGAAAATTGTGTTTTTCATATCCCACCTGAGTTACCGACACACACACAAGCATCTTCCCCAAGTTGAACGAATACATAACGGAAAAACTAAACCATCTGAAACACGCCCTGGTAGAGATGGGGGTTTTCACTGTATATCACCAGTTGTAAATTATCGTTGGCTTAGTAACACTTCATACTTAGCGACCTACTCGTACACATTACGCCTCAGTTTCCTTATTTGTTCCTAATGCAAACTACGTGGTTATCAAGACGTGGTTGTCAGGGTGTAATACACAAAACAAACCACCAAGGAAGAGGTGATACCAAGCCTTAAGCAGCATCGAGTCCCATCCACACCTCTAACTTCTGATAAGAAGCATGTCGTTTATAGCAACAAAATAGCCATCAACGCGTTATACTGACAGTCATAAATAAATCGTACTTAGATTTGCATGCTAAATTCCACTGACATCTTTTGGTGTGCAAGTAGATGGTACAACACTAAAATATCATGAATTCAAGTGACTTTGTATAGGGCTTAGGCTGTCAACAGTTATTTCATCGATAATAAAACTGTCTTTATTAAATGGTATGTCCTCAAATAAGGCCAGTATCAACATTTTCCCACACTGAACGGGAAAACGGTAGTGACTTTATTTTCCGTTGTATACATCACAAACATCGTGTGATGCAGTATTGATGTACAGTTAGATGTTTACCACTAATTCGCTAAGATTTATCCATGAGGCACGAGTGAAAGATGTTATACAGTACATACATTTGCGGTGATTGGCTGCGGGGCCTGACGCCGGGAAGAGATGACATCTGATTGGCTGTGTGACGTCACTACACTTCCCACAATGCAACAGCCGACCAGGAGGGCAGGCGCAGGCAAGGAAGTTACCAGTGTGGTTTTTTGTTGATGTATTTCTGGCAATTGACCAACTTGTGGTGCACTTACACAAGACTATGGGCCAC
>NC_137048.1:213961-331461 GCF_032717465.1 Coenobita brevimanus | reverse complement strand
AAGTAATCGCCGAGGAAGACACACTACGGAATCTCCAAGGCCTATATGAGAGATTACGGCTGAAGGTTTAATGTCGGCACAATTGCAAGTCAGAGTAACATAGAAGAGAATATTAAGGTGTATGGCGCAAAATAAATAGCTGAAGAAGAAGTACTACGGAGCGATCAAAGTTAATTGAAAATTAATCCGTAATATCGCTGGAATGGTGGGCTTGGCAGCACTTTTTCCTTAGCGATTTATTTTCAAATTAGGCCTTTCTGTTGGCTTGTATGATATTTATACTTTACTAATACCGCCATAGTTTGCATCAATCGCACACAAGAGGATATTAAGGTTGAGTGTGCAGAATAGTTCGCCGAGAAGGAAATGTTACGAAATCTCCTATATGAGAGATTACGGCTTAAATTTAAATCTCGGCACAGTTGCCTCAGTAACCTACAATAGAATATTAAGGTGTAATGTGCACAATAATAATAATAATAATAATAATAATAATAATAATGTGTAATGTACACAATAAATCTCGGCACAGTTGCCTCAGTAACCTACAATAGAATATTAAGGTGTAATGTGCACAATAATAATAATAATAATAATAATAATAATAGTAATAATAATAATAATGTGTAATGTACACAGTAAATCTCGGCACAGTTGCCTCAGTAACCTACAATAGAATATTAAGGTGTAATGTGCACAATAATAATAATATTAATAATAATAATAATAATAATAATGTACACAATAAATCTCGGCACAGTTGCCTCAGTAACCTACAATAGAATATTAAGGTGTAATGTGCACAATAAATCGCTGAGGAAGAGGTGTTACGAAGCCTGCCAAGTCGGGGTTGAAAATTAAGCCGTTATCTCGTTGACATGGAAGGATTCTTAGCATCTTTTCCTGAGCCATTTATTTTGCATATTACACCTTGCTGTCCTCTGTGACGTTATTTATATTTTTTAATACAGTCGTAGTTTGTATTAACACCATATTAGAGGATATTAAGGTGTAGCAGGAAAAATAAATCGCCGAGGAAGGGATGTTACTAATCCTCCAAGAGGTGTCCGATGTAACGGTGGAATTTCGAGTTGGTGATTTTGTTGGTTTATTGTAGGTGTAAATATTGGCCGTTATTTTCATTATTGTTTGATTGTTATTTTTAAGCTGCCTAAATCACCATACATATGAGTGTAGTGTAGCAGCGCTAATGGGGAAGGTTTACACGTGCGATTGTATGTGTGTCCATATAATAATGTGTTTACGTACCGTGTGCACAGGGAAATGTGTGTGTGTGTGTGTGTGTGTGTGTGTGTGACCTGGTGTGGCCAACTCACCTGGGCTCATTATTACCTGGATTCTTGTTATTTTCTTTTTCATACCTGTTCAGTCGATTTTTTTTTTTAATCGTTCTTGTCTATGGCCACCTTTTCAGTCGGGATATCTTGTTAATTTATTTATATATTTATTTATTGCCTTCTTACCATTGGATTTGTATTAAGAGACACGTTTTGAACTGAAGGAAATAATATCTCAAGATGGCGCCTTGGTCTGTGTCTTCTTCCTCCCCATCTTCTTCACCTTCTTCTTCTTCTTCTTCTTCTTCCTCCTCTTCCTCCTCCTCCTCCTCCTCCTCCTCCTCCTCCTCCTCCTCCTCCCCTTCCTCTTCTTCTTCTTCATTTTCTTCCTCCTCTTCTTCCTCTTCTTATTCTTATTCATTTTCTTCTTCCTCTCCATCTTCTTCACCATTTTCTTCTTCTTCTTCTTCTTCTTCCTCCTCCTCCTCCTCTTCATTTTCTTCTTCCTCCTCTTCTTCCTCTTCTTCTTCTTCTTCTTCTTCTTCTTCCTCTCCTCCTCCTCCTCTTTTTCATTTTCTTCTTCCTCTTCTTCTTATTCTTATTCTTTTTTCTTCTTTCTCTTCTTCTTCCTCTTCTTTCTCTTCTTCCTTCTTTTCTTTGCTTCTTCTTCTCCCTCTTCTTCTCCTTCTTTTTCTTCTTCTCCTTCTTCCTCTTCCTCTTGAATGCTAAGTTGAAAGAAGAGAATAACACTAGATGATGCTAGTCACGAAGAAGTGCTACGGGAAGGATAAAGAGGTGTAGTATTTGCCAGTGAGTTACTTGAAATAAACTGCAAAAAGACGAAAATCTGAGCCAAGTTAAGATGAAAGGACTATACTAAATCAACGCTAAATGATGCTAGTCACGAAGAAGTGCAGCGAATACTATGGGAAGTCTTATAGTCTTCTCTCTCTCTCTCTCTCTCTCTCTCTCTCTCTCTCTGTCCTTTCTTGTTCATCTTGTTCACTCAACTGATATGTGAGAGAGAGAGAGAGAGAGAGAGAGAGGAAAACAGCATTTTTTCCTCCTTGCCTCTCCTCTTGCTCTCTTTTCCTCTCCATCTCTTTCTCTCCTGCCCTTCCCTTCCCCCTCTTTCCTCTCGTTCCGTCTCCCTCTTTGTCTCCCCACCTCTCCCTCTCCCTCTCTTTCATCTCCCTCCCTTCTCCCTCCTTTCTCTCCTTCCCTCTCCTCTTTCTCTCCTTCCCTCTCCTCTTTCTCTCCTTCCCTCTCCTCTTTCTCTCCTTCCCTCTCCTCTTTCTCTCCTTCCCTCTCTCTCTTTCATTCCGTCTACTTCTCTTTCTCTCCTTCCCTCTGCCTCTCTTTCATCCCCCTCCTTTCTTCCTCCTTTCCCTCCCTCCCTCTCCGTCACTTTTTCTCCCTGCCTCTTTCTCTGCCTGTAATCTTCCTCCCTTCCTCGCCCACTCTGCATCCCTGCCTTCCTTATAACACCTCATTTATCATCAGCCTCCTCCTGTATCTCTCCACGTTCTCTTCCTCTCTCTCTCTCTCTCTCTCTCTCCCTCCTTCCCTCCCTCCCTCTCTCCCCTTCTCTCTCTCTCCCTCTCTCTCTCTCTCTCTCTCAGCTGAATAAAACCGTCTGGTAGAGGCCATAGTCGTGGAGGGTTAATGAAGCCTGTAGTTAACCCCTTCAGTGCCAACAGTACCTCCTGAGCTGTCTGTCTGTCTGTCTGTCTGTCTATCTGCCTAGCCATCCATCCATCTATCTATTGATGTGTATGTCTATCTATCTCTGTCTGGCTGCCTATCTATCTATCTGTCCATCTACCTGTCTATCCATCTATCTGTCTATCTATCCATCCACCATCCATCGATCTATCTATCGATCTGCACATGTCCATATATCTCTGTACCTGTCTGTCTATCTGTCTATCCATCCATCCATCCATCTATCTATCGATCTGTATATATCTATCTCTCTACCTGTCTGTCTATCTCTCTACCTGTCTGTCTGTCTGTCTCTCCACCTATCTATCTGTCTATCCGTCCATCCATACATCTACTCGTAGCTGTTGATCTATCGATATGCCTGTCTAATTATCCTTCTGTCTATCTGTATATCTGTCTATCCATGTCTATCTATCCATCCCTCCATCCATCTGTCTATCTATCTACCTGTCTGTTTATCTGTCTATGTGTCAGGTGGCCAAGGCTTCCTCCACTCCTCGTCAAAGTTGACATTCTCTCTCCTCAGTACAGGTGTAGTGGACCCAGCCATTACCTGTATCAGCTGACTTGTTGTAGTTGGTCCTTTTGTCTGGCCTGATTGCCCTCCTGTAGCCAACCATTGCTGTGCCTTTGGTGCCAGCTGACCTGCAGCCAGACTGGGTTGGCAGGGAGGGAGAGAGGGAGGGAGGAGGACAAGGAGGAGGAGGAGGAATGATAGTGTAAGAATGAGGGGGTGAGAGTGGAGATGGAAGAGGAGGAGGAAGAGAAGAAGAGGAGAAATTAGATGATGATGAGGAGGAGGAGGAGCAGGAGGAGGAGGAGATGTGAGGGAAGTGTAGGGTGTAGGAGAACAAAAAGACTAACGAAGAGAGAGACACAAGAGGAGGGGAAGGAAGGGAAGATGGAAGAGTGAGAGTTAAGGAAGAGGACTGGGAAGACACACACACACACACACACACACACACACACACACACACACACACACACACACACACACAAATTGTCACCGGACTGAGAGGGTTGTGTGGTATTCTGAGAGGCTGGATATTTGGTAACTGCTCTTCCTTAGCGATTTATTTAGCACATTACACCTCAGTATTATTGTACATGTTATTGACACAAACCATGTGGGTATTACAACGCTACAAATGGCCTACAGGAGTCAGTTAGTTAGGTTATATTTAGCACATTACACCTCAGTATTATTGTGCATGTTATTGACACAAACCATGTGGGTATTACAACGCTACAAATGGCCTACAGGAGTCAGTTAGTTAGGTTATATTTAGCACATTACACCTCAGTATTATTGTGCATGTTATTGACACAAACCATGTGGGTATTACAACGCTACAAATGGCCTACAGGAGTCAGTTAGTTAGGTTATATTTAGCACATTACACCTCAGTATTATTGTGCATGTTATTGACACAAACCATGTGAGTATTACAACGCTACAAATGGCCTACAGGAGTCAGTTAGTTAGGTTATATTTAGCACATTACACCTCAGTATTATTGTACATGTTATTGACACAAACCATGTGGGTATTACAACGCTACAAATGGCCTACAGGAGTCAGTTAGTTAGGTTATATTTAGCACATTACACCTCAGTATTATTGTACATGTTATTGACACAAACCATGTGGGTAATACAACGCTACAAATGGCCTACAGGAGTCAGTTAGTTAGGTTATATTTAGCACATTACACCTCAGTATTATTGTACATGTTATTGACACAAACCATGTGGGTATTACAACGCTACAAATGGCCTACAGGAGTCAGTTAGTTAGGTTATATTTAGCACATTACACCTCAGTATTATTGTACATGTTATTGACACAAACCATGTGGGTATTACAACGCTACAAATGGCCTACAGGAGTCAGTTAGTTAGGTTATATTTAGCACATTACACCTCAGTATTATTGTACATGTTATTGACACAAACCATGTGGGTATTACAACGCTACAAATGGCCTACAGGAGTCAGTTAGTTAGGTTATATTTAGCACATTACACCTCAGTATTATTGTACATGTTATTGACACAAACCATGTGGGTATTACAACGCTACAAATGGCCTACAGGAGTCAGTTAGTTAGGTTATATTTAGCACATTACACCTCAGTATTATTGTACATGTTATTGACACAAACCATGTGGGTATTACAACGCTACAAATGGCCTACAGGAGTCAGTTAGTTAGGTTATATTTAGCACATTACACCTCAGTATTATTGTACATGTTATTGACACAAACCATGTGGGTATTACAACGCTACAAATGGCCTACAGGAGTCAGTTAGTTAGGTTATATTTAGCACATTACACCTCAGTATTATTGTACATGTTATTGACACAAACCATGTGGGTATTACAACGCTACAAATGGCCTACAGGAGTCAGTTAGTTAGGTTATATTTAGCACATTACACCTCAGTATTATTGTACATGTTATTGACACAAACCATGTGGGTATTACAACGCTACAAATGGCCTACAGGAGTCAGTTAGTTAGGTTATATTTAGCACATTACACCTCAGTATTATTGTACATGTTATTGACACAAACCATGTGGGTATTACAACGCTACAAATGGCCTACAGGAGTCAGTTAGTTAGGTGTGATTCCTGCCTCTGTATTTACTTAGTATGGACACGGCAGGAGGAAGGCCGTCAGGGTGGACTGCCAGTTGAATTACTGGGGTGGATATGTAGGGGGAGGGTACGAGGATACAGAATTACTGGGTTGGATATGGAGGGGGAGGGTACGAGGATACAGAATTACTGGGGTGGATATGGAGGGGGAGGGTACGAGGATACAGACTTACTGGGGTGGATATGGAGGGGGAGGGTACGAGGATACAGAATTACTGGGGTGGATATGGTGGGGGAGGGTACGAGGATACAGAATTACTGGGGTGGATATGGAGGGGGAGGGTGGGGATACAGAATTACTGGGGGGAATGGATATGGAGGGGGAGGGTGGGGATATACAGAATTACTGGGGTGGATATGGAGGGGGAGGGTGGGGATATACAGAATTACTGGGGGGAATGGCTATGGAGGGGGAGGGTGGGGGGACACAGCATGGAGGGGGGCTGGGGTGGGGGACAGGGCTGGGGTGGGGCACAGGGCTGGGGTGGGGCACAGGGCTGGGGTGGGGCACAGGGCTGGGGTGGGGCACAGGGCTGGGGTGGGGCACAGGGCTGGGGTGGGGCACAGGGCTGGGGTGGGGCACAGGGCCACCACCTCGGCAGGTGTATCAAAGGCAGACATTCTTGTGACGAGTCTGCCTGGCAGGGCAGAGCGACGGGCTGCTGTGGCGGGGCAGTCCAGCAGACAGTGGTTGGGAGGCCAGTCTTCAGGTTGGTGACGGTGGGGCAGGTTCAGGATTCCTGCCTGCTGTTTGACACAAGCAGGCCAGCCCAGCCGTAGGCGACGCAGGCACACCATGAGCGACTTGGGTGTGCAGGGTGGGGCGGAGAGGGGCTGGTAGGTGGCAGCTCTTGCATACCATGTTGCACAGCGTGAGCCTCTGCAACTCGTGCTGTGATAGACTGAGCCTGGAGGTGTTGGCTGTGGCTCTGTGTTTGATGTGAGAGGCTGGTCTTGAGGGGGAAGGTGATGGCAGGCAGGCTGGTTGCTGAACCAGCGGCGGCGTTGGCTCGCTCGTTGCCTGAGATGCCCACGTGGCCAGGCAGCCAGTGGAGGTAAATTTCTCCTCCACTCTGTGAGATGGAGTCAGCCACAGCTGTGACTGAGGTCAGCAGATTAACACTGGCAGTGAAGTTGGTGCTGGTAGGTCGTGCAGAGACGAGAGTCGGTGTGTGTGTGGTGTTGGCTGGCGTGCCTGACGGCGCCTGGGACAGCCACAAGCTACGTCTCGTACGCAGAGGCTCTGGAGGGGAGCCGCCAGGACTCGACACGGCCTTCACTGACGCAGTGCAGCACCTGCTGACCCCTCAGCAGTGACTGACCCGTCGGTGAAGTATTCGGCTGTGCCTGGGGTCCAGAGTGATGCAGTTCTCCTTATGCCATCCTGTGGTAGGAGGGCAGCTGAGGTGCTCCAGGGCAGGCGTGGGAGGGGGCAACACTGGATGGCAGGGGCAGCCATGGGGGTGAGGCAGGGGCAGCCATGGGGGTGAGGGCGTGTAGTCAGGGTCAGGGGGGTCAGGGCCTGCCTGACAGGCGTCGGCAATGTTAAGGTGATGAATGATACTGGCAGTGGTGGGTGCCCAGTCCTGCCTTGCATGAGGGTTAGGAAGCCACTCCAAGCAGCGCTGCAGCACCATACAAACAGGCAGGTGTGGCCTGAGTCTGCACAGCTGAGCAGAAACCGCTGTCGCTCAACTCCAGATTCTGTGCTGAAGGAAGGTAAAGCCACTCCTGGAGGGGCGGGAGGCAGTGGTGGCGGTGGTGGTGTTGGCAGGGAGCTGAGTGGTGGCAGGGTCATGCCAACTGACTTGGAGGGGCGGGAGGCAGGGGTGGTGGTGGTGGTGGTGGTGTTGGTAGGGAGCTGCTTGGTGGCAGGGTCATGTCAGCAGACTTGGAGGGGCGGGAGGCAGGGGTGGTGGTGGTGGTGGTGGCAGGGAGCTGAGTGGTGGCAGGGTCAATGTCATCACTGGCTGGGGTGGAAGGGGGTCTGCAGAGATGGAGTCACAGCAGGAGGTGCGGTGCCTCTCTGTACCAGGGCAGGTGGCCGTGTGGTGGTGCAGGAGCTGTGCTGGGGGTGCAGCGAGGTGCCGTGGCTGCGGCAGTAGCGGGGCGCCCTGGCTTAGTGGTGAGAGAGCGGGACTTGGAGGAGGTGGTGGAGGCAGCGGTGGTGCTGGGTGTCCCCGCGTGCGTTGTGGTGGAGGTGGAGGGACGAGGACTGGCAGGCTTGGCAGCCGGAGGGTGAGGACTGAGGGCGGCAAGGACCGTGAGGGAGGGCACGCCTGCATGGTGTGAATAATATATATATATATATATATATATATATATATATATATATATATATATATATATGTGTGTGTGTGTGTGTGTGTGTGTGTGTAATTTGTTTATTTATTTATTTACCCCTTCGTTAACATACATATGTATACATACATTCACACACATACCTGTACACACGTACATAAGTAATGCACACATGAACATAGGTAGCCTATATGTATCTATATATATGCATAAGACAGAATGAATAAATAAACTAAAACAAACAATAGTCAGCAAGCAATCCAGCGATTTCCAACAGTGGCGGGGGCCTGACCCCCCTCCCTCTAGAGGGCGTCGAAGGAGACCCCGTCACTGCCCCGTGAGGGACTTGCCTATCCTAGCCCTAATAACAGCGCCTGCCCTTCGCGCCTCCTATAACAAGGCCTCCAAGGTCCCCCCTAATGGCAGTGCCCTAACGACACCCCCTCAGGGTTCGGTTTCGTACTACGGCAGGGACTCTAAGTGGCAGACAGGAAGGCCAGCTGACACAGCAGCAGAAGAGCAGCGTGGTGAGACTCAGGACAAGTCACACAAGTCGCTGTGAAAGTCATCGGGCCAGCAGCGAGAATAAAGTCTACGGAGATGTCAACCCAGGTTTCACTGTCTCGGTGACTGGGACCATCGCAACTGCTGGACCGGAACTGACGAGAGAGATGCATACAGGAGAATGTTGATGTGTAATGGACGGGATAAATCGAAGCAAGTGTAAGGCAGCTTTATGATACCGCTGATAAGGCTTAAATCCCAGAGACAAGCGATGGCGGCACACAGACGAGCCATAAATTGGATTAACACAAAAGGAAGAGGCTGTCGCTTTGGGCTCGGCGCCAAGTTTTGAAAATATCCGCCTTCATATGGGAGATTTCGTAGTACCACTTCCTCGGTTATTTATTGTGCATATTACAGTTTAATATTGATTTTCATATTATCTCACACTTTTATAATCGACGTAGATTCCATTTATAACATACTGGAGGATTTTATGGTATATGCGGCAAGTAATCGCCGAGGAAGACACACTGCGGAATCTCCAAGTCAATTTCGGCTTGAGCTTTAATGTCGGCACAATTGCAAGTCAGAGTAACATAGAAGAGAATATTAACGTGTTTGGTGCAAAATAAATCGCTGGAGAAGAAGTGTTACGGAACGATCAGAATTAGCTGATAATTAATCCGTAATATCGCTGGAATGGTGTCCTTCGCAACAGTTTTTCCTTAGCGATTCATTTTCAAATTAGGCCTTTCTGTTGGCTTGTATGATATTTATACTTTGCTAATACCGCCATAGTTTGCATCAATCGCACACAAGAGGATATTAAGGTTGAGTGTGCAGAATAGTTCGCCGAGAAGGAAATGTTACGAAATCTCCTATATGAGAGATTACGGCTTAAATTAAATCTCGGCACAGTTGCCTCAGTAACCTACAATAGAATATTAAGGTGTAATGTGCACAATAATAATAATAATAATAGTAATAATAATAATGTGTAATGTACACAATAAATCTCGGCACAGTTGCCTCAGTAACCTACAATAGAATATTAAGGTGTAATGTGCACAATAATAATAATAATAATAATAATAATAATAATAATAATAGTAATAATAATAATAATGTGTAATGTACACAGTAAATCTCGGCACAGTTGCCTCAGTAACCTACAATAGAATATTAAGGTGTAATGTGCACAATAATAATAATATTAATAATAATAATAATAATAATAATGTACACAATAAATCTCGGCACAGTTGCCTCAGTAACCTACAATAGAATATTAAGGTGTAATGTGCACAATAAATCGCTGAGGAAGAGGTGTTACGAAGCCTGCCAAGTCGGGGTTGAAAATTAAGCCGTTATCTCGTTGACATGGAAGGATTCTTAGCATCTTTTCCTGAGCCATTTATTGTGCATATTACACCTTGCTGTCCTCTGTGACGTTATTTATATTTTTTAATACAGTCGTAGTTTGTATTTACACCATATTAGAGGATATTAAGGTGTAGCAGGAAAAATAAATCGCCGAGGAAGGGATGTTACTAATCCTCCAAGAGGTGTCCGATGTAACGGTGGAATTTCGAGTTGGTGATTTTGTTGGTTTATTGTAGGTGTAAATATTGGCCGTTATTTTCATTATTGTTTGATTGTTATTTTTAAGCTGCCTAAATCACCATACATATGAGTGTAGTGTAGCAGCGCTAATGGGGAAGTTTTACACGTGCGATTGTATGTGTGTCCATATAATAATGTGTTTACGTACCGTGTGCACAGGGAAATGTGTGTGTGTGTGTGTGTGTGTGTGTGTGTGTGTGTGTGTGTGTAATTCACCGGGTCGGGTCGGTCAGGATCACTTGATGGTCGTGATCGTCAGCTTTTACCCTCCCGGAAGGGAGCTGAGAGCTCATATAGTCCGATCTAAGGGCAAGGCTGTGACCTTCACACACGCACACACCCATCCCCTTGCTCAAGGGGGACAGTAACCACCCACTTCGTCAGTGAAACTTTTCGCAACCTGAGCGAGGCGCGAACTCCCGTCCACCAGTTGGCAAGCGAGAACGTTACCACCGCACCAGCGAGCGGTGTGTGTGTGTGTGTGTGTGTGGTGTGTGTGTGTGTGTGTGGCCAACTCACCTGGGCTCATTATTACCTGGATTCTCTTTAGTATTTTTTTCATACCTGTTCAGTCGTTATTTTTTTTTATCTGTCTTGTCTATGGCCACCTTTTCAGTCGGGATATCTTGATAATTTATTTATATATTTATTTATTGCCTTCTTACCATTGGATTTGTATTAAGAGACACGTTTTGAACTGAAGGAAATAATATCTCAAGATGGCGCCTTGGTCTGTGTCTTCTTCCTCACCATCTTCTTCACCTTCTTCTTTTTCTTCTTCCTCCTCCTCCTCCTCCTCCTCTCTTATTCATTTTCTTCCTCCTCCTTCTCCTCCTCCTCCTCCTCTTCATTTTCTTCTTCCTCTTCTTATTATTCTTTTTCTTCTTCCTTCTCTTCTTCCTCTTCTTCTTCTTCTTCTTCTTCTGCTTCTTCTTCTTCCTCTCCTTCTTCCTCTTCCTCTTGAATGCTAAGTTGTAAGAATAGAATAACACAAAATAATGCTAGTCACGAAGAAGTGCTACGGGAAGGATAAAGAGGTGTAGTATTTGCCAGTGAGTTACTTGAAATAAACTGCAAAAAGACGAAAATCTGAGCCAAGTTAAGATGAAAGGACTATACTAAATCAACGCTAAATGATGCTAGTCACGAAGAAGTGCAGTGAAAACTATGGAAAGCCTTTGTCTTGTCTTCTCTCTCTCTCTCTCTCTCTTTTATTCATCTTGTTCACTCACTGATAGAGAGAGAGAGAGAGAGAGAGAGAGAGACAGACAGACAGACAGAGTGAGAGACAGACAGAGAGAGAATGTCATGGGATGGAAGGAGTTAAAAATCTGGCTCTCTTTCTCAGGAGAGAGAGAGAGAGAGAGAGAGAGAGAGAGAGAGAGGAAAACAGCCTTTTTTCCTCCTTGCCTCTCCTCTTGCTCTCTTTTCCTCTTCTTCTCTTTCTCTCCTGCCCTTCCCTTCCCCCTCTTTTCTCTCCTTCCGTCTCCCTCTTTGTCTCCCCACCTCTCCCTCTCCCTCTCTTTCATCTCCCTCCCTTCTCCCTCCTTTCTCTCCTTCCCTCTCCTCTTTCTTTCCTTCCCTCTCTGTCTTTCTCTCCTTCCCTCTCCTCTTTCTCTCCTTCCCTCTCTGTCTTTCTCTCCTTCCCTCTCCTCTTTCTCTCCTTCCCTCTCCTCTTTCTCTCCTTCCCTCTCCTCTTTCTCTCCTTCCCTCTCCTCTTTCTCTCCTTCCCTCTCCTCTTTCTCTCCTTCCCTCTCCTCTTTCTCTCCTTCCCTCTCCTCTTTCTCTCCTTCCCTCTCCTCTTTCTCTCCTTCCCTCTCTGTCTTTCCTTCCCTCTCCTCTTTCTCTCCTTCCCTCTCTGTCTTTCCTTCCCTCTCCTCTTTCTTTCCTTCCCTCTCCTCTTTCTCTCCTTCCCTCTCTGTCTTTCCTTCCCTCTCCTCTTTCTTTCCTTCCCTCTCCTCTTTCTCTCCTTCCCTCTCTGTCTTTCCTTCCCTCTCCTCTTTCTTTCCTTCCCTCTCCTCTTTCTCTCCTTCCCTCTCCTCTTTCTCTCCTTCCCTCTCTGTCTTTCTCTCCTTCCCTCTCCTCTTTCTCTCCTTCCCTCTCTGTCTTTCCTTCCCTCTCCTCTTTCTCTCCTTCCCTCTCCTCTTTCTCTCCTTCCCTCTCCTCTTTCTCTCCTTCCCTCTCTGTCTTTCTCTCCTTCCCTCTGTCTTTCCTTCCCTCTACTTCTCTCTTTCTCCTCACATGTCCGTCTCTTTCATTCCCCTCCTTTCTTCCCTCTTTCCCTCTCAGCCTCTTACTCTCCCTCCCTCTTTCTCTCCCTGTAATCTTCCTCCCTTCCTTGTCCACTCTACATCCCTGCCCACGCTCTCTCTCTCTCTCTCTCTCTCTCTCTCTCTCTCTCTCCATCCATCCATCTATCTATCGATCCACATATGTCCACATATCTCTGTGCGTGTCTATCTATCTGTCCATCTATCTGTCTATCCATCCATCCATCCATCTATCGATCTGTATATGTCTATCTCTACCTGTCTATCTATCTGTCTGTCAGTCTCTACCTGTCTATCTATCTGTCTGTCTGTCAGTCTCTCTACCTGTCTATCTATCTGTCTGTCTGTCAGTCTCTCTGCTTGTCTATCTATCTGTCTGTCTGTCAGTCTCTCTACCTGTCTATCTGTCTGTCAGTCTCTCTACCTGTCTGTCTGTCTGTCAGTCTCTCTACCTGTCTGTCTATCTGTCTGTCTGTCAATCTCTCTACCTGTCTATCTATCTGTCTGTCTGTCAGTCTCTCTACCTGTTTATCTATCTGTCTGTCTGTCAGTCTCTCTACCTGTCTATCTATCTGTCTGTCTGTCAGTCTCTCTACCTGTCTGTCTATCTGTCTGTCTGTCAGTCTCTCTACCTGTCTATCTATCTGTCTGTCTGTCAGTCTCTCTACCTGTCTATCTATCTGTCTGTCTGTCAGTCTCTCTACCTGTCTATCTATCTGTCTGTCTGTCAGTCTCTACCTGTGTGTCTATCTGTCTGTCTGTCTCTTTACCTGTCTATCTATCTGTCTATCTGTCAGTCTCTCTACCTGTCTATCTATCTGTCTGTCTGTCAGTCTCTCTACCTATCTATCTGTCTATCCATCCATCCATACATGTACTCGTAGCTGTTGATCTATCTATGTCTGTCTAATTATCCATTTCTGTCGATCAGTATATCTATCACTATCTGTCTATCTATCCATCTATCTATCCATCGATCCATCTGTTTATCTATCTATATATCTATCCATTCATCCATCTGTCAATCCATCCATCCATCTATCTATTGATGTGTCTATCTGTCTATCCATCCATCCATCTATCTATTGATGTGTCTATCTGTCTATCCATCCATCCATCTATTTATTGATGTGTCTATCTGTCTATCCATCCATCCATCTATCTATTGATGTGTCTATATATCTATCTGTCTAGCCATCTACTTGTAACTATCAATCTACTCGTCTGTCTATTAATCCATCTATCAATCGATCTATATGTCTATTTATCCATCTATCTATCGATCCGTCTCAGTCTATTTATCTGTCTGTCAGTCCATGTATTTATTGCCAGACGCCTTAATCCCCTAAGGGTTGGCCACAGACAAATCGCCTCCACGTGCTAGCATAGCCTTTCCCATCATGCTGGCCTGCCTGCCCCTCACAAGCCCCGTCACTCCTACAAACCCTGCTGAGCTGAATCGTCTGACATAGTACAAATAAAACAATAATCGCGTCCTGCTAATAATAAAGCAACGACAAAAATAATATAACAAGTATTTAAAATAAAGAAATAAACAAATATAAACTAAAAAATAACTAGTACAATAAACTGAAAAAATACAAACTAAACAAAATGAAAAATAAACTAAAAAAGAAAAAGAAAATATATTTATTGCCAGACGCCTTAATCCCTTATACGGGGTGGCCACAAACAAATCGCCTCCACGTCTCCCTGGCGTCTTGGTGGTGGAGTTAAAGGGGAGGGAAGGACCAGCAGGGGTAGGCCAAGGAGAGTATTTTTTTCTTTTTTTCTTATATATTGGGCTGTACACAAACTAGGGAGCCCGTTGCCGAGTAGGGCAGTAATTTACCTGCACGTCAACAGATAGCTACGCACAGGTACTCGGCCCCGCGCGCGTACACTCACAGGAGAGAGAGAGAGAGAGAGAGAGAGAGAGAGAGAGAGAGTTTTGGATCAAGGTAGACAGATGGACGCCGAGGAGCCAACAAACATGTACACCCTACCTCCGTCATGAGGTAACTGAAGGGGTTGCCTTTTTTTTTTTTTTTTTTTTTCCCGGCCTATCAACCATTGGGGCCGAAGCCCCTGGTTATTAAGGCCGTGTATAGATATATATGTATATATACATTTAAACATATATACATATATATACAAACATATATATATACATACATACACACACACACACACACACACTTCCATGCATACATACAGACACACTTTCATGCAAACGTACATATATATATAATAATTTTAATCTTATTTATTTTTATTTTTTTTTGTAATTTTATTTTTTTAATTTTTTCTTAGTTTTATATTTTTTATACCTTATATTATAAAGACAAACTAATCTAAAGACCCTAAAACTAATCACCTAACAGACAAATCGCTAACCTATACTAAATCCTACAGAGACAAATAGCTAGACCTACACTAATGGTAAAAATACCTCAACTAACAGAACACCATCGACTGCAGATATGTAATGCTTTTCTACATTACATACCTGCACTCATCACCTGGTGACTGTCAGTCGAGGCACAACCTAATATAGGGGACATCAATATATGAAAGGGAACCAGACGAGTCAGGAACATTTCCATATACGTCAGCTGTCGTCCCTAATTAGAATAACTTAAGCAAGATAATATAATGTATTTACATAATTTGTACAGAAAGTGAAGAACCTCGCCCAGCAGACCACCATCGACTGCAAGTGCCCAATACCTTCCTATATTGCACACTTGCACTCATCAGCTGGTGACTGTCAGGCGAGGAACTTGGCTTAATGTAGGGGACATCTATATTAGAAATAGATCGGTGGGAGGAGGAACTATTTAAAATATGTCAACTGTCAACCCTAATTAATATTACAATATGTACATATTTACTGTTCATAAAAACCATAACCACGCAGTAAAAAAGTCACATCACTCTGATCAGTCCGGTCTCTCTCAAGAAAGCCATCAATTTATCAGTCATAACAATGTCCCCATCACCCAGGATGGTGGAAAGGGTGAAGGGGACGTCTACTGCACCGCAGTAATTTATAAGTGAAGCACGTTCACGAATAAATCGCCGACAGCGCAGGATGATATGACTAATAGATAACACCGCATTACAGATGTCACAGTGCGGTGGGAAGCGCCTTTCCATATATGGTTTTATGTGGGTTACAATGATGGCATTAAGACGTAACCGTGCCAACACTTTTTCTTCTAGGCGACTGGGACGGTTGGCAGTGTCCCAGTCGCCCAGGTACGGCTTACAAGTTGGAATATTTAGTCTGGTCCACTGACCTTGCCACAGAAGATTTATTGATTTCTTTCCGAGAGATAGACTCGACCGTAGATCACGAGGAACGTCCCAAGTCTCCTCGAGCTCCACAGCCGACTTTGCAAGTAAGTCAGCCTGCTCATTGTCGTAGATACGACAATGACCAGGCACCCAGATCAGCGTGAATGACTTGTTGCATGAATGCAACTTATTAACGATGCGGCCCTGGATCTCATGAGAGTCCGTAGTGCAAGATGCAATTGCCTGAAGGGCTGATTTTGAATCTGAAAATATGACAAATGAGTCATGTCTAGAATTGAGAGCATAGTCTATGGCTTTGTCAATAGCAAAAAGTTCTGAAGTAAACACAGATGTATGAGTCGGCAACCGATACCTGAGGGGACATTCAGTCGACCACACACTTGCACCCACACATTCACTCGACTTGGAGCCGTCGGTGTACAATTGATGGGACCCCAAGTGACGAACAATGATGTTACGAAACAAGTGGTGGACCTCCGCCTCCGGCGCCTTGGCCTTTGGTGCTGGGAGCCATGTAACATCGACTGTAAAGCCGGGTGGCTCCCAAGGCGCTATATTTTTAAGCACCAACTTGTCACAGTCACTGGGGTCCACATCAAGCTCCTGAGTCAGTAAGTGGAGGCGAGCGGCAAGTGGCCGACGCACCCCCCGCAGAAGGTGGTGGTATTGACGCAGGGGGGTACAGGCCACATTGCCGATATTACTTTTTCTTAATGTCCTTATGCCGTAGGACAAGGCCAGGTGGTCACGGCGAATAAGGAGGGGAGGCACATTCGCCTCCACTTCCATACGAGCCACACGGGTACACCGGACAGCTCCAAGACACATTCTCAAACATTTATTCTGTAACACATCCAATCCTTTCAGCGTGGCATCGGATGCCGAGCCATACACCTGTGCGCCATAGTCTAGCTTCGATCGAATAAGGGACTTATACACCATTAATAAAGATTTTCTGTCGGCACCCCAGGTAGTACCCGCTAGGTACTTGAGGACATTTAACGGTTTATCACAACGAGCAAGCAAAGTATTAACGTGAAGTTTAAAATTCATTCTACGATCAAAATGTATTCCTAAAAATTTTTCAGAATTTTGAAAAGGTACCGCCTGATTATCCAAAGTTAAGCACAAATTAGGTACGTTACGATTAGTGAAAACTATAGCGGCACACTTACGTACGGAAAACTTAAATCCCCACTGCAAGGCCCATTGGTGGATGGAGTCAAGGGCTGCTTGAATCCGCCCAGCCGAAAATTGTGCATTACGGGAAGAGTGCCATATTGCACAATCGTCAGCGTAGAGCGAGTATTTAAGATTCCTCGGGATGGGAGCTGATGACAGAATATCATTGATCATAATACTAAATAAAGTAGGACTAAGCACACTACCCTGTGGCACCCCGTTTTCCTGGATAAATATATCCGATGTTACGTTACGGGGTAATTTGACAGAGAAAGTTCTGTCCATTAAGAAATTTGAAATAAAAACAGGCAAATTTCCTCTTAAACCATAAGCATAGAGCTTCATTAGTATACCGTGTCGCCAGGTCATGTCATAGGCTTTATGGATGTCCAAGAACACCCCTATCATGAATTATTTATTGGCAAATGCCTCTGCAATACAATGCTCCAAATTCATTAAATGATCTAGTGAACTTCTGTATTTACGGAAGCCACATTGTTGATCATTTAACAAATTCTTCGACTCTAAAACAAAAAGAAGCCTATTGTTAACCATACGTTCCATGACCTTACATAGACAAGAAGTCAACACAATAGGACGAAATGAAGTGGGATTCATAAGACGACCAGCCTCTTTGGGTATCGGTATGACGTGCGCAAAGTGCCATGAGTTTGGGAACGTTCGAGACGCCCAAATCTCATTGTACAATGCTAACATCTTAATCAGGTTGTCCTGATTAAGATGCTGGATCATACCGTACGTGATGGTGTCTGGTCCAGGGTTGGTGTCTTTACAGGATTTAAGGGCAAGGAGCAGTTCATCTAGCGTAAACTCTTGGTTGTACGGGGAGTCTACGTCTTCTGTGGCAAAGTCTAATATCTGTAGCTCAGCCATGCGTTTATGATGTTGAAAACGCGGATCATAATTGGCTGAGCTACTTACATGAGAAAAACTCCTGGCGAGGATGTTAGCAACGTCCACGGGCTCGTCATAGATGTTATTATTAACCTGAAGGGTAGTGATTGGAAAATATGGGCCTTTATTATTTAATATTCTTATAGTGGACCAGACTTTACGTAATGGAGTTGTACGAGTCACCGTGGACACAAAGGACCGCCAGGAGTCACGTTTGGCCCTTCTTATTATTCTCCTTGCCTCAGCCCGTGCCTGTTTGTATGCAATAAAGTTTTCCTCAGTGGGCTGACTATCAAAAATCCTGTATCTCCTATTGCGTTTTCTTAATGCTTGTCGGCAATCCGGCGTCCACCAATGTGCTCTATGCTTCGCATGAACTGTAGAAGTCTTGGGAATAGCAGCCTCAGCTGCGTGTAATATGGATTGGGTTATATTTTCGACCTTAACATCTATGGTCTCCCCAGATATATCTAAATTGGCGATCCTTGAGAAGGATCCCCAATCTGCTTTCTTATAGTTAAATTTTGGAGGTGGAGGGTCCGAAATGATGTCGCGTGTATAAGAAAGACAGATGGGTAAATGATCACTTCCCAAGGAGTCGTCGTAGGGGTCCCATGAGAGATCTTGATGTATACCAGGGGAGGCCAAAGGTAAGTCAATGGCCGAAAAGTTACCAGTACGATCATCTACACGAGTCGCTCTACCATCGTTCAGAAGACAGAGGTTGGACTGTAGTATTAGGTCGGCTACTTGCTCCCCACGACCATCAATCCTCAAGCTACCCCATTGATAGTGATGGGCGTTAAAATCGCCCAACACTAACTTATTCCCAGGGAGGTGTTCCACTAGTGAATTTAAAGCATCACTATCAATGGGGCCATGTGGAGGACAGTACAGAGAGCAAATAGACAGATACGTGTTATTAAATTTTACTCTGCACGCGACAGCTTCCAGAGTAGAATTTAGAATCACTTCCGTTTGTGGGTGTGATTTGTGTGTGTAAATGGCAACTCCGTGACCTTCATATCTTCTGTACGAGTGATAGTGTTTGAACTGTGGAGGATCAGGATGATCCTCCAGGCGCGTCTCCTGTAAACAAACAACGTCTGGCCTGTGTATTGACAGCAAGATTGCTATATCTTGTAACTTATTCCCAATACCTCTACAATTCCACTGTAATACAGTGAAAGCGACGGTTTAAGATTTTCGTTGGGGGCCAGTGTGCTTTGTCTTTTTCTGTCGCCCGCCGGCAGGCGAGCGACTACCGGGGGACCTATCCCGGTGCTTGTTAATGGAAACCTCCATATTGTCATCAATAACTAGGTTCCCAGCCTCCCCCGAGGAAGAGCTAACCTTTCTCTCCCTCGCTGGAGTAGGAACCGGAAGGACATGAGGACGTGACTGTTTCGTGAGGGTGGTCATGTTACTTTTACTAGACTTGTCAGCCTTCGTTTTAGGCCGTACTGATGGAGAGGCAGCAGCAGCCTGAGAATAAGTTGATGCCTTAGGGATGTCAGTGAGAGAGTTGAAACGGACAGGAGGTCGAGATGGAGATGTACTGTGAGTGGCAGGAGGGAGAAAGACAAGGTCAGTCTGTGTCTCAACGGTGCACATCACGGGACGGGACACAACCGCCGATGCATAGGAGACATTAGGCTTGGGAGTTGCATGCAACTCCTTCACCTTCTTCCTAGCATCGTAAAAGGATATGCCCACAGTCGCTTTCACTGTGCAGACCTCTTTCTCCTCCTTCCACTTGGGACAAGCCCTAGAGGAAGTGGAGGGAGCATCCTTACAGTGAAAGCAGCACTCAGTCTCGGATGTACAGTTGTCAGCAGAGTGACCTACAGCCGCACACTTCCCACACACGATGTTGGAAGCCCGACAAGCCTTTTCATGATGTCCATAGAGCTGACATTTTGAACAACGAAGGGGATTCGGGATGTACGGTCTTACATTTACAATTTCATATCCTACTTTGACATTTGTAGGTAGCAAAACTTTGCCAAAAGTGAGGATAACAGTGGCTGTCTTCGTCCTAACGCCTTCCTGATAACGAGTGATGAATCTGGCATCAATTACATCCTGCTGAGCAAGTTCCTGTATGATTTCTTCCTCACTCATCACCATGAGATCCCTGCAAGTGATAACACCCTTGCAGGAATTCATGGATGTTGGGATCTTGGCCTCGATATCATGGCAGTGAAACTTACGCAGCTTTAGCAAGTCTTTAACCTGAGCTGAGTTGAATGTCTTTACTAGGAGGTCCCCATTTCCAAGTTTTTTTACTTGTTCCACCTCTCCCGCACAGTGGTCAATCACCTTCTTGACAATGAAGGGATTGAGTCTGGACAGGGGAGTAGAACCTACGCATGAAGAGTTACGAAGGTCGCGTTATTGACAGGGATGTCAAGCGGGGAACGAGTCTGGCGTCCGTCAGTCTGGGGCCGGTCAGTCACGGTAGTGATGTCGTCAGGACTACCTCCCCCCCTGAAGGGGGGGGAGGCAGTAGGGGGGTCCATCATAGCTACCACTTCCCCCGTGAAGGGGAAGTGGGAAGAAAGAGAAAAACGACCAAGGGGCAAAGTACCTGGGGAAGACCCACCTAGGCTGAGATTACCCTCTCAAACCACTCTCGGGAGGACGCGCCCGTGTGTATCTCACACCCCAGAGCGATCAGTGGGGGGTACACTCCAGAGGTGAGTAAGCAAAGGCAATCTCAGAAATTAGATATAGACACCTACTATATCTACTAAGGCCAGGGAGGAAAATTAGTTCTAGCTAACCTAACTTTATTGAAAAACGCCCTAGTGGCGAAAAAAGAAAAAGCTAAAGCCGGTGAGGCAACCCTGCAGCTAGACGAGAGCTCAGAAACACGTCTTCACTCTTCGCAACCATCCATCAAAGTCCCAGGGGTTGCCGGTGTGTGGCCAGTGGCATTGTTGTGTTGTGGGTGGAGGGAGACAGCAGGGCGCCATCTTGGGGGCGGGGCTTACAACATAGAAAACTGTCAATAATAGACGGGTAACTTGTGTCACTTGGCCAACCTTTGTAACATTCATTTCACTTTCTTTTCGTTTTCTTTTTTCTTGTTCGTGCGTTGGCGCGATGTTAAAGGCTGCTTATATGTGTTATTGGCGGTGGTGTTGTACAGGGTACTGGGGGTGCCATAGCGAGAGACTAACTAGGAGAGTGTATGTGAGTGTGGTGGAGGCCAAAGATGACATTGAGGAAATGGAATCAGAATAAATGAAAGAAAAACATTCGGGAGCCGAATGCTAATCGCCCGCCAGAATATGCTGTTGGCCAAGTCCAAGATTTTCGCCATAAATTGATACCCTGAAGGTTTCATGTTGATAGCTGAAGCCGTTCATGAGATATAATGGCGAGACACACACACACACAAGGGCAACAACATTATCACTCCGTCTTGTAAAGGCGGGCGATAAAAATGAGAGACAGACAGACAGTGAGAGAGGGAGGGAGGAGGAGAAGCTTAGAAAGAAATGGTGAGAAAGATAGAAAGAGAAAATAGAGGGAGAGAAAAGGAAATTATAAGAAAAATGGAGAGAGAGAGAGAGATTAACGGAATAGTATATACAGTATATATCCTTGTTACTGGCCAACGTCTCCTCAACACCACACCACAACACCATATGTGGATTACTGTGGTAAATGTCCATATCATCACTATACATAAGGAGGTGGTGTGGTGAGGCAGGGAAGGACGGGGTGTAGTGCTGCCTGCATGCACCTCCTTGTTGTGATGATGATGATGATGGTGGTGGTGATGATGATGATGATGATGATGGTGGTGATGGTGGTGGTGGTGGTGGTGATGATGATGATGATGATGATGATGATGGTGGTGATGATGATGATGATGATGATGATGATGATGATGATGGTGATGATGATGATGATGGTGATGGTGATGATGATGATGATGTGGTGATGATGATGGTGGTGGTGATGATGATGATGATGGTGATGATGATGATGGTGATGATGATGATGATGGTGATGATGATGATGATGATGATGATGATGATGTGGTGATGGTGATGATGATGATGGTGGTGATGATGATGGTGATGGTGGTGGTGATGATGATGATGATTGTGATGATGATGATGGTGGTGATGATGGTGGTGATGGTGGTGGTGGTGATGATGATGATGATGGTGATGATGATGATGGTGATGATGATGATGATGATGGTGATGATGATGGTGATGATGATCAAGATGATGATGATGGTGATGGTGATGATGATTGTGTTGATGACGATGATGATGATGATGATGATGGTGATGTAGGTACCATCCATTCACCCGATGTAGTGATACATATATTTGATATAGTAGATCCATACCGGTATAGATAGTTGGAAAAATAGATTAAATGCTGAGTAAAAGACATCAACATATATTTTCTTAACTTGTCTTTCTACCTTCCTATCTGTCTAACCAGTAGGTACGTACCTATCTATCTATCTAGTAGCTACCATCCACTCATCCGATGTAGTGACATTTATTATATAGACATGTATGCATAATCGCAACAATAGACTAAAAGTTGAACAAAAAGCATCAATATTTATTTCTTTTACCCTATGTATCTATTGAGTAGGTGCCATCCACTCACCCGATGTAATTACAAATTTTACTTTGTATATATATATATGGAGCCTCTGTGGTACAGTGGTAGAGTGTGCGTTTCGTACACTGGTGAGCCAGGGTAATAAACTTTGAGAGTGTTCACCCAGCCACGTACTGCTTTGGCGGACACAAGGGGTGCTGTGGTTGAACCAGTGTAGCATACTATAAAGTATGCTTGCACCCAGTCGGCTTGCGTGGGCCGATTACACTTGGTTCACAGACTACACACACATCCAAAGCCACTACAACACTACAATTACACTTACAAGCACTTCTCACCCTACATACAATCTCTACCAGACAGCCTAAGCCACTTGGTAGAGATACATTGGCTGTATCGTCCCCACTTCGGTCGGGATAGGCCGGTCCTGCAGTGGACACTCAAACGGCTAGTTATATATATATATAACACGTACATACATAGACAGATAGAATGATAGATAGATAATTGGAAAAATAGATAAAAGTTATTAAAAGGCATCAATCTATCTACCTATCTATCTATCTATCTATATACACTATAGATAGATATATAGATAGTTGCAAATATAGATGAAAGTTTATTAAAAGGCATCAGTATTTAATTTCTCTACCTGTCCCTCTACCTACCTGTTATATTAGTAGGTACCATCCAGTCACACGATGTAGTGATATATATATATATTTTTTTTTTATGCGAGGAAGAAGGAACCAAAGGCTACGAGCCCGCAATTACTGTTCCCTCCTAGAGTAAAACAAAATACAAGAGGGAGACAAATTATTTGAGATGCCTGGACACACTGCGTTTGAAAGACTGGAGATCATAGGCAGTAGGAAATACAGACAGAGCGAGACAGTTCCAGAGTTGACCTGTTGCATAAATGAAGGACTGGGAGTAACGGTTAACTCTTGCATTAGAGAGTTGGACAGAAAAGGGATGAGAGTTTGCTGCCAGACGGGTGCTACGCGCCCGTCATAGAGGTGGAGGAATGCAAGCAGACAGTTCAGAGGAGCAGTGACCATTGAAGTAGCGATAGAAAAGAGATAAAGATGCAACAGTGCGGTGAAGGGACAGAGGTTGAAGGGAGCCAGTAAGAGGAGGAGAGTTAATGAGACGAAAAGCCTTTGACTCCACCCTATTGAGAAGAGCTGTACGTGGGGAGCCTCCCCACACATGAGAGTTGTACTCTACACAGGGGCGGATAAAACCCCTGTATAGAGTCAACAATTGTGCAGGTGTAAAGAAAGAGCGGAGTCGGCTTAGCACACCTAATCTCTTGGAAGCAGATTTTACAAGAGATGTAATATGATCTTTCCTAGATAAGTCCCGAGTAAATGAAACCCCAAGCATGTTCAAGGATGATGCAGGATTAAGCTGAATATTATTAAACATTAGTGGGTATACCTGTGGAAGATTTTGTCGGGTTGATAAGTGTAAGAACTGACTCTTAGATGCATTAAAAACAACCATATTATTTTTACTCCAGTCAGAGATACGAGCCAAGTCAGACATTGGGTGTGCCATAGCCTCATCCCTTGTTTGTTGAAGTAACTGCTGAGATGGACGTTGCGGGAACCGAATGGAAAGGTGAAGGGTGGAGTCATCAGCGTATGAGTGGATAGGGTTAGATGTACAGCTTAGGTCATTGATGAGTAAAAGGAAGAGAGTTGGTGATAGGACAGAGCCCTGAGGAACACCACTGTTGATAGATCTAGGAGAAGAACGATGGCCGTCTACAACAGCGGCTATAGAACGACCAGAAAGGAAGCTAGAGATGAAGGCACAGATAGAAGGATAGAAACCGTAGGAGGGCAGTTTGGAAATTAAAGATTTATGCCAGACTCGATCGAAAGCCTTTGAGATGTCAAGTGCAATGGCAAAGCTTTCGCCAAAGTCCCGAAAGGAGGATGACCAGGAGTCTGAAAGGTAGGTGAGAAGATCGCCAGTGGAGCGTCCCTGACGGAACCCGTACTGACGATCAGAAAGAAGGTTGTGATAGGAAAGTTGCTTTAAAATATTTCTATTGAGAATTGACTCGAAAACTTTTGAAATACAGGACGTTAAAGCAATTGGACGATAGTTGGAGGGTTGGGAGTGGTCACCCTTCTTTGAGACTGGCTGAATGAGAGCAAACTTCCAGCAAGAAGGAAAGGTACAAGTTGACAGACAAAGGCGAAAGAGTTTGCCTAGGCAGGGTGTAAGCACAGAAGCACAGTTCTTGAGAACAACAGGAGGGACTCCATCAGGCCCATATGCCTTGTTAGTACTGAGGCCAGTGATGGCAGAAAATACATCAACTGAAGAAATTTTAATGTCAGCCATGAGGAAGTCAGAGGCGGGAAGTGATGGAGGAACAGCACCGGAATCGTCTAAGGTGGAATTGGAGAAGAAAGTCTGTGTGAAGAGATCTGCTTTATCAGTAAAAGAAATAGCTACAGAACCATCAGAGTAGAAAAGAGGAGGGAAGGATGATGAGGTAAAGTTGTTAGAAAGGTTTTTGGCAAGGTGCCAGAAGGAGCGAGAAGAATTCGAGTTGGAGAGTTGAGAGCATTTAGTATGGATGAAATTATTTTTAGTAGAGCGAAGAACAGACTTAGCACGATTCCGAGCAGAAACGTATAAAAGATGTTGATTCAAGGGTGGGTTGGCTCCGGTACCTTTTGTAGGCCTTCTCCTTGTTGTGGACAGCATTAGAACAAACGTGATTAAACCAAGGCTTTCTTGCATTAGTCAAAGGATATGAGAAAGGAATGTATGTTTCCATGCCCGAGAGAATAACCTCCGTAATGCGCAAGGCACACTCAGATGGCTCCCGGCCATGGAAGCAACAATCATTCCAGGGAAAATCAAAGAAGTACTGCCTGAGGGCCTCCCAGTTCGCGGCTCCAAAATGCCACAGACGACGTTTCCCTGGAAGGTCCACAGGCCGTACCGGAGTGATAGGACAGGTTAAGGTAATAAGGTTGTGATCGGAGGAGCCCAACGGAGAGAAAAGATTAACAGTGTAAGCAGAAGGATTATTGTGAGGAAGAGGTCAAGTATGTTGGAGCTCTCTCCAAGGCAGTCTGGGATACAAGTAGGGTGCTGTACAAGCTGCTCTAGGTCATTAAGGATAGAAAAGATGTAGGCTTGTTCACCAGGTGGATCCGTGAAAGGAGAGGAGAGCCAAAGGTGGTGGTGAATATTGAAATCTCCTAGAATGGAGATTTCAGGGAAAGGAGAAATGGATAGAATGTGTTCCATTGTAGAAGTAAGATAGTCAACGAATATTTGATGGTCAGTAGAATTAGGGGATAAGTAAACAGCACAGATATATTTAGTCAGAGAATGACAGGAAAGCCGAAGCCAGAGTGTAGAGAATTCAGAAGAATCAAGTTCAGGAACACGAGAGCAAGATAAGTCGTTGCGTATATATACACAACAGCCACCTTTGGCTTTGAAATGAGTATAGAGAAAGTAGGAGAATACAGAAAAGGGTTTGCTGTCAGTTGCCTCAGACAGCTGAGTCTCCGTTAGAAAAAGAAGGTGAGGTTTAGAGGAGGAGAGGTGGTGCTCAACAGAGCGAAAGTTAGAGGAAAGGCCGCGAATGTTGCAGAAATGAAGAAGAAGAGAGTCAGACAGTGGTTCCAGGCACCTCGAGTCGTCACCTACCTACCTACCTACCTACCTTCCTACCTATATATACCTACCCACCTACGTACCTGTGTCTGTCTATCTGTTTATATGTATCTGACTGTCTCCATCTATCTACTTCTCTCTCTATGTATCTATCCGTCTATCTATCTGTCTATGCATCTATTAAGACTAGTAACCAAGGAGACTCAAGCATAAAGATAAATATAAAAAATCAGTTATTAATTTTATTAGGTTTAAATGTAACTCCTCTTTGTATCTATCTATCTGTCTATCTATCCATCTACCTATCTATCTAGTAACCAAGGAGATTATAATAGGAAATATAAATATACAGTAACCTGAAAATTAATACTTGTTTTGTATTGCTTTTTATTTGTCTGTCTGTCTATCTAGCTCTCTTTATCTATCTGCCTGTCTATCTGTCTAGTAACCAAGGAGATTCTATCATCTATACATGAAAATAAATAGTAGGTGTTGTTTAAATTTGTCTGTCTATATCTGTCTATCTATCTATCTATCTATCTGTCTTCAGACTAGTAACCAAGGAGACTCACACAACTGCCTTAGGTAACAGCATTAAGTATGGCAGTAATGTTTTAAAAGTAGCTCTATCTATCTGTTTATCTATCTATATCTATCTGTCTATCTGGTACAGTTGTCAATAACAATAATAATAATAATAATATGTTAATAAAAATAGTTATTATTATTATTATTATTATCAGCATTATTATTATTATTATTATTATTATTATTAGTAGTAGTAGTAGTAGTAGTATTACTACTACTACTACTACTAGTAACAGTACCAGCAGTAGTTGTAGTAGTAGTAGTAGTAGTACTACTACTACTACTACTACTACTACTACTGCTACTACTACTAATAATAATAATACTGATAATAATAATAATAATAATAATAATCACGTGGCACATTGCAGCTACAAGAATGCTGGTTTGCCTACCCTGGCTGAGTGCAGGGAATAAGTATATATCTATCTGTCTATCTATCTATGTCTATCTGTCTGTCTGTCTGTTTGTATCTATTTGTACAGCTGTATATCTATCTCTGCCTCCATCTGTCTGTCTATCTATATCTATCTGTGTCTGGCTAACCATCTATCAATCTGTCTATCTGTCTATATCTATGGCTAACTGTCTGGCCATCTTTGTGGGGGTGTCTATCTATCTACTGTCTGTCTGTCTATCTATCTATCTGTCTGTCTGTCTATTTATCTATCTGTCTATATCTGTATTTGGGACTTTGGCGAAAGCTTTGCCATTGCACTTGACATCTCAAAGGCTTTCGATCGAGTCTGGCATAAATCTTTAATTTCCAAACTGCCCTCCTACGGTTTCTATCCTTCTATCTGTGCCTTCATCTCTAGCTTCCTTTCTGGTCGTTCTATAGCCGCTGTTGTAGACGGCCATCGTTCTTCTCCTAGATCTATCAACAGTGGTGTTCCTCAGGGCTCTGTCCTATCACCAACTCTCTTCCTTTTATTCATCAATGATCTTCTAAGCTGTACATCTAACCCTATCCACTCATATGCTGATGACTCCACCCTTCACCTTTCCATTCGGTTCCCGCAACGCCCATCTCAACAGTTACTTCAACAAACAAGGGATGAGGCTATGGCACACCTAATGTCTGACTTGGCTCGTATCTCTGACTGGGGTAAAAATAATATGGTTGTCTTTAATGCATCTAAGACTCAGTTCTTACACCTATCAACCCGACAAAATCTTCCACAGGTATACCCACTAATGTTTAATAATATTCAGCTTAATCCTGCATCATCCTTGAACATGCTTGGGGTTTCATTTACTCGGGACTTATCTTGGAAAGATCATATTACATCTCTTGTAAAATCTGCTTCCAAGAGATTGGGTGTGCTAAGCCGACTCCTCTCTTTCTTTACCCCTGCACAATTGTTGACTCTATACAGGGGTTTTATCCGCCCCTGTGTGGAGTACAACTCTCATGTGTGGGGAGGCTCCCCACATACAGCTCTTCTCAATAGGGTGGAGTCAAAGGCTTTTCGTCTCATTAACTCTCCTCCTCTTACTGACTCCCTTCAACCTCTGTCCCTTCGCCGCACTGTTGCATCTTCATCTCTTTTCTATCGCTACTTTAATGGTCACTGCTCCTCTGAACTGTCTGCTTGCATTCCTCCACCTCTACGACGGGCGCGTAGCACCCGTCTGGCAGCAAACTCTCATCCCTTTTCTGTCCAACTCTCTAATGCAAGAGTTAACCGTTACTCCCAGTCTTTCATTTATGCAACAGGTCAGCTCTGGAACTGTCTCCCTCTGTCTGTATTTCCTGCTGCCTATGATCTCCAGTCTTTCAAACGCAGTGTGTTCAGGCATCTCAAAATGATCGGATCTTGAATTTGTCTCTCTCTTGTATTTTGTTTTACTCTTGGAGGGAACTGTTACTGCGGGCTCATGGCCTTTGGTTCCTTCTTCCTCGCATAAAAAAAAAAAAAGTATGTCTAACTATCCATCTATCTATCTATCAGTCAGTCAGCGCATCTAGGTAACTATCTATCTATCTATCTGTGTATCTATCCATCTATCTAGTGAACTGTCTGTCTGTCTGTCTATCTATTTATTTATCTGTCTATCTATCAATCTGTCTGTCTGTCTATCTATCTATCTATCAGTCAGTGTATCTGGGTAACTATCTATCCATCTATCTCTGTCTGTCTGTCTATCTGTCTATCTATCAGTCAGTGTATCTGGGTAACTATCTATCCATCTATCAATCTGTCTGTCTGTCTATCTGTCTATCTATCAGTCAGTGTATCTGGGTAACTATCTATCCATCTATCTCTGTCTGTCGGTCTATCTATCTATATGTAATGGTAAGTGTCTGTCTGTCTGTCTGTCTGTCTCTATATCGATCTATCTGTCTGTCTGGGTAACTCGGTCTATCTATCTATATCTATTTATCTATCTATCTAGGTAACTGTCTGTCTGTCAGCCTATCTCTATCTATCTGTCTGGCTATCTGTACATCTATCTATCTATTTTTAGTCTGTCCATCTCTGTCTATCTGTCTGTCTATCTGTCTGTATTTCTGTCTATCTATCTACCTGTCTATCCATCTGTCTATCTATCTATCTGTCTATTTATCTATCTCTGTCTATCTATCTATGCATATCCATCCGTCTATCTATCTATCCATCTATCTATCTCTTTAGGTTTATTTATCTATCTGTCTAGCTTCCTGGACCAAGGGGGTCTGGACTCTGTATCTATTTATCTGTCTATCTATCTCCTGCATCCCTGTCTATCTATCTGTCTATCTACCTACCTATCTGTCTGTCTGTCTATTGATCTGTATGTCTCCATCTGTCTATCTATCTATCTATGTGTCTATCTATCTAAGTCATATGTCTGTTTGTCATTGTCTTTCTCTGTGTATCTTTATCTATGTCTGCCCGCCTAGCAATCTGTTTATCAATCTATCTATCTATCTGTATCAATCTATCTGTCTATCTACCTGTGTCTATGTGTCTATCTTGTAATCTATCAGTCAGTGTGGGCAATATGCTGAGGGCAGACTAACCCACACAAAACACATAGGTTCCCTGGCCTTCTATGGGTTGCTGTGGCTATACTTGGCTATACATTGGTTGTGGCTCATTTCCCTGGCCTTAAATGGCTTACCGCTAGTCTGGTTTTACTTGCCTTTACACTGGCTTACCTCAGCGGCGCAGGCAAACATCTGCGGCGTCCTCCCAGGCCACAAACCTCTTCCCTTTGCCTGCACCTCGCCGTGGGAAGGACCCTGGTGAGGCGGTGTCTACCACAAGGATGCGCCGGTTGCTCACACGTTGTACTGTACCTGTAGCAGCCCCACAGAAGCACTTACCTGTGGTCGACGGGTCTGGTCGGCCACACACACTAGGTAGGGGTAAGCAACAACAACAACATCCTGGTGAGATTTATGCACGCCACCGCCGGATTAAGGGGGGGGCCCAAGGGGCCCGGGCCCTGGGCCACCCACCAAGAGGGGGCCTCCCACCAGAGCAGCAGAAAGTTGAGCACAGGCACCCACCTGTGCGGAGAAAGGTATCCCTAATATTCAAAACTGTATCTGGAACATTAAACATATTCTATGAAAAATATTTTTTATTGAACTGACATCGTCATGATAAATTATTTAGACTTACCTTAGTTTTTCTGATGTCTATGACCAAACTGTTGATAAATCATGATAATTACAAGTTAGTCAATTTCTAAATCGTAATTGAAGAAGCACAAACCATAATACAGACTACAATACTTGTCATTTTCATCAATACTTGTCTTTTAGTAACTTGGCAGCACTGCTTATATTTGTATCGTCCAAGGCTACTAGAATATATGAATATAATACTAGAATATAATATAATATAATACTAATATAATATAACAATAGCATATGATATAATATAGAATATAATATAATAATAATATAATATAATAACATATAATATAATATATATTATATTATATAATATAATACTAGAATATAATATAATACTAGAATATAATACTAGAATATATGGTATCGTCTACGTCGGCCATGTGACGGTTGGTGTGTGGCTGTTTTCATGGTGATCCACAGTAATTTTTGCGAAAAAAAAAAAAACTTATGCTATCCTATTTTTATTTTATGAAATGATTTGACTTTTTATGGTTTGTCTTACTAGGGGGGCATTCTTATCCTGTTTTGAATTCCATTTTTCATTGAAATGTACTTGTTTCACTCATCTATAAATAAATGACAGGCATCTATTTTTTCTTTTAAGAAATCCTTTTGTATTATAGGTAATGTTTGCTGAGCTGCTTACATACATAATAATTAGGAAAAAATGTTGTTATACACCTGGTAATTATTCAATAAATGATGAACTTTACCCACCTGGTCATCAAAAAGGGGGTTGTGAGTCAATAGTGGGAAGGTACGGTAATCTGCATAAGTATTTGTGATCCTTGCAAAGTATGTTTTATTGAAAATGTTTAAAATTAAAAAGCACAACTTAGAAAAGGGCTCTTGGATAGAATTGCCTGGTGATGGTTATTTGAAGGTTAATTTTAACTGAATTTCTGTGTAAATTTGGTAAGAACAACTTGTGTTCATTTCATTTCGTGTTTATGCATTACATATTACAGCATTGGATGAATAGTCCCCGTTCAGTATTTCCTAACTAAAAGTGTCCTATTTATATATTAGGATTTAGGTTACCAGTCTGTGGTGTATGCCACTGGGGGAGTTGGAAAGGGGGCCTCCCTTCCAAGCGGACCCCGGGCCTCCCACATGCTTAATCCAGCCGTGATACACGCTGAGTCCAATGTAGTGGTGGTGGTGGTAGTAGTAGTAGTAGTAGTTGTAGTAGCAGTAGTAGCGTTGGTGGTGGTGGTAGTAGTAGTAGTAGTGTTGATAATATTTGGTAGTAGTTGCAGTAGGTGGCCAAGTAAGATATTTGAGGTGGGGTTTGACTAGTAACCAAGGAGACTCATTGCTACCTGATAACTAAAGCTGGTTGAATGTTATGCCAGCAGGACTCAGTATTGCAGATGTCAAATTGGCCAGTTGCATCAGATGACAACAGACGCCTTGTGCAGCAGCAGGGAAAGGGTTAAGTGCAACCTCTATTATCACTGACCTATTGCAAAGGACGCGCCAACACTGCCACAACTGCCTTTAACCGTCCAAACATTTCAAGGACACATTGCAAGGACAGCGGCGCCAAGTTGCAGGCGCTGACCGTTAACGGCAACTTCCTGAGATGTGTTTTGCTTTTAGTAGTCATTTGTTGGACGTATTTGTTTAATCTGGGTGTTCCGTAAGCATTTTCTTGTATTTCTGTCAAGTATAACCTAAGAATTCTCTTCATTTGGCTTATTTTGCCATATCTACATCTTGTTTGTTAAACAGTAACAAGATCTTGACGCAGAAATGGCGCCAGTTTCGAGGGAATGCTGTGGTGAGGATGCAGGGCCGTAGCATCGTCTTATTTAGCCTCTGAACTACGGTAAATAAGGTTCAGAAACCCAATAATCTCCTTAAAGATAAATAAACTCTACCATTGTTTATTACAAGCAGGTCAGAAATAATCAAGACATTACCTGTAAACATTCAAAGATTTAAAAAGTAAATCAGCGTTGCCAATGTTGAGTGATGGTACACCTGAAGGCAGCTGCCGGAGATGCAGTCTTTTAAAAGAAACGACCAACGTACACTACGATGGTGATATTTTCTACTTTATTTTTTTCTTTCCATTATGATCCTATCAAGTAAAATCTGTTGTATCACTTATTGATTTAAAACATGGGTAAAAAATTCGTGTAATATTGGTTTTAATCGTCATAAATTTAACTGGAGGAATCTCAGGCACAATGTTGCCTTGGTCACGTGACCCTTGATACGCAGCGTTGCAGACCATCGGGCAGTCAGGCACCCCGCGGGTCAGAAAGTGGGAGGACGTTGATGTGCGCAGCTCGTACTAAGTTTCCGTTTTCCTTTTATTGGACGTTGGGGGCACTGTGGCTCAGTGGTAGAGCATCGGAGTCGTGATCGGGGGATTGCGAGTTCGAGCCTCGTCCGGGACTGCCGTGCCGGGAGTAGTAGCGCGCTCCTGTAACCTAGCGGGGCTATATGGCCATAGTTGCCTAGCTCGGGGATTAAATCCCTTTTATTGGACGTTAGCGATTGTGTTTGCCGTGATGAATGGACAGACTGGATTACTGTGGAGGCGAGGCAAGTGGCACAAGTGCCGGAAAAAGGAAACTATCCCTGGTATGGACACAGGGTGAGTTGAAATGTATTATTATTATTATTGTTATTATTATTATTATTTGCTGCTACTACTACTACTACTACTACCACCACCACCACCACTACTACTACTACTACTACTACTACCACCACCACTGCTGCTGCTCCTGTTATTATTATTATTATTATTACCGGGTATTATTATTATTATCTAATCTTTCCACATGACCTACAAACAGGTTATCAGTTCACCTTTAATCTATCGATAATCAAAGATAGATACATACGCCTAAGTCATTTATCAACCTACCTACCAAGACGAATGTGGACACGCATTTTGCCCACTACGTACCATCCACTCACCCGATGTAGTGATAGATTTATTGGACAGATAGGCAGGTGGAAGAGAAGGCTAGATAGATTAATTTTGAAATTGTAAAAAAAATATATATATATTTTTTCCTTTCAGTCTGTCGTAGCTACCATCCACTCACCTGATGTAGTGATAGATTTATCGGATAGACAGACAGGTGGAAGAGAAGGCTAGATAGATTAAATATGAAATTTAAAAAAAAAAATTCCTTTCAGTCTCGTAGCTACCATCTACTCACCTGATGTAGTGATAGATTTATCGGATAGATAGACGCAAAAATAGATCAACCTTCAATCTGATGAGTAAGAATGATTTGAGTTTTCTTTGTCCATCCATGTCTATCTGTCTATCTATCTGATGTAATGATAGATTTATTGGATAGACAGATATGTAAAAATATATTAAAAGACAGCAATATTTTTTTTCTTTATGTCTGTCTGTCCATTTAGTACGTACCATCCACACACCTGATGTAGCGATATATGAATTGGATAGATTAATAGACCCAAAAATAGGTTAAAACATGATAAATAGCAATTCTCTATCTATCTATCTGTCTGTCTATCTGTCTATCTAGTACGTACTATCCATTCACTTAATGTAGTGATAGATTTACTGGATAGATAAATATATAGACAGATAAATACATAAAGACACTTTTTCAATAAATTATCGATAAAAATGAATCTCTGGCTGTCTGCCTGTCTGTCCATCCATCTCTAGTACGTACCATCCACTCACCTGATGTTGGGATATTTTTTAGATAGACAGGTAGGTAGATGCAAAAATAGATAGATTACTTTTGAATTTGTTGAATTACTGATGTTGATTTTTTTCCACTAAGTCTATCTAGTACATACCATCCACTCACCTGATAAAGTTATAGATTTATTGGATAGATAGGTAAATAGATGTAGTATGTAGATAGACAGATAAATAGACAGATGCACTTAATTTATATATAGATATCCACCAACACCAATACGTACCGTCCACTCACCTGATGTAGTGATAGATTTATTGGATAGATAGATATATAGATAGATGCAAAAATGAATTAAAGATATCAATATATTTCTCTGTCTACTACGTGCTATCCACTCACCGGATGTAGTGATAGATTTATTATATAGGTAGACAGATAGATGCAAAATAGATAAAAGGCCTCAACATTATTTTCTGTATCAGTCTATAAGCATGTCTGTCTATCTAGTACATACCATCCACTTACTTGCTGTAGTGATAGATTTACTGGGTAGATAGATAGATGCAAAAGTATATTAAAGACATCAGTATTTTTTCTTTATCTCTGTTTGTCCAACTAGTGTATACCATCCACTCACCTGATGGAACTATAGCTTTATTGGATAGATAGATGCAAAAACAGATTAAAAGACATCAGCAGTTCTCTCTCTCTCTCTCTCTCTCTCTGGTACATACCATCCACTCACCTGATGTAGTGGTAGATACATTGGATAGATGGACAGACACATACATACATAAATAGGTCAACTCGATAACGTGAATGTTTTGACACTGATTCTCTCTCTCTGGTACATACCATCCACTCACCTGATGTAGTGGTAGATATATTGGATAGATGGACAGACACATACATACATAAATAGGTCAACTCGATAACGTGAATGTTTTGACACTGATTCTCTCTCTCCGTCTATCCGTGTATCTATCAGTCTGTCTAGTGTATACCATCCACTCATCTTATGTAGTGATACCCGTATTTGGTTGATAGAAAGATAGACAGATAGACAGACAGACAGGTAGATGGACAGATAGATAAAATAAATAGATATATTGATAGGTAGGTAGACAGATAGATACACAGACCAGGCTAGGAATAATAATAATAACAACAACCAGAGGCCTTCCCAAGGGGGGAATCACACCAGCCGATACATATCTAGCGCGGCTCGGAATATGACCTTGACCTTGACCTACTTTCATCAGTTTCGAACTTGTAGATTTTCATCCCTACTACACACGTGTCAAATTATGTGATGATATCTTGAGCGGTTGCGAAGTTATCGTAGTAAAAGACACACAGACATACAGACAGACAGACAAATTGAAAACAATACCAGCTTGGCCATCGCGGCTGGTAATGGTAATAGTAATCATCATCATCATCATCTGACCCTGTTTCATCCCTGAGTGGCATTACGTGAGCAATAAACCCCAACCACCCCTTGGATATAAACCTTCACCGGCTCAATCCGATTGGAGCGCCATAATTACCCACTAAACCACCAGGCGCCATATTTTGGTTATATGGTTACCACCCAGCGTAGTAAATGGTTTCCTAGTGTACAGGAAACCATTTGGCTTGCCACTCAGTGTACAGTCACCCACAGGCAGAAGGTAGGAAAGAAAGAAAGAAAGAGAGGAAAAAATACTCATATGAGAGCAGCACTACATCGAGTGAGTGGATGGTGAGCGCCCCTACTTACCACTAAAATAATAATAATAATAATAATAATGATGATGCTATACCATTTTCTCGTTATCTATGGTGTGGGTAGATGAACCAATACGTCCATACAGTCATACCGGTAGGTGGATTATATGTTATTTCACCGCAACGGCAGCAGATGTCGATTATTATTATTATTATTATTATTAGCAGTAATATTTTTATTATTATTGTTATTGTTGTTGTTATTATTATTAATAATATTAATATTAATATTATTATTATTATTACTATTAGTGCTTGTGTTGTTATTATTGACAAATGTAGAAGTGTGCATGGAAAAGTTTGGAAGGAATGAGAGAGTGTTTTTGATTGGTGATATGAATGGTAAAGTTGGTTATGTGAAGGTGGATGGAATAGTTGGTGAGTGGGGTGTGCCTGCTGAGATAGATGAGAATGGCAGTGCGTTAGTGGACATTTGTGCTGGGAGGGAGTTGGTGATAGCCAATACCCTCTTCAGGCATAAAATGATCCACAGGTATACATGGCGAGTGATGAGAAGGGTGGGTGGTGAACTGAATGAAAGGAAGGCAATGATTGATTATGTGTGTGTGGATGAAAGGATGCGAAGATGTGTAATGGATGCAAGAGCTTATAGAGGTTGGGGGAGTGGACTTTCTGACCACTACTTGGTGGTGGCCAGAATTAGAGTGCAAGTAAGATGGAGGAAAAGAAGAAGGGAAAGACGAGAGGAAGGAGTAGTTGCAAAGAGAGTGGAAAGGTTACAAGAGGATGAGAAAAAGGCAGAGTATAAGAGAGAAGTGGAGAAACGATTGGGCAAATATGAATTGGAGCAGAAGGGAGACGTGGAAGGTGTGTGTAGAATATTTACAGAAGAAATATGTGCAGCATGTGATGTGGTGTGTGGAAGGAAGAGAAGACGGAGGGGGGTGCAAGGAACAGCGTGGTGGACTGAAGAGGTGAAACAGGCTGTGGCACAAATGAAGAAAGCATACAGTGAATGGATGAGAAATAGGGGCGTGGAAGAAGTTGAGAGGCGGAAGAGAGAGTTATATGTAGAAAGAAAGAGAGAGGTGAAAAGATTAGTAAGAGAGAGTAAGAAGAGAGTGGATGAGGAATTTGGAAGGAATTTGAGTGTAAAGTGGAGGGACTGTAAGAAAATGTTCTGGAAAGAGGTAAAAAGAGTAAGACAGGGTGGAAGTGAAGTTAGCAGGGGAGTGAAAGATAAAAATGGTAGATTACTAGTGGAGAAGGGAGAAAAAGTGAGCAGATGGAGAGAACACTTTAAGGAATTGTTGAACGTGGAGGATGGAAGTAATGCGAGTATAAGTGGCTGGGGAATGGCTGGGAGAAGGAGGGAGGTGAGAAGACAGGAAGAAATCAGTAGGATAGAAGTTGTGGAAGCAATGAAGGAAGTTAAATCGGGGAAAGCCCCAGGAATTGATGGAGTGTGTGGTGAAATGCTGAAGCATGGGGGAGAAATAGTAGTAGAATGGATGTGGAAGATGTGCAGATTGGCCTGGGAGGAAGGTAGAGTCCCGGAGGATTGGAAGTCAGGTATAATTATTCCCTTGTACAAAGGAAAAGGGGAAAAAGAAGTGTGTGGTAATCATAGGGGCATTTGTCTTCTTAGTATAATAGGAAAAGTGTATGGTAGGATACTTATTGACAGAGTTAGAGAAAGAACAGAGAAATTAGTTGGAGAAGAACAGGGAGGCTTTAGGAAGGGAAGAGGTTGTGTAGATCAGATATTCATTCTTAGATCTTTAGTGGAAAAGTTTCTAGAGAAGGGAAAGAAGTTGTATGCGGCTTTCATGGATTTGGAGAAAGCATATGACAGGGTGGATAGACAAGGATTGTGGAAAGTGTTAAGAATATATGGAGTAGATGGGAAGTTACTGAATGCTGTGAAGAGTATGTACGATGGTGCGAAGGCTGCAGTGCGTGTGGATGGTGAACTAAGTGAATTTTTCTCTTTGAAGGTTGGGTTGAAACAGGGATGTGTCATGTCTCCATGGTTGTTCAATCTGTACATGGATGGGGTAATAAAAGAGGTACAAGGTAGGGTAGTGGATGTTGGAGTGGCCCTGGTGAGAGAGGATAGTGTTTGGGAACTCCCTGTACTGTTGTTTGCAGATGATACTGTGTTGTTGAGTGAAGACGAAGGGGAGCTGCAAGGCTTGGTGGATGAGTTTGGGAGAGTGTGTAAGAAACGGAATCTAAAGGTGAATGTAGGGAAGAGTAAAGTGATGGTCTTTGAGAGAGGTGAAGTCAGTGAATGTACAGCGAGGTTGGATGGTGAGGAATTGGAAAATGTGAGTACGTTTAAGTACTTGGGTAGTGTGGTGAGTAAGGATGGAGGTTTGGAGGGTGAAGTGCTTGAAAGGGTACAGCAGGGAAGAAAGGTTGCTGGTTCTTTGAAAGCAGTGATAAGAAACAGGGAAGTGAGCATGGAAGTGAAAAAGTTACTACATGACAGTATTGTGATACCAACTCTAACGTATGGAAGTGAAGCTTGGACGTCGTTGGAAGGACACAAGTCAAGACTGAGAGCAGTGGAAATGAGTTATTTAAGAAGAGCCTGTGGAGTCACATGGAGAGACAGGCTGACGAATGAGGATATAAAGGAGCGTTGTGGTGTGGATGTGGATGTGATAGGAAGCGTTATGAGGAACACACTGAGGTGGTTTGGCCATGTGGAGAGGATGGAGGGTGAAAGACTGACGAAGAGAGTGTATGTGAGGTGGGGGGGGGAAGAGGGAGGGGGAGGCCGAGGATGAGATGGAGGGATGGGGTGGAGAGACATATGAGAGAGGGGGGGGTGAGTTGGGAGCAGGGCAGTGAAATGGCGGGGGACAGGGCGACTTGGAGGCGATTTGTTTGTGGCCACCCCAAACGGGATTGAGGCGTCTGGCAATAGATAGATAGATAGATACTTAAGCTCAGCTTTTACCAAGAGGAAGAAGGTTTGCATAGATAGCAGTCTGAGCTATAGGTGGTGGTCAAAGCCATTCTTGACAAACAGTACACAACCCACCTTTACCACAATACAATGGGCTTCAGCAGTCACCCGTTACTGATGCCAGCTTCCGCCAGCTTCCCACTCAAGAGTTGGATTGTCCTGCACAGTCTGTTCCATTCAGGAAGTCTGCAATATATTCAACAATATATCCATAAAACATTATGGTTTTTGAAATGGTTTATCATAATCAGGTAGTAAAAGAATTTAGTAAATTTTATGTAAAGAGGGGTTGCAAGATGGCGATTATATTCCTATGGTATTTATAGGTAACCCTTCAGTAATGACTATTGATTTTGTATTAACTGAAGAAATAATATTTGGTGTGTTGCAATATGGTCTCCATCTTTATGCTCTATGTGTTGTATTGTCCTTGATTGATGAAATGACATGTAAGTACATAAGAAGTCGTGTTAAAAATATATATTTTCAAATACTAGTATGAGAGCTGGGAATATAAGGACCTTCACTGGACAGTGATATTGCAACACTGTGGTGAGAGTTGGAGTGCAAAGATGGCTGAAGTGGGCCCCAGGTATGTCATTGTTGTGGCGTCAGCTGTCTTTAGAGGGGTGGTGTTTGGTTGGTTTGGTCTTACATCCATCAGGATGTGGGTAAGGATAGGCTGTGTCGAATCATCATTCAAGGATAGCCACCACCAGTAAGTTACAGTGTTATCCAACAAACCTTTTTGAGTCTGATGTGTGAATTAGGAACGAATGGAAACTTGTATCCTACAGTGAGGTCGTTTTGTTTTAAGGTTCCATACCTTTTTGAGTCTGATGTGTGAATTAGGAACGAATGGAAACTTGTATCCTACAGTGAGGTCGTTTTGTTTTAAGGTTCCATTGGCATTCAGGAGTTGATAATTGTTTGTTGTCACTGTTCATGTTTTCCAGTAATATTTTAACATTCTTGTAACCTTATTTGGAAAATACAGAATATGAGCACTAGTTAGTGTAAACATATAACCTTGTTCACTGCATTTTTTAAATTTGAGGTAAATTTTTAGAAGTAACCAACGTTTTCTTTTATGATTTTTTTTATGGTTTCCAATGCAAAATACTGTGCTTTAATTAGTTTTGACCCTCATTTTGGGGGGAAAATCCCCCTTTTGGAATTTTGAGTAAGATTTCCAAAAGTGGGTTTATCCCCCAAAATCAAGATCAAGATTAATTAAAAATACACTATTTTGCATTAAACTAACCCAAACTAACCTAACCTAACCTAACCTAACCTAGGCCTGATCTAGAGCCTGACATAGACCGAATGCACACGCCTGCACCAGCCAATATGGCGCAACATTCATCCGTTACTGAGCGACAGCCTAACCTAAGTCACTATATGACTATCCCTACAAAATTTGCTCCCCCAACTGAAACTAGGCTTAAAGGGTAAGTCTTGGTTAGAATAGTTCAGGGACGTAATATAATGAAAATTGGTAACGTTGGTTACTTCTAAAGTTATACCAAATTTGATGTTTCCATCATAGATCAAAGTTTTTTGACAGTAGTCTCACCAGCCTCCATGCTTCACTGAGACCAGTGATAAGGTTAGTCTCCTACAGATCACGTATGGAAGACAAACACGTGGATATTTTTTATGCATTTCTTGCAGAGAATGGATCCACATCACATGCACTACACTACCAGATCCCAGGCAGCATCATAGCACATGGTTGTATGACAGGTGTAACACATCCACACACATGCCTCCTATCACACCATACATCAATCCCCACCACCCCTTCCAACAACCTGCCCACTCACACGCCACAGATCCTGCAACGTAGTCCCTGCACATAAGTGTGTACACCTACAACACAGATACATACTACACTTAATGTAGTGGTAGGTGGTACTGACTTACCATCTACTCACTTGATGATGTTAAGTATCTGTGGTCTGTCTGGTCAAGCAGACCCATCAACCACAGGCAAGCAGCCACCCCTGCAGGGATGTCCCATACAACGAATCAGTGTTCTCTTGTGGAAAAATGTGGAGGTTTGGACCCTGGATGGATGCCACAGTTGTGTTGCCCCAGCCACTTGACAGAAACACCACAGCAGGTGCCACATCACACCATTATCTGGTTATACTGTATGGCTGTGGTACCGTAAAACGCCATAACTTCGGACATTTTTTATGTGTTTTAATGAATAACTCCTTGTAGAATGGTGCAATTTTATTCCTGTTGGTGTCATGTGGTAGCCAGGGAGAGTACCTACTAAATCCATATATTTAAAAAAATTAGCCAAGCTAAACTTGTGCTTTTTTTTTTTCATTTTCAAGTGTCCGAAGTTAGGAACAAATTTTCTAACTTCGGACAGCTCTTCCAAACTTCGGACATCCATGTATTTTCCCTTTAAACATGAGAATGGTTAATGGGATCTATCTCTGGACACACTGGCCAAACTTCGGACACTTGAGAAGTTTTTAAAAAATGTAAAAAAAAAATATTGGGCACTCGTGACCAGAGTTAGACATATATAGAGAGAAGTATCCCAAAATATCTTCTTTTAGGAGCTCGTAATTTCATATCACATTAAATTGCATCATATCACATTGTAGTGAGGTATTCTGGCCGTAAATAGAACTAAGAACTATTCACGAACTTTTTGAGATGAAAAAATAAAATAAATGTGCACTGCATATACCCAAAACTGTAAGAGGAACTGCCCTCATTTTCCTAAACAAAACTTCACTTAATTATCAAGTATCTACCTCATTGACTCAACAAATGCATACCGAAATAACATAATATGATGTTGAACATTTCTTACAGGTTCTAAAGACACACACACACACACACACACACACACACACACACACACAAATCAACAGACACACGCACACACTGGCACATGTTATGAAGGCACCATGGAACATATTAACTGTAGTACATCAGTACAAAAAACTATTCCTTAACTACCAGTATAAAATACTTTAACTAAATATATAGTATCACTTTTTTTCTTTAAAATAAACCTCATTACTGGTTAAGGCACCTTATTGGCAATAACTTTGGTACTGGTAGTACTGACTATGGTATCTTACAGATCTATATCAAAATTATTATCATTACTTAGGCCAAAGGTTCACATCTACATCAAAAATCATCCTTTGCTTTCGGTCAAGTGTTGGTTCTGGTAACACCTTCAGTATATCCTCTTTGTCTATGTCACTGCTGTCATCAACCATTGGGTATACAAATGTGTGAGGTGTACCCTGAACGTGTTTGAGAAACCTGACATGTATTTCTGGTTTTACCTTAACAATGATAGCAATATAATGCCTATATCTGTCTTTGGTATCAAAGGGAACCCTCACAACTACCCAATCTGAGGGAACAACTTTATCCCTAATAATCTGGGTAGAGGTGACTGTCAGGGGAGATGCTTGTGCTTCATGGTTGGGTGCAGATGTGGAAGTGGAAGGCTGTGCTGCTATCTCTGCTGTATCCTCTTGTGGCTGCAGTGGCTGGGGTTGTGGATCATCAACTTCACACTCTTCATGCTGGCTCTCTGTTTCATTTTGTAGTGCCCTTGTAGTAATACTCATGCCCGGTGACACAGTCAACCTTTTCTTTCGCCTTGGTTTCGCTATAGCTGGACTTGAGCTTGACTGACTGGTTCCATGCCTCATGTCCTTCAACAATTCCAACACTGAGCCGTCTAAGGCAGTACTGGTAGATGGTCCTGGTGTACCAGTATCAGCTGTATCTTGGATTGAATCTTCTGGAAGTCTTGAGATGGATTTCTGTGGATCAAGAGGATAAATGCCGCACTTCCTAAACCCACTACGTAGGTTGTCAGCAATGGTCCCTTTAACTTTATCCACCAGTTCGGTCAGTAGTGCTGGGAAGCAGTCTTTAGGTAATGAAGCACTCAGCCTACCAACAGTAGTTTTCTTGAAGTTCTCGAGGATCTTACGCCAGTGCACTTTTAGAGGCCGGAACACAGCAACATCGAGAGGTTGTGTCACGTGCGTGGAGTTGGGTGGTAAGAGAAGAAAGGAGATATGTTTCTCACATGACTCAATAACACTGGGTGATACATGGCTTGCCAAGTTGTCTCCTATAATGACAACTCTACCTGTCTTGCGTTTAGTATAGGGGAGGATAATTTTGTGGAACCAGTCATCGAATGAACACGAGTCGAACCATCCACTGGGGGACCTATTGTATAGTGTTCCAGGAGGGCCCCCTTCAGTCCAGGTATCGTAAAGATGGATAGCTTTATACACCACATATTGAGGGAGTAACACACCAGATGCAGTTCCAGAGAACATAATAGATATTGAGGATTTTGTTGAGTTCATGATTCTCTCTGGATATTTAGTGCCCCGCCTCACTATGACTTTCTTTTTACCTGGATCATCAGTAAGATTGGTCTCATCAAAATTTATTATGTTCTCTGGAGGCACACCTTCTAGTGATTTTTTCAGGTTACTGTAGAACTCGGCTAGCATGGCTCTTGTCACTCTGGCTCTGTCAGTCTTTATATTCTGGGACAATCGTCTACTAAGGGTTTGTTTGTGGCGCTTGAAGAAGGAATGGGCCCATTTAACACCAGGTACATTGTTACTGAATCGTGACACAACAACCCCTCGTTTGTCTAAATATGCTTTCACTAATATCCTCAAGTCCAAATTGTCGAGTGGGAATCCCCATTCTGCCAATGTGAGGATTCTCTGACACACCAGTAACTCTTCATCATGGCTCAATGAAGTATTACGTCCCACTTGTTTGCAATGTTTTTGTATCAGGTAATCATGTAATGTGCTCTTTTTTAATTTATATTTTTCAGCTGCTTTGCGCACACTCATGTTCTTGTTATTTATGTCATCTTTAGCCTTTTCCAGGGCACTTTTGGACACTTTACTTGTGTAGGCTCTTTTCCTCTTTATAGGAGATTTCGCTGTTTTAGCCATGTTTTTCTGTTTATATAATTAGCATCACTTTACCATTAATATTATTGTCTGTCCGAAGTTTGGACTTTATTTGGCTCAAATAATTTGTCTGTCCGAAATTAGGAATTTTTTCTGCAAAATAAAGATGTATTCATTAAAGCAGGCATAGCAAGATTATCCATGCATATATTTTGAAACAGTTTACTTCCCAGTACTTACAGCACTTTTCTACATATAATCGTACTGTTCACTTTTTTACAGTTGAAACTGTTTGTTCTGTGTGAACAAAGTTTTGTAGGGTAAGAAAATTCAGTTATTTTTTCCAATGGATTCACGAATTTTTTTCACCCACACATATTCAAGCTAGTTTAATAGGATTAATACATAATAGTCTTAGAGGATTACCCTACCTACCCACATCATTATTTTTTTTGCAAATATCGCACTCTCTTCCAATAAACTTGAATTATTACATTTTTTTGCGAAATGTCCGAAGTTTGGACGCCGTCCGAAGTTATGGCATTTTACGGTACCATCCACTGCTGTAAATGGTTTCTTGGTTTACAAGAAACCATTAGGCTTTTCACTCAGTGTAGAGCCACCTGAAGTGAAAAAGAAGAGTAATAAAAAATGACAGGAAGGAGAGGGAGAAATCGGAAGAGAGGATGGCAGACACAGTGTTAGAGTGATAAAGGTGAAGGAGGAATTAGGCAGCACTATCAGTACATTAATTGAGTAGATGATGGTTGCCACCACTTTTCACTAATTCACTTGATTTGGTGCTGCCCGCTTCTTCCTAAGGTGACTCTACACTGAGTGCCAAACGTAATGGTTTCCTTTAACCCTGGAAACCATTTACAAGACTGGGTGCCAACCATGCAGTACAATATAACCAAATTATGGGATGATGTGGAGCCGACAATTTTGCCCCTAGTAACTGGGTGGAGAGATGCAAATGCAGCATCCATCCAAGGACCAAACCATAACACTCATCCCCAGGTCCAACTCTCTAATGCAAGAGTTAACTGTTACTCCCAGTCCTTCATTTATGCAACAGGTCATCTCTGGAACTGTCTCCCTCTGTCTGTAATTTATATTGCCTATGATCTCCAGTCTTTCAAACGCAGTGTGTCCAGGCGTCTCAAAATGAATGGATCTTGAAATTGGCTCTCTTTTGTATTGTTTTTGTTTTTTTCTTGGAAGGAACTGTTTTGTGGGCTCCTAGCCTTTGGTTCCTTCTTCCTCTCATTATTAAAAAAAAAAAAAAAAAAAAAAAAAAAAAAAAAAAAAGCTGTCCACTGCAAGGGAACATCAGTGCACTGCATAAGGTAGCCCTGCAGGGGTGATTGTTTGCCTGTGGTTGATGGATCTGGCCCCACTGGGATTACCTGTACCCTACTACTAGTATGTTAAATGTTGATGGCCTCCACCTCAAGAAACAAAGCTCTCTCTCTCCCTCTCTCTCTCTCCCTCTTTCACACACACACACACACACACACACACATACATCACATACTATTCATATCCACACAGACAAAACTGAGGACTAAGGAGGCGGCCTCATTACCTACATTTTCCATCATTTCTCTACAAAGACAACAGAAACAACACAATCACTTCTCCAGAATGACACCATATGAGAAACACAGCCACTCTGTATCAAAATAGGTCTTCCTATGATCTCCAGTCTTTCAAACACAGTGTGTCCAGGCATCTCAAAATGAACGGATCTTGAATTTGGCTCTCTTTTGTAGTTTTTTTTTTTTCTTGGAAGGAATGGGTTGTGGGTGCCTGGCCTTTGGTTCCTTCTTCCTTGCATTAAAAAAAAAAAAAATCAACACTCCAGACATTTATATTCCTCCTGACACTCCCCACACTGTACCGTTTCAGTATAGTCCCCAGCTACTTCTCAAACACAGACACCAACTTTATTATTACTGGGTACATCAGTGCTAAAAACACTGTCTATCGATTCTATCAATCTATTGCCAGATGCCTCAGTCCCGTAAGGGGTGGCCACAAACAAATCCCTTCCATGTCGCCCTGTCCCCCGCCATTTCACTGCCTCGCTCCCAGCTCACACATTCATCTCTCATATACCTCGCCACTCCATCCCTCCATCGCATCCTTGGCCTCCCCCTCCCTTTAAAAACACTGCTAAGTATTAATGCAGTCAGAACAGCTACAGTATTGAGGCCCCAGTATTCTATCACATCTCACCAGCGTGTATGAGGTCTGTCCAAAAAGATATGAAACTTTTTAATTAGCACACCAACTGGCTGGCATAGGCTAGCGTGATTGCGATGGGAGTGCTGTGTAGTGACGATTTTGAGCTTTAATCTAGCACAAGACGCATCACGCCACATCACATTGAGGTCCACATGCATGAATGAGCATGTGTTTAGTGCACTTGGAAATTTGTTGCAAGTTGAACAATGAAGGATCTTGAAGAGCAGTGTATTTATGTGAGGTTGTGTGTCATATTGGGAAAAACTTTTATGGAGACTTTTCAGATGTTGCACCAGGCTTATGGGGAGGATTGAGTGTTTGAGGGAGGCAGTGCAAAGGAAGAGGCCTGAATGGACAAACAAAACGCCGGATGCATCACCACAACAATGCACCTGCTTACGTGTCACTTCTTATCTGTGACCTTTTGACCGAGCACAAGAGGACTGTCAACCCCAAGCTGCCCTACTTTCTGGATATGGCCCCTGCAGTCTTTTATTTTTTTCCCCCTCCAAAGTTTACATGCGCATTGAAACACCAATGCTATCATGAAATAACAGTGCAAGTGCATGATGAATTATGCAGTGTGTGATATTAAGTGGAGGGATAAGTTTTTTGTGTGTGAAATACTGAAACTTGTGGCTTGGAAAACACCGCATTACTGTCCTGCTCCCTCACTGCATTGCTCATCTGCCTCCTCATGGCATTGCTCCCCACCCACCACACTGCCATACTCTCCCTTGGTCACACCACTTCACTCTCCCCATCACTCATCATTGACCCCTGATGACCTAAAGTGCTTGTTCAGGTCCTCCAGCTCTCCCTCAGCCCCAGGGGGAACCCTTGGTGATGACTCAGACCAGCCTATGACATGCCTCACCTGGGTGGCAGATTTTTTTTTTTTTTTTTTTTTTTTTACATGGCCTTTGACCTCCTTTGTATCGCCACCAAACTCACATTTAATTGCTATTGATTTATGATTTATCAGTATGCAATCAGTTCTTACGTGACGTAACACAATCGTGAATTGAGTCAGGACCGTAAATCATTATCTGATCCTTTTTCTTTGACAAAACTCTCTTTGGATAATGGGGGTGTGCTGTATACATGTGCCTCTGGAGTTGTGGTGAAACTGGTTGTGGTGAGTCAGGGTAATGCCACAGTTACCATGCCAACAGTCCTGTGCTCACACCACACCACCTCCTCGCTGGCTTACCATCTTGTTTGCTCTTCACTTACATGTCTGGACAGAGTTGTGCAGTAACAGTTACTTGAAAGGTGTGGTGCAGTAAGAGATTTTTACCATGTTAAAAATAAGAAGTTATCTTGTTTTTCCTATCTATCTATCTATTGCCAGGCGCCTCAATCCCGTTTGGGGTGGCCACAAACAAATCGCCTCCAAGTCGCCCGTCCCCCGCCATCTCACTGCCCTGCTCCCAACTCACACCCCCTTCTCTCATATACCTCTCCACCCCATCCCTCCATCTCATCCTCGGCCTCCCCCTTCCTCTTCCCCCTTCCTTTTCCCCCTTCCACTTCACTCACATACACTCTTTTCGTCAGTCTTTCACCCTCCATCCTCTCCACATGGCCAAACCACCTCAGTGTGTTCCTCATAACGCTTCCTATCACATCCACATCCACACCACAACGATCCTTTATGTCCTCATTCATCAGCCTGTCTCTCCATGTGACTCCACAGGCTCCTCTTAAATAACCATTTCCACTGCTCTCACTCTTGACTTGTGTCCTTCCAACAACGTCCAAGCTTCACTTCTGTACGTTAGAGTTGGTATCACAATACTGTCATGTAGTAACTTTTTCACTTCCGTGCTCACTTCCATGTTTCTTATCACTGCTTTCAAAGAACCAGCAACCTTTCTTCCCTGCTGTACCTTTTCATGCACTTCACCCTCCATACCTCCATCCTTACTCATCACACTACCCAAGTATTTAAACGTACTCACATTTTCCAATTCCTCACCATCCAATCTCGCTGTACATTCACTGACTTCACCTCTCTCAAAGACCATCACTTTACTCTTCCCTACATTCACCTTTAGATTCCGTTTCTTACACACTCTCCCAAACTCATCCACCAAGCCTTGCAGCTCCCCTTCGTCCTCACTCAACAACACAGTATCATCTGCAAACAACAGTACAGGGAGTTCCCAAACACTATCCTCTCTCACCAGGGCCACTCCAACATCCACTACCCTACCTTGTACCTCTTTTATTACCCCATCCATGTAAAGATTGAACAACCATGGAGACATGACACATCCCTGTTTCAACCCAACTTTCAAAGAGAAAAATTCACTTAGTTCACCATCCACACGCACTGCAGCCTTCGCACCATCGTACATACTCTTCACAGCATTCAGTAACTTCCCATCTACTCCATATATTCTTAACACTTTCCACAATCCTTGTCTATCCACCCTGTCATATGCTTTCTCCAAATCCATGAAAGCCGCGTACAACTTCTTTCCCTTCTCTAGAAACTTTTCCACTAAAGATCTAAGAATGAATATCTGATCTACACAACCTCTTCCCTTCCTAAAGCCTCCCTGTTCTTCTCCAACTAATTTCTCTGTTCTTTCTCTAACTCTGTCAATAAGTATCCTACCATACACTTTTCCTATTATACTAAGAAGACAAATGCCCCTATGATTACCACACACTTCTTTTTCCCCTTTTCCTTTGTACAAGGGAATAATTATACCTGACTTCCAATCCTCCGGGACTCTACCTTCCTCCCAGGCCAATCTGCACATCTTCCACATCCATTCTACTACTCTCTCTCCCCCATGCTTCAGCATTTCACCACACACTCCATCAATTCCTGGGGCTTTCCCCAATTTAACTTTCTTCATTGCTTCCACAACTTCAATCCTACTGATTTCTTCCTGTCTTCTCACCTCCCTCCTTCTCCCAGCCATTCCCCAGCCACTTATACTCGCATTACTTCCATCCTCTATGTTCAACAATTCCTTAAAGTGTTCTCTCCATCTGCTCACTTTTCTCCCTTCTCCACTAGTAATCTACCATTTTTATCTTTCACTCCCCTGCTAACTTCACTTCCACCCTGTCTTACTCTTTTCACCTCTTTCCAGAACATTTTCTTACAGTCCCTCCACTTTACACTCAAATTCCTTCCAAATTCCTCATCCACTCTCTTCTTACTCTCTCTTACTAATCTTTTCACCTCTCTCTTTCTTTCTACATATAACTCTCTCTTCCGCCTCTCAACTTCTTCCATGCCCCTATTTCTCATCCATTCATTGTATGCCTTCTTCTTTTGTGCCACAGCCTGTCTCACCTCTTCGGTCCACCACGCTGTTCCTTGCACCCCCCTCTGTCTTCTCTTCCTTCCACCCACCACATCACATGTTTTTTTATGGATATTAAATGCAGTATCATAACCTCCCATACCCTGTCTGCTGTTGGTGGTCCAGTGCTTGTCCAGAAGGCAGTGTATGTAATGAAATGTGTTGTGTTTCAGATGAGTGGTGAGAGAGCAGCTGGAAAGTGGATGCCTAATGTACATTACAAGTCTTCCATTAGTCAGTGCAGCAGGGGAGCTGATGTGAATTGTGCTGAACCCAACTGTAAGGTTAGGGTTGTGGCATGACTCGTATCTTCATGCTGTGCCTCCTGGCTGTGTGTGCACCAAAAGTTGTACATTGCTATCAGGTTCACTGGTATGCCGGTCTAATGGCAGCTGTTGTTCCAGGTCCACAGCTGAAGTCACATCAGTTAAGCAGATACATCAGTGTGATCAACAGTCAACTTCAAAAGTAATAATTACTGAGTGTACACAGGAATGAGATCATGTATTGCCTGAGCACATCCTATAAGTGGTACTTCATCCAACCATTTATGGGCTATACTGTGTTAGTTTTACTTCATTACATGGTAGTAAATATGAAGCATTTGATGTGTGGTAATATTGCAGCTTGGATCATGTAACTGTTGTGGTATCATTTTTATTTATTGTCATTTTGCTGGTGTTTTGCGTGAAAACCAGAGGAGAACTGTTAAACTGAGAAACGCAGGTAATTATAGTCTCTTTACGGACAGTTTATGAATCTTTAGTAATGACCTGTGGAGTTAAATATATGGTGCCTTAATACTAGTATGTGTGTTGATGGTTATTGTGTTCTAGTAACGAGTTATATGCAGATATTTAAGGTTCACTGCTACTGTGTGCCGTAAGTTGCTGTTCAGTAGTTATGGGAACATTTTGTACACAATAGTGATCATATTGAAGGCAGATCATAAGGCAAGTGATGAAGTGGAGACTTGACTTGAGTTTGAAAGGGAGTAAGAGAGCCAGATGTGGTGTAATGGAGAGAGTTAAGGAAGAACCAGATGTGAAGGCAGGATGTGAGGTGAATGTAGGAGTAAGAGCAGGGGTTAAGGAAGAAGCAGAGAAGTTACAGCATGGAGTGAGTGAGGATATAAAGCAGGTGGCTAAAGAAGCAGAGATGAAGTTGGAGTGTGAAGTTGATGAAGAAACTTTGTTCATTGAGGAGGGTATTGTCCAGGACCCATTAACCCGACGTGCTCCAGATGAAGAGCTCAGGTGCATAGAGTGTGATAAGCTATTTACATCAAAGAGCTCTCTCACCCAGCACTCAGTAGTTCATTCCGGAGTGAAGAGATTCAAATGTGAGCAGTGTGGTAAGGTGTTTGGGTACAAAAGTCAGCTCAACCAGCACATCTTTCTTCATTCAGGAGTCAAGAATTTTAAATGTGAGGAATGTGGTAAAAGGTTTAGTCTGAAAAGCCATCTCATTCGACACCTGGTAATTCATTCAGGAGTGAAGGACTTCAAGTGTGATGAATGTGGTAAGTTGTTTGGCGATAAAAGTCATTTAAATGCGCACTTAATAATTCATTCAAGTTTAAAGAAGTTTGAATGTGATGAGTGTGGTAAGCTGTTCCGTCAGAAAAATAATCTAACAGAACATTTGTTAACTCATTCGGGAACGAAAAACTTCAAGTGTGAGGAATGTGATAAGGTGTTCAGAAGGAATTCTGATCTGATCCGACACCTGGACATTCATGCCAACGTGAAGAAGTTTATGTGTGAAGAATGTGGCAAGCTATTTGCTCAGAAAGGGCAGCTCACCCGACACCTAGTAGTTCATTCAGGAGTGAAGAAATTCAGGTGTGATGAATGTGGTAAACTGTTCACTGAGAAAAGCAGTGTCATCCAGCACATGTCGTTACATACAGGAGTGAGGAAGTTCAGATGTGATGAATGTGGTAAATCCTTTGTGAGGAGAAGTGATCTCACCCGACACTTGTTGGTTCATTCGGGAGTGAAGAAATTCAAATGTGACGAGTGTGGTAAACGGTTTGGGGACAAAAGTAATCTCACTCAGCACATACTAATTCATTCAGGAGTGAAAAATTTCAAATGTGATGAATGTGGAAAGCTGTTTAGAAAGAAATGTGATCTGAATCGGCACTTGGATGTTCATGCAGGTGTGAAGAAGTTCAAGTGTAATGAATGTGGTAAATTGTTTAGAACAAAGAAGGATTTAGCCAAACATAGTGCCATCCACAGAAAAATCAAGAAGCATTGATGTTATACGACTATGTTTGTTGGTTTCCTTAAATTATCTAAAAAGTAGGTAGCATTAGGTGAAGTCTTCATTTTGGCTAATGCCATACACTGTTTCAGTATGCAAAAGTTTCCTCAGGCTCAGTGAATCAGAGGCAGTTCATTCGCTTCCATCTATCTGATAACTAGAGCCAGATAATTTAGTTATACTTCAGAGAGCCATCTTTAAGGTCAGAAGCTAAAGAATTTTAATTACTGGTATTTGAAACATGTGCACTTGCAAATGCAGTATCTGCATATGTAACTGTCTCTATCTATCTATGTATTGCCAGACGCCTTAATCCCGTAAGGGGTGGCCACAAACAAACTGCCTCCATGTCACCCTGTTCCCTGCCATTTCACTGTCCTGCTCCCAGCTCTTACCCTCCTTTCTCATATACCTCTCCACTTCATCCCTCCATCTCATCCTTGGCCTCCCTCTTCTTCTTGCCCGCTCCACCTTATTCACATACACTCTCCTTGTTAATCTTTCACTCTTCCTGTTACTGTATCGCTTCATGTTAGGTCAATTGTAAGATTGGATCCTGGCTTCAGAGGAGGAGTTGTTGCAACCCCAGGCTCATCTGGATGGAAACTCAGTGGACTACAGGAATCCAGCTCTCACTCCTCACCCATCTCTCCTCTTCTCAGTCATGCGCTGTCATCGTATCGTTCATATCGTTTATAAAGGCTCCAACATGCTGGCATGCGTCAGCCATGGTCAACCACATTTTATCATTAATTTTGGAAATTATTGTCTATTGGTAAGGTACTAAAAGTAATTGAGTCAAAGATATACGGTATGCTTCTGCTGCTTTCACAATGCATGACTAGTCATAAATACAGCTGTCACCACCGTGATCAAATCAGTATGCCAGTGAAGAGACTATACTGTACTTTTCACATTTATTTAACATTTAAATATTTAGCATTAATACCAGTGCTCCAAATCCTTTCCCTGCCTCCCACTTTCTTTTCATCCCTTTACCTTCCACCTGTCTCCATCACTTGTCCCTCCTCACATTATTCCTCACCCTCATCACATTACCGCTCACCCTCCCTCAGCCTCTCTTCACCCCATGTGCACCACCATCTTCTCAGTTTCATTCTGTTCCCCATGCTTCATATTACCTCTTCCTTGTGAATAATCATTCGTAGCATGAGTAGTTGTCAGTAACAGGAATTAAAGTCATCACTGTTGTGGTATTATGAGCGTACTGGAGTGAGATAGAGATAGTTCAGGCATGTGGAGAAGATGGAGGATGACATTTGGGTGCGGAATGTTAGAAGTATGAACATCAGGGTTAGGGCTGCAGGAGGCAAACTGAAAAAGACCTTGGACACGGTCACAGAGTGTGACCTCAGAGATAAGGGAATGAATAGGGAGGCTGCCAGAGATCAAACAGCATGTAGAGTTGCCATTAGTTAACCAAGGCCAACGCATACAACCGTGCTGGAGCCTTTATAAACAACACAAAATTATACAACTGCTCAAAACATTTAATTGTCAACACCATTGCTGCTTCAGATCGAGCAGCATGGAGAGTTGCCATTAAATGACCAAGCCTGACACATGCAAGCACGTTGGAGCCTTTATAAATGAACAAAGTAACCATTGCACAAATATAACCAATTTACATTTTCAGTAACCTATCCACTTCTATGATCAGGGTTCAAAGCCCTCATCCTCCCCACCCTGACTCTTTCATTCCTCTTCTCCCCTCCTCCCTTTGGTGTATCCCTCACTCCTGTCTATGCCTATATTCCTTATGTGAAATATTCCTCACATTGAAACTTTTTCCTTTCCCTTACCTACAGTTGCTTTTGATGTACTTCTCCCTACACTTTTTCTCCTCCACTACTTCCCTATATATTGAACATGTCACTTTCAAAGCAGAATAGTTCCAAGGCATTGGTTTGTGAGAAATCAGTACAGTACTTTGTTAATGTTTTTAACTAAGGTGTTGGTGTGAAGTGGTCAATAATGATGTTAAGAACCATAACCAGTTTTGTTGTGTAACCTTTTCTTCAGTACTACGCACATTCTGTAAAGTTTCACATAAGAGTTGCTGGCAAACTCAATAATAAAGATAATCCTTTGCATCTGAGTCTGTACTCAAGAATATTCCTGACTTGATTTCATACATTTGTTCTTTACTTCATTCTTTCCTCATCCTTCTACCTACAGGTGACTTTGCACATCGTCTTCTGCCTTTCTTTCCTTCATTCTTTCCTCTTCCTTCTGCCCATGGGTGACTCTACACTGAGTGACAAGCCAAATGGTTTCCTGTACACCAGGAAACCATTTACAACACTGAGTGGTAACCATATAACCAAATTATGGCGCCTGGTGGTTTAGTGGGTAATTATTGCATTCTAATCGGATTGAGCCAGTATAGGTTTATATCCAAGGGATGGTTGAGGTTTATTGCTCACATAATGCCACTCAGGGATGAGTGAGGCTGGTCACTCTCATCTTAAATGTCAGGACCAACTTGCCTAGCCCCAGGCTCCTATGCTCCTCATGGGGCGACATAGGATTGGATGATGATGATGATGATGATGATAATGATATACCCCTTTTAACGTGACAGTGTCTGGATTTACTCTGTTGGATACGTTTCTGTGAAGCTAAAGAATGTGGTGAATGTTTTTGGTGTATCAGTGCCAGGATTCTGGGGGCTTAAATGGTGAGCTAATGGAAGTGTGGCCCATTGGATTGGGCAAATTTGGGCTGTCTGGACATTGCTACTCCTCACCCTGCCCTAGGGTGGGAAAGAAGGTATGGATGATGATTCTCTCTCTCTCTCTCTCTCTCTCTCTCTCTCTCTCTCTCTCTCTCTCTCTCTCTCTCAGGGTTATATTTTTACCTTGACATATTTTTGTCCTTTTGTGCCTTATGTCACAGTTCTCAGAGGCAGAAGAAGACAGTGCTATGGCTCTATATCTTTTCCATAGCAGTCTTTCACAACTGGCAAAATATTGTAATCTTAATCTCTTATTACAACTCAGTATTCAAGATTTGGAGATGGTAGTTTTAAGCCAAGTTAGAGTAAGGAGAGTGTATTATGTCTTCTATTCTAGGTACTGTCACAAGTTTGAGTTAACTGTGTCATAGGCCCCTAAGTAATAATACTGATTCCATTACCTCTCGTATAGTCAGTACTGTATATAGTAAAACCTCAGCTTAACATACTGAGATAGACCAGACGTCATATTTAATGGCCAGTACGAAGTCACTGGAATTCTGTTGGCTATAATGAACAATATCCGCCAAGTGGGGTGCAGTGGGTCCCAATACATGTGTTTCATGAAAAGTGCAGTGACAAGGATCTGAGATAAACTGCAAAAGGGCAAAATTATGGGCCAAGTTAGTGTAAAATGGGTATAGTTTTCATTTTTATTTCTAGAATGTGGTATTATACTCATTTATCTTTAATCTGTCTATCTATTGCCAGATGCCTCAATCCCGTAAGGGGTGGCCACAATCAAATCGTCTCCATGTTGCCCTGTCCTCCGCCATTTCATTGCCCTGCTCCCAGCTCACACCCCCCTCCCTCATATACCTGTCCACTCCATCCCTCCATCTTATCCTTGGCCTCCCCTTCCCTCTCCCCCGCTTCACCTCATTCATTTATTTTTAAACATGCTTGATATCCCACCTCAAAAGAGCATTGAATATAACAGATTTTTTGCTATATTGGATCAGGCTTCTCCCCAATTAGTCCATTATAGTGAGGTTTTATGTAACTCTGTCTTCTGTTTCAGCTGCACTGGACTGTTCTATTCATCTGAGAGTGACTCAAAGAAGCCTGTGAGACTCATTGATTATCCTTGTATCTGGTCCATAATACTGCATTATTTTTTACCCACCTTCAAATAAAGTCTGCAGATAGGAAAGTTAGACCACAGTAATGCCAGACATTGAGGAAGTGTATTTGTTGTTAAAATATTATGGTAGTACAGGCAGTATATTCTACATACATATTCTCATGACTTAAACAGTGACTTAAACAAAATGCTGTATATGTGTTTATGGACTAATATTTTATAATTGCTCTGATTGTTTAGTTTTGTCAACCTTAGTCACCTAATGGCGGCTTTCCGCGCTACTCGATCTCTGGCAGCCTCCCTATTCAGTCCCAAATCCCTAAGGTCACGCTCTATGACCTCATCCCAGATCCCAAGTCTTTTTCATTCAACAAGTTTAACAATTTTACACATATTCTCTGTGAAATCTGACATGCATTTGTTTCTGCAGATATTTATGTGTTCCAGTGGTAACCAAGGTCCTGCTGTTTATGTGCTGTGATGTGGTCTAATATAAGCTCTTCTTGTGGCAACATGTAAACACATACAATATCTTTTTGTTACTACTGTAAATCTGCATTTTATATATATATATATATATATATATATATATATATATATATATATGTATGTATGTATGTATATTCTATTTAGTCCATAGTAAATTCATGAAAAAAATTTGTCTTTACATTCCATTGCAGTCTATAAAGCTGATTTGCCAGTTTCACTTAGTTTACAATGCCATTTATGTAATAATTTTGTGATATATGGGTCATATGTTTAACAGATAATGAGAATTATCTGTATACACTTAGACATATATGTATGTATATAATATTTCAAGGGAACACTGCATTACTGTGGTGAAGAAGCTTGTGCATTGCAGTACAGTAGTCAGTGGAGCTGTACTACTGTAGTCCGGTGCAGCCATACTAGGCAGGTTCACTGTTAGGGATCAGATAAAAAGTTGTCCACATGCTGTAATTACCTAAGCCTAAGTCACCTTTGCAAGATACAGGCTTACACTTCCTTTTCTAAATCACTGTGACTTATTCTTCCAATCCATGACCCCCAGTATTGTACCCAGCACCAACAGCGTAACTGACTGTGGTGGGAGTCACACCTGCTCTGAAGCAAAGAGTGCTGAGAACACATTTCCTCTAGAGAACATCTTAGAGGATCATTGAGTGTGTGTTAGTGCTGGAATGTGCTGTGATATCTAGAATATAAGGTAGTCAGAGTGTTTGAAGGGAGCATGAGTATATTAATGTGCAAGTACAGTATGTAGTATGTTAGACTGTGCCTAGAATGATTTCTAGGGCTTAAAGTGCCTATATAGCGTATCTGAAAGGTGAACAGAATGTGAGAATATATTTTTACCTCATGTAATATTGGAGAATAAATGTAAGTATTGCTCCAGTGATATAAAATTCCCTACCTCTTTAAGGAATGCCAGCAGTATTCATAGAAGGTGCTGATACAACTTTCAGATAGAAATATAATCCTTAATCAGCATCACAGTCTTCTCTCTGCTACTCAGTGCAGTGCTCAAAACTCAGTATTTGATAGCGTTGGGAGCTGATGCAAAGATATGCCAGGTAGATACACAGAGAGTCCACCAAAACACCCACAGCAACAGTCACAGTGGTGAATACAAGGCTGACGTTGCATTCAGCCTTTGTCAGGGACTGTTTAGGATTCTGTTGGCAAAAATCAGAGTTTTGTAGGGACAAGTTAGAACTGTGTAGATCAGAGTTGGTGTTAGTTTTAGTTGGTAATGGAACCTGTGGGTACTTCCATGCCTGCCTGGGCAACCTGTGGCTGCTTGAACGTGTACCTTTCTTACTTTTTCTGTTCCTGGTGCAGACTTGAAGCAGATAAAGAACGGCATGGTGGGCAAAAATGAGGAAGAGTCTGATTATTAGGAAACTAAAGAGTATGTCGATGAACTTGGGTGAGGCGGAGGCTGGGATGACTTGGGAGAACAGGGTACTGAGGACGATGAGGCAGGAGAGGGTCACCATTACACGATCACTGTAGAAATAGGGATGAAGTCATGTTACCTTAAGTAAGGGTATAAACCTTGCCAATAGAGGCCAAGTTATTGTACAGTAATCTGTGTTATGTGTTGTCTTTATTGACGCTGAGTGCTTGAAAAGGGAGCCTTTGTGCGGTGACACTAATATACTTGGACAGCTCTCTTGTCTGGCTATGGAGATGCCCATCAGAACCTCAACTCCCTCTTTATTCCCTGAAGGGAGGATGGTAGATTGCAGGATGGAGGCAGCTTCAGCCTGCAGTCTACCAGGTTTATACTTAGATGACTCTGAGGTTACAACAACTGCTATCACACCGACATTCTCTTTGGCCATTAACCTTACAGTGTAGAAAAAAAATATCAGTTAAATCTTTAATGCAATCTACAAGCAGATTAACTGGTTTTCTCCAGCTTACATTATCAGTTGTGTGGAGTAAGTTGTGATACATTTGAAGAGCCATGGTTTGTAATGAGAACTGCCTGTATTGAGGTGGCAGTAGCAAGAGGAGAATGTAACATTTACACAAAATGAAAGGATTAGTGGAGATCATTTCTAACCTCATTAAGTGCTTAGACGGCAGGGGTTTCCTTTTTGGTAATATCTGGTGCAAGTGGAATATAAGTTGCAAGTAAGGCCCTGGCCTGTGTGCATCATTTAAGATGAAAACATAAAGATGTCATACTGAAGGATTTCCATGCAAAACAAAATTACACATCAACTTGCCTGAAATTGGTGAAGGCAAAGAAGTGGGTAAAACAGCCAAGCAAAGAGAGAACAGCACAGGGACAGAAGACGGTGAAGAGGTAGCCTCCATAACGCCTCTCCAGTAGAAGCTGGAAGAAGAAGACCTTTTGAACCTGAGGATTTACATATTTAGCCTTCATCAATCCCTTCAGTGCAAGAGATCTCTCGATGTTGAATGCCATTGTCCAGAAGCAGCAAAAGCAGAGTAATGTGTACATCATTATACTGAAGATACAACATTGCATCTGGATGTGGTCCATATGGAGTTTAAATCCAAGGAATAGTTATAGCATTCATGTGCAGAAAGCATTGCAGAGGAACAGTGTGGTGAATACAGAGGAGTTGCATTTTCCTCCAGCTGGTTCTACACCCACAGCGAAGAAACGCTGAGCTCGGGAAACTTGAATGCAAAGCTGTAGAAAAAGGCTAACTGTTTCTGAGGTCTGTGACTAGCTCCTCGTGTATGACTTTTGACACTCCCTCCAATCTCACCACCAAATAAGTTATGACATTGTAGGGCATTTAGTGGATAGTAGTACACAGTATTACATATTTTGGTATGCACAAACTACCTCAGTGTATTTCTCCTTTTGTCAATGACATCCACAGGTATAGCTGTAAGGGAATGTGAAAGTGTAATTTAAAAAACTGCAAAGGATGAGGTGCTGTCAAAAGCTTCGTATACCCAGGCAGTTTTATCCAAGTTCGGAGAGACTTTTCTTACTAGATACAGTATAGCTTTCGTTGGCTTATTCAGCACAAGGAGTTGAAGAAGAAGAATAAGATGGGTTAAATCTGTGCTTACCTACTGCACAAGAGTAATTAAAGCAATGGGATATATACAAGATGAGATGGTTCTGTGTGTCATTGACTTTCAACTGTCACTGTTTTGGTGCTAATACCCACAGCTCATACTGAATACATACTTGGGTTATCTCATTCAGTGCTAGTGTGATGGAATTAGTAGTGGCCCTTTTATTTTTTGGATAAGATGACTAAACATGTAATGCTACAGTATTGTATTTAGAAACTTAGACTGTTATTTGTTGTTCTTGCCTGAGAATGATTTTGTGCCGTTTCTGCTGTCAAATCACTCTTCATATTTAAGCAAATTTAGTGTCAGCCTTCCATAATATCTTTCTAGGTGATCAGTCCTTAAAATGACTAGAAAGATGTGTTACCTAACTGCACCTACCATACTCTGTGGCAGTCAGGTGTGCTGAGAGAGAGAGAGAGACAGACAGGCAGACAGACAGACAGAGGGAGAGAGAGAGAGTTTATTCCCTTCAGCTGCACGAGTGTGATTAGAAGGCAGTCCATTTTTGCCAAGTACAGTACCAGCGTCCCTTCAATACATGAAACCATCAAGTTTATGGTCCAGGTCCCTATTGCAGGTTTAAGAGAATAAGGGTGGAGAGAGCCATACCTTAAGAGAGTGGTGGGCAGATGATCAGAATCGTTGTGTAGAGAGTGACATATGGAGGGCTGTGAAGAGGGGAAGCAGTGCCTGGTGAAACTCTATGTAGGTATCCTGAAATATGGGCAGTGAGACGACAGGTTAGCATAAATTTGGATATTAGTTGAGAATAAGGCTAAATCAGGCAATGTATTTTATTTAGTGGTAGGTGGTGGTGACCATCATCCACTCACTTGATGTAGTGCTGCTTACTTCTTCCTTAGCCTTTATCGTTCTTTTTCTATGCCTGCCCTCCTCTCTTCCTATATCTCCCATCTTTCCTGTCATGTCTTATTGCTTTTCTTTCCTTTACAGGTGGCTTTACATTGAGTGACAAGCCAAATGGTTTCCTGTGAGCCAGGAAACCATTTACAACGCTGGGTGATAACCATATAACAAAACCATACGTGCTCCCTACATGTCAGCAAGTGGGTTGGTGGAGGGTTAGTGCCCCTCCCCGTAAAGTAAATAACTCAAAGTCAAATGGCCACCCCTTACGGGATTATGGTGTCTGGCAATAGATAGATAGGTAGATATTTATATGTACAGTGTATATATTCATTTCTCTGCAAGCCACAGACAGTGGGATGTGAAGAGGGATAGCATCACCATGTTGTATTCTGTGTAGTATCCTGGGAGAGGGATTGGAGATGAGGTTAACATTGCTTAATAAAAGGGCAGTGAAATGGCGGGGGATAGGGCAACATGGAGGCTATTTGTTTGTGGCCACCCCTTACGGGATTAAGGCGTCCAGCAATAGATAGATTTATGTTAAGAATAATTTTATTGTGAAATGGCAGTGTCTTCCACATTTTTTTTTCCATTAATGCCACATAGTTATATCCATCTTGCAGCAGTGAGGAGGGGTAGATGAGATGGTTTGGGCATGTGGACTGGATGGAGGATGACAGTTGGGTGCAAAAGGTGAGAAGTGTGAATGTCAAGGGTAGGGTTGTGATAGGCAGACTGAAAAAGACCTGGGATGAGGTGATAGAGTGTGACCTCAGGGACAAGGGCCTGAATAGGGAGGCTGCCAGAGATCAAGCAGTGTGGAGAGCCACCATTAGGTGACCAAGGCTGATGCATGCAGACATATTGGAGCCTTTATAAATAATACAAATGGTACAACAGTAGAGAAGCCTGAAAGTAGTAAGACCTCACCCACTAACCCTGACGTGTTGTCTTTGTCAAGATTGTATTCCTTTTAGCACTGTTAACACTAGTCAATATTTTCAGCCTAATGGGATATGATGTTTGAATGGGAAAAGATGAGAAATATGAAAGGCAGAATGCAATGCTGGCAAAGAAGTCAAAGGAGAGAAAGAGGGAAGTGGGTGGGAAGAAGCAACATGAAGGCAGAGAGCGAGTTCCCAAAATCACCTTGGGAGAGAACACATCCTTAAACGCCCCTGTCTGCACGGTTGACAAATTCATGTGGCACTCTTGGATGTCAAAGGGGTAGAGGGTCAGGTCAAAGTTGCAGCCAAAAGACGCCACGAAGTCCTGCACACGCTCCAGGAAGGCGGAGGAGTTGGGGAGGTACACGAAGGCTGAAGAGCAAGAGGAAGTGGAGAAGGCTTAAAGTCCCACTCTAGTTGGATAAGGAAGCTCCCTAACACCTTTTCCTAACCACTTTATTTCTCTTTGTGCCTTTTTCATAATTGCTTTTATCCTATTTATGCAGTCTATGTCAATAATACAAAGAAGATCAGAGAGACCAGTAAGGTGTCACATTCAAAATAAATCACTAAGGAAGAGGTGTTAGTAAGCTTCCTCACCTTACAGGAATGGGCTACAGATGTCATTAAGGAAGACAGTAAGTTTCATCAAATTCCCAGTCAGTGTTACATCCAGGGGGGGGGGGGGAGGCCAAGGATGAGATGGTGGGATGGAGTGGAGAGATATATGAGAGAGGCAGGTGTGAACTGGGAGCAGGGCAATAAAATGACAGGAGACAGGGCGACATGGAGGTGATTTGTTTGTGGCCATCCCTTACGAGATTAAGGGGTCTGGCAATAGATAGACTGATAGATAATTATTTATTTTGGGTATGGCAGTGTTGGGAAGATTTACATAACCAACAAGGACAGTAAGGTGTATCCAGGTTAAATAAATCGCATGGTAAAAGGTGCTAGGGAGCTTCCTTAACCAACGGGAATATCTATCTATCTATCTATTGCCAGGCGCCTTAATCCCGTAAGGGGTGGCCACAAACAAATTGCCTCCATGTCGCCCTGTCCCCCGCCATTTCACTGCCCTGCTCCCAGCTCACACCCCCCTCTCTTATATACCTCATCTCTCCATCTCATCTTTGGCCTCCCCCTCCCTCTACCCCCCTCCACCTCACTCACATACACTCTTCTCATCAGTCTCTCACTCTCCATCCTCTCCACATGGCCAAACCACCTCAGTGTGTTTCTCCTAACACATCCTATCACATCCACACCACAACGCTCCTTCACTTCCTCATTTGTCAGTCTGTCTCTCCATGTGACTCCACACACACATAAACTCTCCTCGTCAGTCTCTCACTCTCCATCCACTCCACATGGCCAGACCACCTCAGTGTGTTTCTCCTAACGCTTCCTATCACATCCACATCCACATCACAACGCTCCTTCACTTCCTCATTTGTCTGTCTGTCTCTCCATGTAACTCCACATACACATACACTCACATACACTCTCCTCGTCAGTCTTTCACTCTCCATCCTCTCTACATGGCCAGACCACCTCAGTGTGTTTCTCCTAACGCTTTCTATCACATCCACATCCACACCACAACGCTCCTTCACTTCCTCATTTGTTTGTCTGTCTCTCTATGTAACTCCACATACACATACACTCACCTCGTCAGTCTCTCACTCTCCATCCTCTCTACCTGGCCAGACCACCTCAGTGTGTTTCTCCTAACGCTTCCTATCACATCCACATCCACACCACAACGCTCCTTCACTTCCTCATTTGTCAGTCTGTCTCTCCATGTAACTCCACATACACATACACTCACATATACTCTCCTCGTCAGTCTCTCACTCTCCATCCTCTCTACATGGCCAGACCACCTCAGTGTGTTTCTCCTAATGCAAAATGTAACGGAGAATAAAGTCGATTGTGTTAAAAGTAAAGGAAGCTGTGGAGATGAGAAGCATGTGTGTCTGTATGAAGGAAGGAAGGAATGAAAATGAAGGAAGGAAGTGTGTGTGTGTGTGTGTGTGTGTGTGTGTGTGTGTGTGTGTGTGTGTGTAATAAGTTAGCCCTCTTGTAGTTGGTTTTCAGATGAAGGACTCTCTCTCTCTCTCTCTCTCTCTCTCTCTCTCTCTCTCTCTCTCTCTCTCTCTCTCTCTCTCTCTCTCTCTCACAAAGGTAGGAGCACAATGGGGTAAATGAAAAATATCTATCCTGTTCTATCTATCTTACTCTTTACCTGTATCTACCTGCCTATGTACTCTCTCTCTCTCTCTCTCTCTCTCTCTCTCTCTCTCTCTCTCTCTCTCTCACCTGCGTGCTAGTAAATTATGAGGTAAAGTGAATTTTTATTATTTTTTCCAGTATCAAACGCAGAAAATCTCTCTCTCTCTCTCTTTCTCTCTCCATAACCTTAAGTAACACAGCCACCAAAACGTCATAAATAACGCCCTTCCTCTCTCGTCCCCCCGGCTCCACTCCTGCCTGCAGCAAGGTGTAATAAACAAAATAAATCGCTAAGGAAAAGGTGTTAGGGAGCGTCCTTAATCTAACAGGATACGAGTTTAAATCCTTTTTATTCTAACATGGCCTAAAACTGTCATCTCTCTATTTTGAATGCGAGATGCTGGTCACGAAGAAGTGCTATGGGGAGGAGGCACAGCTGTAGTAATTTCCTTTTCTGCTCATTTACCATATATTTCAGTTCTTCTGTGCCTATTTTCCACAGTTTTTCGTTATTTTGCTGTTATTAACCGTAGGACAGAGGCAGGCAATGCTGCAGCTTTCTGCATCCTTTCCATAGCACCACAGTGGTGTTAATTTATTGTTACAACTACCCAATCAAAATGGAAAGGTGGAATTTTTTACCCCTAAATACTTTCATCTTAACATTAGAAACATAAAATATTGTGTTATGTAAAATAAGTCACTGGGAAAGTACTACGAATTCGGCAATAACGAGATTACCACTTTGGATATATTACACTTTGAATATTATTTAGAAAGATGCTAAAATATCCATAATTAAATCTATGTACCTTTTACAACAATAAATATTTCAATTCAAAATCTACGTTAAATATGGCATGAAAACAAAAGAAATAGGTGTGACGTCACAGGAATTATGGGAAGGAGCCGGGCAGGTGGAGGAAGTTGTGAGGGAGTATTTGTTTCTTTCATGTTTCTCTTAGCATTATCTTATTATGTACGGTACGTCTGTGCGTTAATTGATATCTGGCACCATTATTGAGGATTGGAATTAGTTACATAAGGGTTTGATTATTAGCTGTAAGAAGAATGTAGGGCTGTGTTTACTTCAGGTGAGCCAAGCTGCTGCTTTAAACCAGGTACGTTGATGACAGGTTTTAAATCCCATATAGTCCTGACATCCCTGTTTATTTTAAGGCTGAAATTTTATCATCTGTAGGGGTAGGCAGCAGCGTAATAATATTGCCTCATTTTAAGTTTATTGTTTTGTAATAATGGGTATTGTTAACGCTGAAATATCTGTTTACATTTTAGTTAAGGGCCCGAAGTCGAGCCATTTAACTTATTTGTTTTTAAATCACCAGAAATGTCATCCTTAATGCCTGGAAGACCAGGAGGTAATTATGTGTATGAGAAGGCATTAAGGATTATCATAATTACTGATATAATTGAGAAATAGAAGTGCAAACGTAGGTTTTTGTGCAACATAAAGTGTATGTGAACGTAAGACAAAAAAAAAAAAAAATGTAGTAAGCCAGGTGGCCTATGCTAAGCAATTCCTTTAGGAGTATGATTTGATATATTAATATAGCCTGTAAAACAGATTCTGCTTACGGTAGGGTACACAACTCAGTCTTTGTACAGCAGCTTATCTTCTCCTGGATATTTAGCTTTTTCCATACTTAGGGTAGTGGTGCACAAGTCACCCGCTTGTTACTGGATGACGAAGGCTGCATAAAACCTAATCTCACCCGCTTGTAACTGGATGACGAAGGCTGCATAAAACCTAATCTCACCCTCTTGTTACTGGATGACGCAAGCCGCGTCAAACAAAATCACGAAGGAATGAAAAAACATCATAAATTATTCTATCTATCTATTGCCAGACGCCATAATCCCGTAAGGGTGGCCATTTGACTTTGAGTTATATGTTTTACAGGGAGGGACACTAACCCTCCACCAACCCACTTGTTGACACGTAGGGAACATGTATGGCATCATTTATATTCGCCAAACATTTTTATCAACACCATTCTGTTGTATTTAGCCAAGCCCTACGCCAAATAAAGGCAAATGCTGGATATTGCAGAGTACCTCCCCAGCGGCTCATCATTTGGCGTTGAGCCAAATAATGTTACCATCCATTTTTACCCTTAATTAAAAACTTCCCCATGAGTTAAAGATGAAAACTAAGCATGAAATGCAATACAGTAATGATACAGTACAGTAATGCAGTACATAGTGTACTGCTGAATGTACTCACCAAGTGATGGCATCAATGGAGGGTAGAGTTGTACACCATGCAGTACAGTACTGTACAGTGTACTTAATCCCATGTGGTCAAGTGGCGAATGGCTTCCCCAAAGATCACCCCAGGCCATAAGCTTTGCAACAACAACAAACATGGAATGCAACAGAGTTAGTCACAGCACTAGGGTTTCATGACTGCATGGTCAGAAGAACAGAGCACACAGACATGTCTTTACAACGTGACATCCACAGGCAAGAATGAGAGGGCAGTGGTATTCTTGGGGTGCCGGGTGAGCTGCTCCCACAACAGATTCTAATTGGCCGGGGCATAGTGGGTGTTTTCATTGATTTGCAAGCTTTGGGGTTTTGCCGGGTGCTGGTGAGTTACTGTTTATGCACCTCAATGGTGGACGTTGCATAGAACAGCCAGATACATCCCATCTCAGCACCGGATGTTGCATAATTTTGCCTGATATTCCTTTAATAGAGCCGAGCCTGCAGCACTGGATATTGTGTTGGGCTGGATATTTCGGTGACAGATAATTGAGAGTACTGTACTGTACCAGGCAGCTGCTTTTTTATCTGGTGGCCAAGAACACCCCAGTCAGAGTGATGGCCTTGCATAGGGTGATGGCCAACAGGTATCTTATAGTGTCACCAGAAGTGGTGCTGGAATGGTGGTCAGAACTTACCTTAATGTACCTGACCAGGGTAATGTAGCCTCTGGCCCCAACACCTTGTAGAGGGTAAAATGGGATTGACAGGTACTGTTTATCATAATACTGCTCAGTAATTTTAAGACTCATTTCTGTCTAGACTGGTTTGATAAAACAGAATCGTTGAAAAGTGTACAGTACTGTACTGAAAAATTTAATAACTTCAGAGCAGTGTAGTAGTTAATGTACAACACACATGACCTTGAAGACTGTTTCACATACCCTGTACAGTACGTAATTGCATTCCTTGAGCCAATATGACCTGATATTCATTTGGTCAAACTATTCTTTCTCAGTGCAAGGCATTTTTTTTTTTTTTTTTTTTTTTTTTTTTCTCCAAAGCTGCAGTGTACATGGTAATGGTAATTGAAGCCTATACAAAACACAAGTGTTGTTATGGCCAGTGTCTAATGGTAACATGTTTACTTGCAGGCAATGGATGTTGCCGCCTCACAGTTTTCCTGGGGAATGACAGCAGGATGCCAGTGTGCAGTTTTGTAGATTAAGCAGCACTGACAGCCACCACTGGGTGACCAAGGCAAACACATGCAAGCATGTGGGAGCCATACAAGCAAATGAGGTAACTCTTATTTATTTTTATATTTTCTAACAACCAGCCCTGCTTGGTCTTCACATATGCATGGTGTGTGTGGTGACAGGCAATATCAGCACACCCTTGTTGTATGTAGAATTATTTTGTGGAAGTGCAGGTTTTTAGATATCAGATTTTTCAGATTAGAGAGTGCTGTGGTGTTGGTGTGGATGTGCCAGAAAGCATTAGGAGAAATACTTTGAGATGCTTTGGCCATGTGGAAAGGATGGAGAATGAGAGGCTGACTAGGAGAGAGTGTGTGTGTGTGTCGATGAGGTGGAGGGAGGGGGGGGAGGAAGCAGAGACCAAGAATAGGCTGGAGGGAATGGGCTGAGAGGTATAGTATATGAGAGAGAGTGGTGTGAGTTGGAGAGCAGGCAGCCTCGTGGCAGAGAAGGTGATGACATGGAAGGGATTCATTTGTGGTCATCTCATTTGGAATTAATCACCTGGTGATAAATAGGTTGATAGATAATTATTAATACAGAATCATTCATTCATCATCCAATCCTATGTTGCCCCATGAGGAGTGTAGGAACCCGGGGCTAGGCAAGGCGTGGCTCAATCGGTAGAGACGTGGCCTGCCGTTCTAATGGACCCAGGTTCAAATCCCCGCTGGGGCAGGGAACAGTTTAAGGATTTGAATTTCATTAAATCAGGCTTTACTGATCTACCAGAAGACCCGCCGACATGTCGTAAAAATACCCCCACTAATACCAACACACCAGTCGTGTATGAGACAGCCCTGGCATGTATTCAATATGGACAGTGGGTGTTAGCGCCGAAGTGGTGACATGAAGAGGTGTATGGTATGTAGGAGGACTGTTGGGCCTTGATAGCAGGCTGTGAAGCCTATGCCCAGAGTCGAACACACACACAAAAAAAAAAAAAAAAAAAAAAAGTTGGTCCTGACATTTAAGATGAGAGTGACCAGCCTCACTCATCCCTGAGTGGCATTATGTGAGCAATAAACCCCAACCACCCCTTGGATATAAACCTTCACCGGCTCAATCCGATTGGAGCGCTGTAATTACCCACTAAACCACCAGGCGCCATAATTTGGTTATATGGTTACCACCCAGCATAGTAAATGGTTTCCTGGTGTACAGGAAACCATTTGGCTTGCCACTCAGTGTACAGTCACCCATAGGCAGAAGGAAGAGGAAAGAATGAAGGAAAGAAAGACAGACGAGGATCGGAGAAAAGAAGGATGGAGGAGAGGAAAGGGCAGACACCCGAGAGCAGCACTATATCGAGTGAGTGGATGATGAGCACCTCCAACTACCACAGACTAAATCAGAAAACCTTAGTAAGCAGAAATATGGACTTTGTGTAGTCAGAATTGCCATTGAGTTTGATGATAGGCGGCAGGACCACTCAGCTGTGGCTTTGGAAACAAAATTCGCTATAACTCACCTGCAGAGAAAAGAATTGCCAAAATATTAAAAAAGGTTTCACCAATTGATCTTATGATATTGTACAGGCTGATAGAGAATGTAGTGAAGGACAGTATGGTGTAAATCAACTTTCAGGGAGATGTGCACCATACTTTGCCACTAAGATATCAATATTCACCTCCTTCATTACTATCTACCTATCTGTCTATCTATCTATAGCCCGATGCCCTTATCCTGCGAAGGGTTGCCGCAGACAAAATGCCTCCAAGTCACTCTGTTACCCACCATTTGACTGCCCTCCTCCCAACTCACTCCCCCCTCCCTGATACACCTCTCCACTCCATCCCTCCACCTCATCCTTGGTCTCCCCCTCCCTCTCCCTCCCTCCACATCACCCACATACACCCTCTTAGTCAGTCAGTCAGCTACGGTATCATGAAGTTATGCATTCAGTGTAGTAGTAGTTGTAACCCCAGGCGTAGCAAAAGCGAATTAGAGGTGTATTAGATGCCTTTCTCATGCAGTGTGCCATCCATCTTTCAGGGGACAGGGAAGTACTTGAGGGATGTTTGTATAACCAGGTATTTAAGCCAATTGGTTATATTGGCCATGTGGAGAGGATGGAGAGAGAGAGACTGACAAGGAGCGTGTATGTTAGTGAGGTAGAGGGGGGGAGAGGGAGGGGAGGCCAAGGATGAGGCGGAGGGATGGAGTGGAGAAGTAAATGAGAGAGGGGGGTGTGAGCTGGGAGCAGGGCAGTGAAATGGCGGGGGACAGGGCGACATGGAAGAGATTTGTTTGTGGCTACCCCTTACGCGATTAAGGTGTCTGGCAATAGATAGATAGATATTCCAGTTTGGTATGAAATGTAAGTGTGCATGCTGGAATATGGGTGTGCAAATTTCAAGGTCAGTGTCTCCTTAACTGTGCACAATTATCATCATCGTCTTCATCCCTTTTGTCTTTTCCACACTCAGGTGGGGTGAGGTAGGGTCCAGAAAGCAAGGAAAAGGGGGGAAAATGATAGTGGGAGAACTGATCACCATAAATGGGTCACACACTCATTCCCTCACCATTCAAGCCCCTGGAATCTTGGCTCCACCTCCCAGGCACAGGGTGTACTTGTAGTGTCATTAATCCCTATCAGGCAGAACCAATTCAATGACTAATATTTTTCATTTTTCAGGCTGGTTGACATGATGTACGTGGCAATGCTCCAGGGAACATTTTGATGCACTGAATGTTGCAGTTTACAAGTTAAGGGACACCAGCAACCCACACACTGCATCAGATGAGGTGGGTTCACATACTTAGAACTGTCTGTCTATTGCCAGTGCCTTAATCCTGTAAGGGACGGCAACAGACAAATTTCCTCAATGTCTCTCTGACCTCTGCCCTACCTTTCTTCCAGGTCACACCCTTCCCCCTCATATATCTCTCCATTCCATCCCTGCATCTCATTCTTGATCTTCCTATCCTCCTTTCCCCCTCCACCTCACTCACACACTTCTTGTCAGTCTCTCATTCTTCATCCTCTGTACATGGCCACATCTGGAATTACTGTAGTTTAATTTGGTGCTGGAATAGGATGCCTTCATGTAGTGGCATTGATATAGCCAGGCGGGTGCACTGCTCAGGTATTTAAATGTCCCCCAGTTCCCTCCTTATCCACAAGAGGAGGATAATGGACTGCAGAAGGGCAGTATCAGCCTGCAGTCCACTGGGTTCACATTCAGTTGAACCTGGAGTCACAGTATTAACTGTCATAATTCCCATGTGTGTTTGTTTCATGTTGTTTTATTTCATTTCATGGCTGATGCTTATCTACTCTCTCTCTCTCTCTTTTTATGGGACACAATAGGAAGTGGAAATTTTTTAGAAAGCCTGTCTCTTTCCATCACAGGTTGAAGTTAGACAAGAGTTTATTTAAGATAGAGTTTTCCATATACTCGGATTGGTTGAGTGCCTGTTAACCAGACTTACAATCCATCCATCCATCATCCAATCCTACGTTGCCCCATGAGGAGCGTAAGAGCCCGGGGCTAGGCAAGTTGGTCCTGACATTTAAGATGAGACTAGGTGTGAAATTGCCATCACACTATTTTCAATGCTGTGCTGTGACAAGAAATAATCACTAAAATAGTGTATGCTGCTGATCGTGAAAAATTGCCATGGAAAAGACGTAGAGCCATAGCATTGTCTTATTCTGCAACTGTCTATCTATCTATTGCCAGATGCCTCAATCCCATTCAGGTTGGCCACAAACAAATCGCCTCCACGTCACCCTGTCCCCCACCATTTCACTGCCCTGCTCCCAACTCACACCCCCCTCTCTCATATACCTCTCCACCCCATCCCTCCATCTCATCCTCAGCCTCCCCCTCCCTCTTCCCCCCTCCACCTCACTCACATACACTCTCTTTGTCAGTCTTTCACCCTCCATCCTCTCCACATGGCCAAACCACCTCAGTGTGTTCCTCATAACTCTTCCTATCACATCCACATCCACACCACAACGCTCCTTTATATCCTCATTCGTCAGCCTGTCTCTCCATGTGACTCCACAGGCTCCTCATAAATAACTCATTTCCACTGCTCTCACTCTTGACTTGTGTCCTTCCAACAACGTCCAAGCTTCACTTCCATACATTAGAGGTGGTATCACAGTACTGTCATGTAGTAACTTTTTCACTTCCATGCTCACTTCCCGGCTTCTTATCACTGCTTTCAAGGAACCAGCAACCTTTCTTCCCTGCTGTACCCTTTCTTCCCTGCTGTACCCTTTCAAGCACTTCATCCTCCAAACCTCCATCCTTACTCATCACACTACCCAAGTACTTAAACGTACTCACATTTTCCAATTCCTCACCATCCAACCTCGCTGTACATTCACTGATTTCACCTCGCTCAAAGACCATCACTTTACTCTTCCCTACATTCACCTTTAGATTCCGTTTCTTACACACTCTCCCAAACTCATCCACCAAGCCTTGCAGCTCTCCTTCGTCTTCACTCAACAACACAGTATCATCTGCAAACAACAGTACAGGGAGTTTCCAAACACTGCCCTCTCTCACCAGGGCCACTCCAACATCCACTACCCTACCTTGTACCTCTTTTATTACCCCATCCATGTACAGATTGAACAACCATGGAGACATGACACATCCCTGTTTCAAACCAACTTTCAAAGAGAAAAATTCACTTAGTTCACCATCCACACGCACTGCAGCCTTCGCATCATTGTATATACTCTTCACAGCATTCAACAACTTCCCATCTACTCCATATATTCTTAACACTTTCCACAATCCTTGTCTATCCACCCTGTCATATGCTTTCTCCAAATCCATGAAAGCCGCATACAACTTCTTTCCCTTCTCTAGAAACTTTTCCACTAAAGATCTAAGAATGAATATCTGATCTACACAACCTCTTCCCTTCCTAAAGCCTCCCTGTTCTTTTCCAACTAATTTCTCTGTTCTTTCTCTAACTCTGTCAATAAGTATCCTACCATACACTTTTCCTATTATACTAAGAAGACAAATTCCCCTATGATTACCACACACTTCTTTTTCCCCTTTTCCTTTGTACAAGGGAATAATTATACCTGACTTCCAATCCTCCGGGACTCTGCCTTCCTCCCAGGCCAATTACTTGTCTGCAAACTGTATTAATAATCTTGGTGTTCATTCATTTTAGTAATCTGGGTGTTCATTCATTTTAATACAATTGGCATTCATTCATTTTAGTAATCTGGGTGTGCATTCATTATAATATCTTGGTGTTCATTCATTATTTTTAATTTTGGCATTCATTAATTTTAATAATCTTGGTGTTCATTTTTTTTTTTCCTGTGAAATTCCTTTATGTACTTGTATGCATCACTACAGAATGTGGTGAAAGTTTTTGGCATATCAGAGAGCCAGGATTCCAGGGGCTTGAATGATGAGTGAATGGAAGTGTGGCCCATTGGAGTGGGCAAACTTGGGCTATCAAGACACTGCTACTTCTCACCCTGCCCAAGGGTGGGAAAGGAGGTCAGGATGATGATGATTATGATGCATCACTTTACAGTTTCTTTGGCACTTCAGTTTACTTATGTAAGTTGATGGGTGAATAAGAGTTGGGATGAACTGATGTAGTTATTTATTTATTTGTCATACACTATATCTTTGCCAACACTTCCACAGCTGTGTACTTAGTGAGGTCAGTGGCTGCTCTGCTCAGCTGGTGCATGTTGGTGGAACATCACCCTCATCGTCGGCAGCATCAACCAATACGTCATCCTGGTCATCAACCAAACCATCTTCAGCATCATCCAGGTCACTGGGGTCATCTGAAGGCTGCAGCAATGAGAGGAGAGAAGAGGACAATGAAAATGGGTTCACTGCAGCACTTATGACAATTGTATACAAGTACCTGTCTGTTGGAATGCCCCAGGCCGTACCCAACCCCCTGGCAGCACTACAGGTGATGTTATAAGTGGAATGCACAAATCCTGCACCAGCACCACACAACACCTGTAGTAGTGTCCTAAATTACATCTGAAATGTGAACCCAGTGAACTGTGGGCCGAAGCTGCCCTCCTCCTGCAGTTCACCATCCACTTTTCTGGGGATAGGGAGGCAGCTGAGGAATGTTTGTAAAGCCTGGCAGTGGAGTTGACCAGTACACCACATGAAGGCATCCCTCTTTCTATACATTATTAAGCTTAAATTGTTTATAAAATGGCTTGTGTACTACATTTGTCTTCACTCAGTGTTAACAAACACTGCATAAGGAAGTCATTTAGATGGAATATCAAAGTAACAAAAACTAAACCATTTTTAACACTAAACTTATGGAGGCTTGTTCTTGCTGTTATTGGGATAGGAACCATTATTATTATTATTATTTTTTTTTTTAATGCAAGAAAGAAGGAACCAAAGGCCAGAAGCCCACAAACCATTCCTTCCAAGAAAAAAGCAATACAAAAGAGAGCCAAATTCACTTGCCAGTGTATCACCTCAGACATTACAACAATTGGGACAAGATCAAGATATCAAATATCCTGGATTTTGGTAATTTGTGAGGAATAGTTTTCTGTGAACTGGTGGGTTAATCAGGGTCATAAATTACTAGCCACGTGAGGAGGGTGAAGAACGAGAGACTGACTAGGAGTGTGTGTGCATGAGGTGGAGGGGGAGACCAGGGATAAGATGGGAGGATGAACTGGAAAGATAAATGAGAGAGGAGGATGAGTTGGAGGGAGGGCAGCCAAAGGACAGGGCAGTGTGGAAGCAGTTTGTTTCTGATCATCCCATAAAGGATTAAGACTTCTGGCAATGGTGATATAAATTAATCCTATGTATTGCCAGCAGCATTAATCCTTTACGGGTTACTTCACTCGTGTTTATCATTGTTGTATGCAATCAGTAGTCAGAGTCAGGAGTTTGAGGATGTGGTTTCAATTCCAATAGCTTCTCTTGTTGTCTTTATGCGTCCACTACAATAGATAAGCATTATTATATCATATGTTAATTTTGCTTGTGTGTTTTGCATATAGCTAACCTTTTTTCTTGTTTAAAATTGCCTTATATATAGCATTATAGGTGTAAGTTGGTGGTGGTTAAACACCCAGTCTCCATTTTTGCCCATACGTTATGTACTGTTTCATACAAACATATTTCCCTAAATGTAATTAGTCGTAACAGGAGCCCTTTTGTATTAGGGTTTTGTAGGAGTAACCACATTGTCATTTTGAGTAATGCATGTGTGGATGGTAGAGAAATAGTTGAGTGGTACCTTTAATACTTTATAAGTGTAGGAGTTACAGAAGGAGTTAAGTGCTAAAGGGAAGATGATTAACCAGGTTGTACTTATAAGGTGGAACCATTACTTCAGATTGTTAGGTAATATGTTATGACTGTGGCATATGTCACTGGGTATGCTGTTTGATTGTTATACTCTCTCTCTGGTGGGGAGGATGAAGGAGCCTGCCTTATCCCTTTTCTCAGGTAGGAATTGGGGGAGAAATATTGGGATGCTGTGTATGAACAGGCAGTTCTAGTGGTGTGTCTGACCTCTCCAGTTTGTTATATTTACCCAAGCAGAATAAAGTTGTATATACCAGGATTATACAGTACTAAAGATCTGTATAATTGCAGAGAAGGGGTTAAAGTGACTTGTTATCCCACAGGGCATTTGGCAAGTATCAGATCTGAGCCAGTGAGCAGGACTGTTAGTGTGGCAGCTGAAACTGATCATCCAAGCCGCCCACTTCCTCCACCCTGTCACTCCTCATCCCCTGGCCTGCCCATCATACACTGTGGAGGGGCAGCAGCAACACACAAGGCCTCTAGTGTTGCCCAAACAAGCACTGTCTATCAGTAAATGCCTCCAGTCACTCACCAATACCTGGATTATACAAGGTTAGTCATATCTGCCTGTGTTGGCTGTCACTGTATCCAGTTACCTTTGTTTGTCTGTGTCCAGCTGTGTATTTATCACGAGGTAATAAACTCCTTTGATATATCTGGATGATGCAGTGTTTGTCACGTGGATTAATATTACTGACAAATCTGACATGGCCTCTTTGGCAGAGGTTTTATTATTATGTACATTTATGTGAAGTTACAGTGCTTGGTGAATGTTTTTGGCATATCAGATAGAGCCAGGATTCCATGGGCTTGCATGGTGAGTGAGTGGAAGGGTGGCCCATTGGATTGGGAAAATTTGGGCTGTCTGGATGTTGCCACTCCTCACCCTGCCCGAGGGTGGGAAAGGATGTCCAGGTGATGATGATGATGATGATTATTATTACACAGTTATCTTTTCTTAATTGGTTTATATTTATATATTTTTTTTTTACCTCCAGCCAAGATTCCAAGAGATGTAACCGCAGGAGTTAAATATGGCTTTCAGACACTTCATCATTAGTGGTTCATATAATGCTGAAGTAAATAATCTGGCAATAGTGAGTGTATAAAGAAGCTACTGAAGTTTAACCCTTTGTGCTGTGGTGATGTATTTTATACTTTTAAAATTAATTCATCTAACAGTTTTATCGAATTGTGACGAACCACCTGCAGCCAAGATGCAAGTACTCTTAAAAAATACAGTAAATTTAAACTGTCTGTGGATAATGTTTTGTGCTCTGGACCTAAACCTTTCAGTATGATAATGATGTATTTTGTATTTATTCATCATCATCATCCAGACCTCCTTTCCCACCGTAGGGCAGGGTGAGTAGCAGTGTCCAGACGGCCCAAGTTTGCCCACTCCAAAGAACCTCGCTTCCATTCACTCATCATTCAAGCCCCCGGAATCCTGGCTGTCTCTGATAGGTCAAAAACTTTCATCACATTCTGTAGCTTCACATAAACGAATCTGATAGAGTTAATTTATTGATCCATTTTTAAAATTTCTAACTATTTTATTGAACTGAGACGACCTTCCTATAGCCAAGGCACGGCTAGTACTCTCTTCAAAGTAAAATGCAATTAATGTAAGTTGTCTGTGAATAATGAATATAAATATTTTAAAGACATCATATTGAAAGAGTCAGGTATAATATTTCACTGGTACCTACATAGGTATATTTTATTGGTACCCACATCATGAACAATTTTTATCAACTGATCTTAGGATTGAAACTTTTTTACTGGTAACTTTTCAGTAAACAGTTTTCATTACTCCTCCTCCCTCAGTGTCAGCCTCTTACTCCTCGTCCTCCTCTCTTAATGCCAGCCACCTCTCTCTCTCTTCCCTGTGTTAGTAATTCCTTCTCCTCCCTTTCCCTCTCAGTGCCAGTCCCTTTCTCCCCCCCCCCCCACCACCCTCTATCTCTGTCACAGAGACTTATCCCCCCCCCACCTCTCTCTCTCTCTCTCTCATTTGCAGCCTTCTCCTCCTCCCCCTCCTTTCTCAGTGCACTTCCCTTACTCCTCGCTCCATCCTTTCTCAGTGCCCTTCCCTAACACCTAGCTCCCTCCTTTCTCAGTGCCCCTTCCATCTCACTCCCTCCTTTCTCAATGCCCTTCCCTTACACCTCCTTCTCCCTCCCCCCCCTTTCATTTGTAGCCTCCTACTCCTCCCACTCATTTCACAGCCCCTACCCCTTTCTTTCTCTCTCTCTCTCTCTCTCTCTCTGCCAGCTCCTTATTCCTCCTCCTTTCCAGCTTAGTGCCAGCCCCTTCTTCCTCCTCTCCTCTCCATCCCAGTGCCAGCCTCTTCCTCCTCCTTTCAGTGTGTGTGCCAGCTCAGTACTCCTCCTCCTTTCCTTCTATTACATTGCCAGCCCCTTTCTTGTCCATTCTCCTCTCTTAATGCCAGCTCCCCCCTCCCTCCTTTTCTCATAGTGCCAGCCTCTGCTGCCACCTCTTCATTTTCGTCATCTTCTCTCACAGTTACAGCCTCTTCCTCCTCCCTCTTCCCCCTCACTGCCATCACTTTTCTTATTCAAGAAAGAGCAACTGGTCACTTTCCTTATGATCTAGCCTGGACTAAGTAGACCCAGGCACCTGTCCCTGACAGGACACGGAAGGTTTGTTGAACGGTTGCAGGAGTGATTTTTAACCTTTTTTTTTTTCTTTTTCCAAAAGTTATCCAACTAGCAAGAGTTATTCACTTGATCCCATTCACAACAGAGGTGCAAGGACAAGTGATCAGCCACCTTAAGGGTGAGATGGACTGCCAGTTGACACCTAAGTGTGCCGTCATACTCACCTTTCATGATCTTCCTACACCCTTTGATACCCAAGGTGATTAATGTACTGAAATTGACAGTTGTTTTTATTTTAAGTAAAATACATTTAATGTCCACTTGATTAAAAATGATCTTATTCCTTCTCTATCATTTGTCTTGTTTGTAAAAGTTGTAAAATTCTTAGTAACAGTGATTGTATTTATCATAATAAAAGTAATAATTACAATAGTGGAAGGAGGGGGAGCAGTCATCCTCTCCCTTTTGTCTCTTCCCCCACTCAGCATAGTCCTGTCCACCCACCCCCACACATAAGTCCTGTCCACCCACCCCCACACATAAGTCCTGTCCACCCACGCCCACACATAAGTCCTGTCCACCCACGCCCACACATAATAATAATAATTATAATAATAGTGGAAGAAGGGGGAGCAGTCATCCTCTCTTCCTTTTGTCTCTTCCCCCACTCAGCATAGTCCTGTCCACCCGCCCCCACACATAATAATAATAATTATAATAATAGTGGAAGGTGGGGGTGTAGTCATCCTCTCTCCCTTCCCCCCTTTTCTATATCCACTCCCCTCCCCCTGCCACTTGATAGCAACCCCCCCTCTTCCCCTACTCAGTGTTGCATCTCGGGTCTGCTTGATGTAGTCCCCATCCTTTCCCCCCCCTTCTCTCTATTTGATGATGTTCCCATCCATCCCCCCCTCTCTATATGATGTAGTCCCCATCCATCCCCCCCTCTCTATATGATGTAGTCCCCATCCATCCCCCCCTCTCTATATGATGTAGTCCCCATCCATCCCCCCCTCTCTATATGATGTAGTCCCCATCCATCCCCCCCTCTCTATATGATGTAGTCCCCATCCATCCCCCCTCTCTATATGATGTAGTCCCCATCCATCCCCCCTCTCTATATGATGTAGTCCCCATCCATCCCCCCTCTCTATATGATGTAGTCCCCATCCATCCCCCCTCTCTATATGATGTAGTCCCCATCCATCCCCCCTCTCTATATGATGTAGTCCCCATCCATCCCCCCCTCTATATGATGTAGTCCCCATCCATCCCCCCCTCTCTATATGATGTAGTCTCCATCCATCCCCCCCTCTCTATATGATGTAGTCTCCATCCATCCCCCCCCTCTCTATATGATGTAGTCCCCATCCATCCCCCCCTCTATATGATGTAGTCCCCATCCATCCCCCCTCTATATGATGTAGTCCCCATCCATCCCCCCCTCTATATGATGTAGTCCCCATCCATCCCACCCTCTCTATATGATGCAGTCCCCACCCATCCCCCCTCTCTATATGATGCAGTCCCCACCCATCCCCCCCTCTCTATATGATGCAGTCCCCATCCATCCCCCCCTCTCTATATGATGCAGTCCCCATCCATCCCCCCCTCTCTATATGATGCAGTCCCCATCCATCCCCCCCTCTCTATATGATGCAGTCCCCATCCATCCCCCCTCTATATATGATGCAGTCCCCCTCCATCCCCCCCCCTATATATGATTCTGTCCCCATCCATCCCCCCCTCTCTATATGATGTAGTCCCCATCCATCCCCCTCTCTATATGATGTAGTCCCCATCCATCCCCCCCTCTCTATATGATGTAGTCCCCATCCATCCCCCCCTCTCTATATGATGTAGTCCCCATCCCCATCTTTATTTGATGTAGTTGCCATCCCCCTCTTCTCCTTGATGTTGTCCCCATCCCCTCCTGACTCCTTGATATAGTCCCACTCTCTCTCTCTCTCTCTCTCTCTCTCTCTCTCTCTCTCTCTCTCTCTCTCATATGTAGTGCCCCTGAGTGACAAGTGAAATGGTGTGCTATACACCATGTCATTTGCTATGGTGGCTGGTGGTTTAGTGGGTTAAGGTGGTCCAGCTGGATGGACACTGTAAGGGTTACATCTGAGGGGTGGGCAAGTGAGGCTGGTAACCGTTGCCTCGTTGGCACTGAGTACCTCCAGCTGCCTGTGTAGAGAACAAAATGGCATTAGATGTTGTATTATTGGAACTCTTACGGCCATATTCTTGTCAGTTGAGGAAGCCGCCTGGCATCTTTTCCTTATCTAATTATTTTTGGATAGGGCTGGTTAGTATCAATTTGTGTCATTTGTGCTGAGTATGGAGGAATTGTAATGATTTAAATGACACAAGAGGATAGTAAGGCTTAATAAGCAGAATTGTTAACTGATGGGAATATACGCCTTAGTCACAACCCCCTCCCCCAATCCTACTGCTCACCCAATACAGTAATTGTTTTGGTTAAGGTTGAGATGATTTTTTTTTTTTTAATTACCCTAACTCCACTAAAAGATCAGGTTAGGTAAGATCCAGAACCAGAAAACATATAAGTAGGAATTTGTTATTTTGTTGTATCCAGATGGTATAGAGGGATGCCTTCATGCAGTGGCACTGATATAACCATGTAGCCAGTATAGAGGGATGCCTTCATGCAGTGGCACTGATATAACCATGTACCCAGTATAGAGGGATGCCTTCATGCAGTGGCACTGATATAACCATGTAGCCAGTATAGAGGGATGCCTTCATGCAGTGGCACTGATATAACCATGTACCCAGTATAGAGGGATGCCTTCATGCAGTGGCACTGATATAACCATGTACCCAGTATAGAGGGATGCCTTCATGCAGTGGCACTGATATAACCATGTACCCAGTATAGAGGGATGCCTTCATGCAGTGGCACTGATATAACCATGTACCCAGTATAGAGGGATGCCTTCATGCAGTGGCACTGATATAACCATGTACCCAGTATAGAGGGATGCCTTCATGCAGTGGCACTGATATAACCATGTACCCAGTATAGAGGGATGCCTTCATGCAGTGGCACTGATATAACCATGTACCCAGTATAGAGGGATGCCTTCATGCAGTGGCACTGATATAACCATGTACCCAGTATAGAGGGATGCCTTCATGCAGTGGCACTGATATACCCATGTACCCAGTATAGAGGGATGCCTTCATGCAGTGGCACTGATATAACCATGTACCCAGTCTTGTTATCCCCTGAAAGGAGGAGGATTGACTGTAAGATAAGAGCTTGTAGTTCACTGGTTCACCTTCAGAGGAGCCTGGGACTACAGCAGCAGGAAAAACATCATATTGATAAAGATGATCAGTTATTTATGATGATCAGCTCAGTAAGAAATTTTACCATCATATTGATCTTTTTCCTGCTGTACTATAACACTAGGGCCCATATTGTCATCAGTAACCTTGCTAATATCTCTACCTATGCAGTTATTATGTTTATTACTCTAGTAACACAGTGTCTGTCTCCCCACCAGGCTGCAGCAATCCACCCTCCCTGTTGTCCAAGCTCCTCAACTCACTGCTTCCAACATCTGTCATATCACTTGCTAAAGTTTTATTTATTGACAATAGGTAGAAGATGGTCATGCAAATACTGTAGGTGTGTTTTGTACATATAAATGGTTGTATATTAATTGAACTGGAATAAAGTGATTAAGTGATTATGTACAGAACATTTTTACGTTGCAGGTTGTGTGGGGGGGGTTCTATCAGTGCGTTCTCTCTCTCTCTCTCTCTCTTTTTAATCCCAGGTTAGAGCTGTAGTACATATATAAAGACAGACTTGTGCTTAATGCTCAGCCTGTTTCTTAGACACAGACATGAGTAAAGATGGATCAGTGGATCTTTTTCTAAATATTCCATTATGTCAAATTCTATTACCCTTTGCATCAGGAGGACAATTATCTAAAGCTGTTACTAGTAGTTAATTGATACTAAGTCACTGATGTGTGCTGGCAAAATATTAGTGGCATTTAAACACTTCACATTGAATTCTTTACCGAGGCCATTCAGTATGGAGCATAAAACGTTTGCTTTCAGAGACAACACTGCAAAAGTCAGTCAGTTTGCCATTAGTTTCTTGTGATGGCCTGAATGTTAATGTAATATAGATCCACAAAGGCTTCAGAGAATGTCTGAATAATAGTTGGTCTCAGTGCACAACCAATATTACTATACTGTTTTTACTCTAACTTGGCCTAAAATTAATCTCTTCCATTTTCATTGTACAGTAGTTGTAATGAGATTACCTAGAATATTGTGCTAGTCATGAGGAAATGCTATGAAAATGATGTGTTCCTGGCATTGAAAGTTAAGGTGAGGAGAGTATAGCCATGTACTGTATATGTATAGTAAATGAATGTTTTGTATAAATAAACTCTTGTATGTACCTTTTTAAAAATTTGTTTCAGTTGCCTGTCTATACCCTGTTTACCTTAATTTGGCCCAAATTTCTTTCAGTCTTTTATTCTTGTGCTAAGTACTGTTTGGAGTACAGCCGTATGTGATGGTGGTATTGTCAGTCAGTTACAACATTGGTCTGTATCACTGTATAATGTAAGTATTAGTGTACAATGTAACACTAAAGTTGCCACTGCTCAAGCTGGCTGCAAAACAAAACTTACAGATTTAAACATATATATATATATATATATATATATATATATATATATATATATATATATGACCATTTTTGAGGGCCAGTGATTATATTGCAGTGGCATGTTTAGTATTACATATTATACATACAGTATATAACTACCCCACACTGTTTATGTAGATTTTTACACTGTTAAAAGTTTACCCCCTTATAGAGGAGAGAGACGCAGGGTATATAAAAAGGGGAGATTGTGTGTGTGTGTGTGTGTGTGAAAGAGAGAGGAGGGTACATACAATAAGGGGAGATGATATAGGATGCATGTATGTGTGAGAGAGTGAGAGTAGGGTAAATATACGTAATTATAATTGTGTGTGTGTGTGAAATGGGATGCCCGTATGTGAGAGAGAGGTAAATATACATAATTATAATTGTGTGTGTGTGTGAAATGGGATGCCCGTATGTGAGAGAGAGGTAAATATACATAATTATAATTGTGTGTGTGTGTGTGTGTGTGTGTGAGAAAGAGGGAGAGAAGGGTACATACAACAAGGGGAGATGAAATAGGATGCATGTATGTGTGACAGAGAAGGGTACATACAACAAGGGGAGATGAAATAGGATGCATGTATGTGTGACAGAGAAGGGTACATACAACAAGGGGAGATGAAATAGGATGCATGTGTGTGTGACAGAGAAGGGTACATACAACAAGGGGAGATGAAATAGGATGCATGTATGTGTGACAGAGAAGGGTACATACAACAAGGGGAGATGAAATAGGATGCATGTGTGTGTGACAGAGAAGGGTACATACAACAAGGGGACATGGGATGTGTGTGTATAAGAGAATGTGAGTAAGGGGGAGATGTATGATAGGGATGACAGAGTTAAGGGGGAGATGTATAATAAAGGGAAGATAAAAGAGAGGGAGAAGGGGGGATTGGGGAGTATATATAATAAGAAATGGGATGTGTGTGTGTGGAGAGAGGGAGAGAGAGAGAGAGAGAATTAAGGGGGTCAGGTATGATACGGGGAGATGGAGTGTCAGAGAGAAAGACACACACACACACACACACACACACACACACACACACACACACACACACACACACACACACACACACACACACACACACACACACACACACACACACCGCGTTACAGGTTGGGGGGGGGGATTCTTTCCTCAATTTATGGCCCAGAAAAATACAAAATGCTTTCCGTGCACTGACCCACGCCATATATAGATATAATAGTGGATGGTTTAGTAGTAGTGGTAGTAATAGCAGTAGTAGTAGAAGCAGTAGCAGTAGTAGTTGTAGTAGTTCATGTGAAACGTGAACCCAGTGGACTGCAGGTTGGAGTTGTTGTGTACTGCTGATTATTATTTTCCCATCAATCACCAGTAATTTATCACTAAACTGTCTCAGATATCCTGCCCATATCCCATACCCCCGTCATGCTGCCCATATCCCATACCCCCGTCATGCTGCCCATATCCCATACCCCCGTCATGCTGCCCATATCCCATACCCCCGTCATGCTGCCCATATCCCATACCCCCGTCATGCTGCCCATATCCCATACCCCCGTCATGCTGCCCATATCCCATACCCCCGTCATGCTGCCCATATCCCATACCCCCGTCATGCTGCCCATATCCCATACCCCCGTCATGCTGCCCATATCCCATACCCCCGTCATGCTGCCCATATCCCATACCCCCGTCATGCTGCCCATATCCCATACCCCCGTCATGCTGCCCATATCCCATACCCCCGTCATGCTATCATTATCATCCCCCCCCCCCATCCTAGCCATTTCGTCTTCCCTTTGTCATTATCGAGATTGGCTAGAGAAATAAGTTACACAATTTCAGCCTGCAGTCCACTGGGTTCACATTTCAGCTGAACTTGTGACTAGAACTACTACTACTACCACCACTACAACCATCCAGTCTGATATTTTGATATGGCGTGGCGGAGTCCACAGAAGCATCTTTACCATTTTTTCTGGGTCATGGATTGTGAAAAGAACCCCCCCCCCCTCCCTGACTCTCTCTCTCCATTAACATTTTCCCTTCATTATTTACATGCTTTTTCACAGCCCTGAACCTCATATACAATGTACCTTGAATGTAACGTGTGTAACACTGGAGTACAAAATAAAGTGGTGGCAATACTACCTACCCTGTTTCCTGTATCCTCTGTAGTAGTGTACAAGACAATACTTACCAGGCCCAGGGATGAACAGGGGGGAATGACGCCTTGGTGTTCACCACTGGTACAATTAGTTCACATATTTTCTACCAGATGGCACCACTGGTACAATTAGTTCACATATTTTCTACCAGATGGCACCACTGGTACAATTAGTTCACATATTTTCTACCAGATGGCACCACTGGTTAGTTCACATATTTCCCACCAGATGGCAGCACCAGTCTTGTCAGGAACAGCAAAACATAAGCCCCCTTCCCTGTGCAACCAAAGATAGTTCAAAGAATGACCAATAGATGGCAGCACCAGACATTGTTAGTGCTGCCATCTATTGGTCATTCTTTGAACTATCTTTGGTTGCACAGGGAAGGGGTCTTATGTTTTGCTGTTCCTGACAAGACTGGTGCTGCCATCTGGTGGCAACAACTGCAAGCTTGTACCACTACAACACCCGGGCCTTATGCTGCCCTGTTGCTAAATCCCGCAGCTCACCAAATTTATTTTTCGCTCTCGCATATTTTGGAATTGAAACACAGAAGACGACTTTATTTGCACAGGCGAAAATATTATTCAAAAAAGACTACATAAAAAAGGAAAAACATAAAACAGCGTGGAAGAGGAGACGAGGAAGAGGGATTAGGAAGACGAAGATTAGGAGGAGGCGAGGATTAGGAGGGGGAAGAGGATTAGGAGGGGGAAGAGGATTAGGAGGGGAAAGAGGCTTGGGAAGGGGAAGAGGATTAGGAGGGGGAAGAGGATTAGGAGGGGGAAGAGGATTAGGAGGGGGAAGTGAGGGGACGAGAAGGAGGAGGGGGGATGAGGGGGAGGAGTGAGGATGAGGGGGAGGAAAAGGGGACAGAGAGGAGATGAGGAGGGAGAGGAGAGGGGATGAGGAGGAGGGAGAGGAGAGGGGACGGAGAGGGGATTAGGAGGGGGAGGAGAGGGGATTAGGAGGGGACGGAGAGGGGATTAGGTGGGGACGGAGAGGGGATTAGGAGGGGGAGGAGAGGGGATTAGGAGGGGGAGGAGAGGGGAGGAGGAGGAAGGGACGAGAAGGAGGGGGAGGAGAGGGGACGAGGATGAGGGGGAGGAGTTTTAGGGGTGGAAGAGGAAGGGGGACGAGGGGCAGAAGGGGAGGATGAAGAGGTTGAGGGAAGTGGGGAGGAGGATGAGGGAGGTGGGGAGGAGGATGAGGGGGTGGAGGAGAGGATAAGGATGAGGGAGATGGGGGAGAGGATGAGGGGGGTGGGGGAGGAGGAGGAGGAGGGGGGTGGGGAAGAGGAGGATGGAGGGGGTGGGGGAAGAGGAGGATGAGGGGGTGGGGAAGAGGATGAGGGGGGTGGGGGAAGTGAAGGAGGAGGGGGGTGGGGGAAGAGGAGGGGGGCGGGGGGGAAGAGGATGAGGGGGGTGGGGGAAGAAGAGGAGGAGGGGGGTGGGGGAAGAAGAGGATGAGGGGGGTGGGGGAAGAGGAGGATGAGGAGGGTGGGGGAAGAGGAGGATGAGGGGGGTGGGGGAAGAGGAGGATGAGGGGTGTGGGGCAGAGGAGGATGAGGGGGGTGGGGGAAGAGGAGGATGAGGGGGGTGGGGGAAGAAGAGGATGAGGGGGTGGGGGAAGAAGAGGATGAGGGGGGTGGGGGAAGAAGAGGATGAGGGGGGTGGGGGAAGAGGAGGATGAGGGGGGGGGGGGAAGAGGAGGATGAGGGGGGTGGGGAAGAGGATGAGGGAGGTGGGGAAGAGGATGAGGGGGGTGGGGGAAGAAGAGGATGAGGGGGGTGGGAGAAGAGGAGGATGAGGGGGGTGGGGAAGAGGAGGATGAGGGGGTGGGGGAAGAGGAGGAAGAGGGGGGTGAGGGAGAGGAGGAGGAGGAGGGGGGTGGGGAAGAGGAGGAGGAGGGGGGTGGGGAAGAGGAGGAGGGGGTGGGGAAGAGGAGGAGGAGGGGGGTGGGGGAAGAGGAGGAGGAGGGGGTGGGGAAGAGAAGGAGGAGGGGGGTGGGGAAGAGGAGGATGAGGGGGAGGGGGGAAGAGGAGAAGGGGGAGGGGGGAAGTGGAGAAGGGGATGGGGGGAGGAGGTTGGCACTGAGGGAGAGGAGGAGGAGGAGGTTGGCACTGAGGGAGAGGAGGAGGAGGTTGGCACTGAGGGAGAGGAGGAGGAGGTTGGCACTGAGGGAGAGGAGGAGGAGGAGGAGGAGGTTGGCATTGAGGGAGAGGAGGAGGAGGTTGGCACTGAGGGAGAGGAGGAGGAGGTTGGCACTGAGGGAGAGGAGGAGGAGGTTGGCATTGAGGGAGAGGAGGAGGAGGTTGGCACTGAGGGAGAGGAGGAGGAGGTTGGCATTGAGGGAGAGGAGGAGGAGGTTGGCACTGAGGGGGGGAGGTCTAGGAGGAGAAGAAGGAGGTTGGCACTGAGGGAGAGGAGGAGGAGGTTGGCACTGAGGGGGGGAGGTGAAGGAGGAGGAGAAGGAGGTTGGCACTGAGAGGGGGGAGATGGAGGAGGTTGGCACTGAGGGGAGGAGGAGGAGTGCAAAGGAGTACAAAGGAGGAGGAGGTTGGCACTGAGAGGAGGGAGGTGGAGAAGGAGGAGGAGGAGGTTGGCACTGAGAGTGGGTAGGATTAGGATTTGGAGGTTGGCACTGAGGAGGAAGGAGGCAACTCACCTGGAGGTGTGTTGTGTTCCAGGGCGGCTTAGTCGCTGGTGTGGGCGTGGGTGTGGCAGTGCGGGTGCTGAAATGAGACAACAGTCAATGATATACCTATTAATTACACACACACACACACACACACACACACACACACACACACACACATCTTAACATCCTATTGCACACTGTTTATACCTCATCATGTATTTTGTTACCTGACTCGTCCTACCAGCACACACACACACACACACACACACACACACACACACACACACACACACACTCGTCCTACCAGCACACACACACACACACACACACACACACACACACACACACACACGTCCTACCAGCACACAATGTAAGGAGTCCTTGATTAGTACAAGGGTTGATGTACACTGTATGCCACTCCTTCAGCACCAAATGTCTGGCCTAAACTAAATAAGTCAGGGAAATAGCAATAACAAAATATCGGTCAGCACCAGTACGTGAGAGAGACAGCTGAGAAGTGAAGGAGCGTAGGGGTCTTGATGTGGAGGTCGTAGGCACAGGAAAAGATAGATTTTGAGAGGGTTTGGCCAATTGGAAAGGAAGAAGACACTGACTAGGAGTAAGTAAGGTGACACGGGAGGGACAGGGAAGGGCAGACCCAGGATGAGACGGAGGGATGGCATACAGACGCAGCCGAGGGAGGGATGTGTGAGTTGGAGAGAGGTTAGTCAGATGGCGGACGACAACAAGTTTGTAGCCAACCCTGACGGGACTCAAGCGTGTAGCGATAGATAGATAATTAGACATAAATAGATGTAGACATAGATAAACATAGAAAGAGACATGCCAGGAGATACAGGCAAAATAATATATAGTGTCACGGGAGTCCAACCCAGGCTGCTGTAAGCTTATATCAATACAGATAAATATTACAAGCACTGCTATAACCCATCATTCATTTTACTCCCGCCACCTTCACACGATTTTACTTGTTGCTGGGGCTGGTCTTCTCTAGGGTTTCGTAGCACATTTTACAAAGTAACTTATTCCAGTATTACATGTTAGCCTTCTTTTGTATGTTATTTATCTCTCTTGACAGCAATTTTTGTATTAACATTACGAGAAGATAATGAGGCATAATGAGCAGAGTACATCAGTATGGAGGAAGTGTTACAAAATAATTATATTACACTTAAACATTACAGTAAATGGTATATGTCATTATAGTATAGATACAGTTGGCGTCAGTAACTTAAAAGATGCCACTGAGGTGTAATATGCACCATAAATAGCTAAGGAAAACGTGTTACGATCTCCAGGTCCACTAGGAATACGAGTGTGAGTCTGCGTTGCCATGGAAACCACTGGTCTTACCCCTCACACGAGCCACGCTCCTCTCATCCTCACTCCGCGGTGACCAGCTTGAAAATGGCGACATTTCACTAAGTTCCCCTGCCAGCTGTGTGTTTTTGGTACAGGCGGGTGTGTATATGGTTATTACAACACTGGATCACTTATGTATCGCCTGTGTACCTGAACAACATTATTTAGGTCAAAAATAATAGTCTTTCAGTATTGCCAATATAAGGAGGAAACGTACCATCCCAGTTACACTCTTAAAACAAAAAAAACAGCTTTACTTCCTAGTTTGTAATAAAGTGATGGTTTGTATGGTGTTAATATTACAAGTAACTATATTTCCTATGGTATATCTCCTTTATTTTCTTATTAGCCTCGTGGTAAAATCCACAGCTGGTCAACACGTAATCCAGTCTTAAAAAAACCCTACACCTAACCACTCCCACCTACACCCACTTACACCCACCCTCTTCCCTCGCACCTCTTCCTCAGCATTATATTTCTCGTATTTCAACGTAGTATTCTCTTCTATGACATTAATATCATCTAAGAAGATGCTGGAGTGTGATGTGCACAACAAATCGCTATAGAAATGTAAACCAATAACACAGTCCAGCGTCCGCGTTGCCATGGCGACCATTTGTTTCCGTGTCCACTCGAGCTACTTCCCAGCCACCCTCTAGCTTCGGTGGCCGACATAAAAATGACGATATTTCCACTGCTTTATCGCGTAGGACTGTTTCCTTGGTGCAGACGGGTGGCTGTACCGATATTACAATACCCACATAGCTTAGTTCTCGCCTGTATAGTCGAATAATTGTATTTAAAGCTAAAATGATGTGCATACCAATGTTACCAACAGTAAAAGTTACCCTTGGTCTCTGACTTCAGTTCCAGATTAAAGGGATATTATAAAGACTGTTAGTTTCTCTTACATATTTCGTCCCTGCTGTCTTAGCGGTCATAATTCAAAACCATTCTGTGAGATATTCGTGTCTCTCTGTTAACTGAATTACTGACATGCAACTTCCGGAGACACCCTGTGATCTGGCAACTGTGGCAACTGTGTGGGGTGATGCGAGGCTGCCATGGCTGTAGCACCGTAGTCGTAAATGATCTTAACCATTTCTTACGATAAACATTCCTTGACGGAAGTCAATCGGTACCAGAAATCGGTGTGTATGGAGGTATTTCCAGCTAAATATTCAGCCTGGTTTGGTGGTGAAGTGTTTGGGGGATATACCAGTGAAAACAAAAGGCTCCTGTACACAGGTAAAGGTGAGAAATGTTATGAATATTACGTCATATTTTGTTAGAACTTAATGTGTCACGTCAGCTAATGTGGTTCTAATGTGCACTTGATGTCTGCCTTATCTTCACTACATAACTACACCCAAATTGGCAAGTTTCTTGGCAAGTTTCTCAGTCACATCAGTTGATAAGAATAATACAAAATAGATCAAAGGCGCTAAGGTAAAATTAGTTTAATTCTGACGTCATTTTTAGGGTGTTGTTGGTGAGAGTGTCAAGTTGTAACACCAAGAAGAGAAACCCTTGCAAGTAACTAATTGGCTGATCTAAGTTTGTCTCTTGTATCATTATTAGGTCATTCTGGAGGCTGGTAGTCCGCCTGAAGATGGTACACACTGGCCTCTTGGCCTATACAAGCAATAGCACAAAATTATCTCTTAAATGAAAGAAATCGCCAAGATATCACTCTTGTAATTTCTGTGTTGCGTTGGTCTCCCTGGCCCAACATGGATGCCAAAGACTGCAGATTCTAGCTTCATAATTTCAGCAGCAAGATCCACAACAGGGGTTGTTTTTTAACGCTGCTTGAGGTGTTTGTCGCTGATAATATATGGTAATTAACCGTACTGATGTGCTGTTGTGGCTGTGTGTGTGAAAATAAAGTCATAGGAGAGTGTAGTTCAAACACGCAGGTTATCTAACCTCGTTGAACTGAATCAATGAATCAGCTCGACCAAAGACATTTGTCAGTTCAACCAACACCTCGAGGTCTCACAACACCACGCAGTTCCCAGATCTAGGTGTGCTGGCCATTTACCAAATTTGATTTTATTATAATAGGAGTAGTTATACAATTAAGGGAAATGGCATAAAAATAGTCGTTATTGAAAATATTACACTTTCATGAACCCTAAGTTGACTAAAAACAAGAAGCCTCAGTAATTTTGCTATGAGTTAAGATTGACTCGGCAGGCTACTGGTCTTATTATACTTGAGAACACTGTGTAGCATATTATTTTGCTGTAAATAATCTTTATCCTCAACGACTGCAATAAATAAGTGGTGTAAGTATTGTACTATCCATACACCCACCCTCCTGCCCCAAAGAAACAGCCGTAAAAGATAAAATAATGGAAATATCGTCAGTTTTATGTTGGCCACCGACGAGACAGGATGACGGGCGTCGCTCTGTTGGTGGGAAAACGAGTGGTTTCCATGGCAACGCAGACTCAACTGGCACATTAAAAATATTTGCTGTTTTGGGAGTGTGTGCTTAATTTACGACATAAGTGGCTTAGTGGTAAAGACAGTAACATAATAATTCAATGTTTTACGACATAAGTGGCTTAGTGGTAAAGACAGTAACATAATAATTCAATGTTTTACGACATAAGTGGCTTAGTGGTAAAGACAGTAACATAATTATTCAATGTTTTACGACATAAGTGGCTTAGTGGTAAAGACAGTAACATAATAATTCAATGTTTTACGACATAAGTGGCTTAGTGGTAAAGACAGTAACATAATTATTCAATGGTTTACGACATAAGTGGCTTAGTGGTAAAGACAGTAACATAATAATGTTTGACGCATTACTTTGACAATATAAGCCTTCAATATCACTTGAACCACAAACCTGAGTTGCTTTCCTTTGCTTGTCAGACCGATGTGGGATGACAGTATTGCTGTTTAACTTGGCACCACTGTAACAACAATACTTTTGCCTTTAATATACTTATTTAGGTAAAAACGCGATACATAAATGATGTCAGTGTTGTAATGACCCTGTACCCACTCCCCTGTACCAAACACACACACACACGAAAGTTACCTTTGTGGAAATATCGTCAGTTCTATGTGGGCCACCGAAGAGACAGGATGAGGGGCACATCGCTCTCTCTCTCTCTCTCTCTCTCTCTCTCTCAGGGGATCCTAAATGGGTAGGGTGGGGATGGGGGAATCTGGATATTCTATGGGGTGATTGAACAGATAAAGCCACAATGGCCAAAGTGTCCTTCCTGATGTGCTGTTCGTTCTATAAAGGATATATTTACTGACCAAATGCTTTGGATTTTAGTCTGGGCTTATTAGGAAGTGATTTTTTTTTTTTTTTGAGATCTCAGATAATACATAATCGTGACATGAAAATACAACATGTACAATATTCCTGAGCCTTTATAAAAATGTCTGTAACACCGCTGGCTTCCTTGCCGTTACCCTGTACAAAGAACCGCTAAATGCAGCCACACAACTGTACAACTGAATTACTGAAAATAACTGCCACGGAAAAGTCCCCCCCCCCCCCGAAGAACTGCTGACAGTGGTGTTGGCGGGAAAGCCTATGGTGTCCATGGCAACGCAGACTGACGGTGGTACTCCAGCTGGCTTTATTTCCTAACACCTCTACCTTGGCAACTTATTCTGCACTCCACACCTCAGCATCTTTATGCAGGTTACTGAGGTAAACTGTATTTATATGAAAACCATATAATTACTAAACAAGACAATGTTGAGGTGTTATAGGCAGAATAAATCGCTAAAGGACGGGTGTTCAAAAGCCTACTATGTCACCTTAGCTAATTACTCATTACATTACACCTGGTTAATGTGTGTGTGTGTGTGTGTGTGTGTGTGTGTGTGTGTGTGAGTGTGTGTGTAGGCAGAATAAATCACTAAGGGTTGAGTGTTAAGAAGCCTACTATGTCACCTTAGCTAATTACTCATTACATTACACCTGGTTAATGTGTGTGTGTGTGTGTGTGTGTGTGTGTGTGTGTGTGTGTGTAGGCAGAATAAATCACTAAGGGTTGAGTGTTAAGAAGCCTACTATGCCACCTCAAGTAATTACTCATCATATTACACCTGGTTAATGTGAGTGTGTGTGTGTGTGTGTGTGTGTGTGTGTGTGTGTGTGAGAGAGAGAGAGAGAGAGAGAGAGAGAGAGAGAGAGAGAATCGAAATCTGAAAGTAAACGTAGGAAAGAGTAAAAACTGTGGTGTTTGAGAGGAATGAAGTGATGAAGTGTTTGTGATGCTGCAGGAGTAGGAAATGAATTGTGTGTGTGTGTGTGTGTGTGTGTGTGTGTGTGTGTGTGTACCTTTAATACACTGTCAAACTCACCTACAGGGATCTTGTGTTGTTGTGATGGCCTAGTCTGCTGGTGTGGGCGTGGTAATGTGCATGGTGAATTAAGCATGCACAGTATAGGTATTAACTGACCACAGATTTAGTCATTACACACACACACACACACACACACACACACACACACACACACACCTTCCAAACCACCTATACACTACACGCACATACTAAACACGTACATTACACATAAACGCACATCAACACACACACAAGAAATGCTCAATACATATAAAGGCGCATCAACACGCATACACAATACACAGACACACAGTTCACACACAACATATAATTATACACACATCAAATATACTACACACACCCACACCCACACACGTTTACACTATACTGCACTCTGTTTACATCCACCAGTGTATTTAATCATCTGCCTCTTCCTACCAGCACACGATTATAATCAATTTAGTAAGTCCTCAGTCCTCAATAAGGGAAGGTCATGTGGCCTGCATCCTACTCCTTCAGTTATAAAAGCGTATCCTAAACTAGAATCATGGGAAAAGCAACAACAAAATACCTGGCCAGCATGTGGAGTTAGGTGGAGTGACAGACAGACGGGGAAATGAAGGAGCGCTGTGGTGTTGATGTGGATGTGGTGAAAGCATTACGAGAAATACTCTGATATGGTCTGGCGAAGTGGAAATGAAGAGACTGACTAGGAGGGTGTATGTGAGTGAGGTGATGGGGAGGAAGAGGGAAGAAGAGGCCGAGGATGAGAAGGAGGGATGGGGTAGTGAGGAGGATGTGAGCTGCACGGACGATAATGATGGCAGAGGACAGGGTGATGTGTTTTGGCACACCCTTTACTGGATTGAGGCGTGTAGCGATACAGATAGATAAATATACACAAACAGATATAGACAGGCAGACACACAGATAGATATAGGCAAATACTGATGGATAGATAAATATACACAAACAGATATAGCCAGGCAGACACACAGATAGATATAGGCAAATACTGATGGATATATACTGCCACGGAGATACAAACATGATTCTCCCAGCTATATATAAAGCCAGGTATTCCATCCACACCAACAACCCATCACTCATTTTAGTCTTCCTATCTTTCAACGATATTATTTTTCTTGGCGTGGTACTGACGCTGATCTCTTTAGATTTCCTAACAGCTTATCCTTAGTGACTTATTCCAATATTACACATTAACCTTCTCTCGTGTGTTATTTGTCTCGTCTGACATCAATCTTTGTATTAACATTACGAGAAGATAATGAGGCATAATAAGCAGAGTAAATCGCTACGGAGAAAGTGTTACGAAATCAATATATTTCACCTGAACATTATAGTACATGTTATTTATATGATTTCAGTGTTCGAGTCAGTAACTTAGAAGATGCCACTGAGGTGTAATGTGCAGAATAAGTAGCTAAGGAAAACGTGTTACGAATCTCCAGGGCCACTAGGAATACGAGGGCGAGTCTGCGTTGCCATGGATACCACTGGTCTTTCCATTCACACGAGCCAGACATGGGGTCTATTACTGGGTTTCTATTACTATTACTATTAATATCAATTGCTCTCTATTATATTACTATTATAATTACTTTAGTAGTCATCTATTACTATTACTATTACTTGGTCATCTATTAGTATTACTATTACTATTATTATTTACGATAACGGTATTAATTAAATTGACAATGGTTGTTATTTTCATTATCGTTGGGAGGCTGTTGCACTGAATGCACAAGTGTGTCTAGATCACCTGATGGCCTGTTGACCACTCTCCATTCTGCACGGTCTCCTGTGGTGTACCTGCAGCTTGGACAGCAGCCAACAGGTAACCAAGGTGAGAAGGCTGTTTTGATTCATTAGGGTAAACGGTATTGAAGAAGTGTCTGTAATGGGAAAGTAATAGACAATTATCTATTACTTTGCCTTCTATTACTATTACAATTACCATTACAGCCAGGAACTTGTGATCTATTACTATTACTATTACTCTGAAAGCCCTGTAATAGTCTATTACTATTACATATTACTATTACCCCACGTCTGACACGAGCGACGTGGCTGTCATCCTCACTCCGCGATGACCAGCATAAAACTGGCGATATTTCACTAACTTCCCCTGCCAGCTGTGTGTTTTTGGTACAGGCGGGTGTGTATATGGTTATTACAACACTGGATCACTTATGTATCGCCTGTGTACCTGAACAACATTATTTATGACAAAAATAATAGTCTTTCAGTATTGCCAATATAAGGAGGAAACGTACCTTCCCAGTTACACTCTTAAGACAGATAAAAACAGCTTTACTTCCTAGTTTGTAATAAAGTGATGGTTTGTATGGTGTTAATATTACAAGTAACACTATTTCCTATGGTATATCTCCTTTATTTTATTATTATCCTGGTGGTAAAATCCAGACTTGGTCAACACGTAATCCAGTCTTAAAACCCTCACACCTGTCCACTCCCACCTACACCCCACCCTCTTCCCTCGCACCTCTTCCTCAGCAATATATTTCTCGAATTTCAACTTGGTATTCTCTTCTATGACATTAATATCAGGCTGATACTGGAACCATTTGTATCGATATCATCTAAGCAGATATTGAAGTGTGATGTACTGAACAAATCGCTATAGAAAATGTATAGCAATGATACAGTCCAGCGTCTGCGTTGCCATGGCGACCATTTGTTTCCCCGTCCACAGAGCGACTTCCCAGCCACCCTCTGGCCTCGGTGGCCGACATAAAAATGACGATATTTCCACTGCTTTATCGCGTAGGACTGTTTCCTTGGTGCAGACGGGTGGCTGTACCGATATTACAATACCCACATAGCTTAGTTCTCGCCTGTATAGTCGAATAATTGTATTTAAAGCTAAAATGATGTGCATACCAATGTTACCAACAGTAAAAGTACCCTTGGCCTCTGATGTCGGTTCCAGATTAAAGGAATATTATAAAGACTGCTAGTTTCTCTTACATATTTCGTCCCTGCTGTCTTAGCGGTCATAATTCAAAACCATTCTGTGAGATATTCGTGTCTCTCTGTTAACTGAATTACTGACATGCAACTTCCGGAGACACCCTGTGATCTGGCAACTGTGTGGGGTGATGTGAGGCTGCCATGGCTGTAGCACCGTAGTCGTAAATGATCTTAACCATTTCTTACGATAAATATTCCTTGACGGAAGTAAATCGGTATCAGAAATCGGTGTGTATGGAGATATTTCCAGCTAAATATTCAGCCTGGTTTGGTGGTGAAGTGTTTGGGGGATATACCAGTGAAAACAAAAGGCTCCTGTACACAGGTAAAGGTGAGAAATGTTATGAATATTACGTCATATTTTGTTAGAACTTAATGTGTCACGTCAGCTAATGTGGTTCTAATGTGCACTTGATGTCTGCCTTATCTTCACTACATAACTACACCCAAATTGGCAAGTTTCTTGGCAAGTTTCTCAGTCACATCAGTTGATAAGAATAATACAAAATAGATCAAAGGCGCTAAGGTAAAATTAGTTTAATTCTGACGTCATTTTTAGGGTGTTGTTGGTGAGAGTGTCAAGTTGTAACACCAAGAAGAGAAACCCTTGCAAGTAACTAATTGGCTGATCTAAGTTTGTCTCTTGTATCATTATTAGGTCATTCTGGAGGCTGGTAGTCCGCCTGAAGATGGTACACACTGGCCTCTTGGCCTATACAAGCAATAGCACAAAATTATCTCTTAAATGAAAGAAATCGCCAAGATATCACTCTTGTAATTTCTGTGTTGCGTTGGTCTCCTGGCCCAACATGGATGCCAAAGACTGCAGATTCTAGCTTCATAATTTCAGCAGCAAGATCCACAACAGGGGTTGTTTTTTAACGCTGCTTGAGGTGTTTGTCGCTGATAATATATGGTAATTAACCGTACTGATGTGCTGTTGTGGCTGTGTGTGTGAAAATAAAGTCATAGGAGAGTGTAGTTCAAACACGCAGGTTATCTAACCTCGTTGAACTGAATCAATGAATCAGCTCGACCAAAGACATTTGTCAGTTCAACCAACACCTCGAGGTCTCACAACACCACGCAGTTCCCAGATCTAGCTGTGCTGGCCATTTTACCAAATTTGATTTTATTATAATAGGAGTAGTTATACAATTAAGGGAAATGGCATAAAAATAGTCGTTATTGAAAATATTACACTTTCATGAACCCTAAGCTGACTAAAAACAAGAAGCCTCAGTAATTTTGCTATGAGTTAAGATTGACTCGGCAGGCTACTGGTCTTATTATACTTGAGAACACTGTGTAGCATATTATTTTGCTGTAAATAATCTTTATCCTCAACGACTGCAATAAATAAGTGGTGTAAGTATTGTACTATCCATACACCCACCCTCCTGCCCCAAAGAAACAGCCGTAAAAGATAAAATAATGGAAATATCGTCAGTTTTATGTTGGCCACCGACGAGACAGGATGACGGGCGTCGCTCTGTTGGTGGGAAAACGAGTGGTTTCCATGGCAACGCAGACTCAACTGGCACATTAAAAATATTTGCTGTTTTGGGAGTGTGTGCTTAATTTACGACATAAGTGGCTTAGTGGTAAAGACAGTAACATAATAATTCAATGGTTTACGACATAAGTGGCTTAGTGGTAAAGACAGTAACATAATAATTCAATGTTTTACGACATAAGTGGCTTAGTGGTAAAGACAGTAACATAATAATTCAATGTTTTACGACATAAGTGGCTTAGTGGTAAAGACAGTAACATAATTATTCAATGTTTTACGACATAAGTAGCTTAGTGGTAAAGACAGTAACATAATAATTCAATGGTTTACGACATAAGTGGCTTAGTGGTAAAGACAGTAACATAATTATTCAATGGTTTACGACATAAGTGGCTTAGTGGTAAAGACAGTAACATAATAATGTTTGACGCATTACTTTGACAATATAAGCCTTCAATATCACTTGAACCACAAACCTGAGTTGCTTTCCTTTGCTTGTCAGACCGATGTGGGATGACAGTATTGCTGTTTAACTTGGCACCACTGTAACAACAATACTTTTGCCTTTAATATACTTATTTAGGTAAAAACGCGATACATAAATGATGCCAGTGTTGTAATGACCCTGTACCCACTCCCCTGTACCAAACACACACACATGGATGTTACGTTTGTGGAAATATCGTCAGTTTTATGTAGACCACCGAGGAGAGAAGGGGGACGCTGCTCTCCCTCTCTCTCTCTCTCACAGGGGTTCCTAAATGGGTGGGGTGGGTGGGGGAATCTGGATAATCTATAGGGTGATTGAACAGATAAGGCCAAAATGGCCAAAGTGTCCCTTCTGATGTGCTGTTCGTTATATACAATATGATATATTTTCTGACCAAATGCTTTCGATTTTAATCTGGGCTTATTAGAAATAATGACTTATTTTTCTGAGATATCAGATAACACATTATACATAATCATGCTACATAGAAATACAACATGTACAATATTCCTGAACCTTTATAAGAATGTTTATAACACCGCTTGATTCCGTGCCGTTACCCTTTACAAAGAACCGCTAAATACAGCCAGAGAACTTTACAACTGAATTACTGAAAATAACTCCCACGGAAGTTCCCCCCCCCCTCCGGAAGAATTGATGACACGGACTGTCCTCCTGGCGGGAAAGCCTATGGTCTCCATGCCAACGCAGACTGACGGTGGTACTCCAACTGGCTTTTATTTCGTAACACCTCTACCTTGGCAACTTATTCTGCACTCCACACCTCAGTATCTTTATGCAGGTTACTGAGGTAAACTATGTTTATATTAAAACCATATAATTACTAAACAAGACAATGTTAAGGTCATATAGGTAGAATAAATCGCTAAAGTATGGGTGTTACGAATCCTACTAAGCCATCTTAGCTAAGTACTCATGATTTTACACCTGGATGATGATGATGATGATGATGATGTGTGTGTGTGTGTGTGTGTGTGTGTGTGTGTGTGTGTGTAAGAAACAAAATCTGAAAGTAAATATGAGAAAGAGTAAAAACTGTGGTGTTTGAGAGGATTGAAGTGATGAAGTGTTTGTGATGCTGCAGGAGTAGGAAATGCACTGTGTGTGTGTGGTGTGTGTGTGTGTGTGTGTGTGTGTGTGTGTGTGTGTGTGTGTGTGTGTGTGTGTGTGTGTGTGTGTGTGTGTGTGTATGCATTTAATACACTGCCAACTCACCTGCAGGCCCTTGTGTGTTGCGGAGACGGCTCAGGCTGCTGGTGTGGGCGTGGGGATGGCAGTGAGTGTGCTGAAATGAGACAGAGGAAATAAGCATGTATACCTATTAATTAAACATGGAGTTAATTATCCCACGTGTGTATACTGGCACTTATTAAATACCCTCATAGTACACACACACACACACACACACACACACACACACACACACACACACATGGAGTTAATTATCACACGCGTGTATACTGGCACTTATTACTTCACTACCCTCACAGCACACACACACACACACACACACACACACACACACACACACACACACACTCTTAACATCTACAATTACTACTAGAACACTTTATTAACGTTAATGTTTCATTAGGAATGTATACGCTTTTCCAATGTATTTATGTATAGATATTTATAAGCTATAATCACATGTACTGTATATGGTATTACTAAACAAGACAATGTTAACGTGGTATAGCAAGAATAAATCGCTACAGCATGGGTGTTACGGAGCTTACGTGATTGACTGATGGCCCAGGCTGTCTGTCTTTCACGGCTCATTTCACGGAGTTCGGTGGCAGAAAAAGACAATGCTGTGGCTCTACATCCTTGCCACAGCATTTCTTCGTGACTCGCACAGCACTTCTTCGTGACTAGCATCATATTTTAATGCTGACCTACTGTTATAACTCAGCGATCAAGGTGGTCAGATGGCAATTTTAGGCCAAGTTTGAGTAGAAGGAGTATATAGTTTTTATTATTATTATTATCATTATTATTATTATTATTATTATTATCATTACTATTCCTGCCACCTCCAGACGATTTTACTCAGCTTGATGTGACAAGAGCGAATTCTATTGGAAACACAGGAGACTCCGCAACACCTGCTCCTCAGCGATTTATTTTCCCATATTACACCTTAATACTTATCCTTCCCATCAGTAACATGGAGTTTTCATCAATAACATAAACAGGGAGACTGAGGTGTAACTAGCAGAATAAATCGCCAAGGTAAGGGTGTTACGAAATAAATGTTGGAATAAGTGATTCTGCGTTACCATGGAGATCACCTCTCCTTGCTGGTATGAGAGAGAGAGAGAGAGAGAGAGAGAGAGAGAGAGAGGCATTTCTCACCATATACACGTTGCTGTAGCAGTGACTTATAATACGTACAATTGTGTGTTGTATTTATCACTGTAATATTCACTCTTAGTTCCGTTGTGAAGGGTTTGGTGGCGTTGTGAATAGCGATCAAAATATTACGTCAAGGAATCCTATACGGCACTAAGGCCTGGGATGATTTATAACTATGGCCCGTGGGTGTTGTGAGAGCGTCAGGCTGGCATTTATAAAGGATCCTAACTAATCTACAGCATAAACTCAACGCCATAAGTTATCTAGTATGACAGGTGGTTTGTTTGTCATATTTTGTCACTGTAATATTGACTAATTAGTTTGTAAAGTGTTTGTTAGTTGCCTGAGTGATGCTAAGCGTCTATACAGGCAGTTATATACACAGTTTATGTTTAGAACAGTTTATAAATACAGCACAGGTTTTGGCTGAACTAAATCAGCGGGTTTGCCTAATGTGCTGTTAGTGTAGATAGGTTTTCTGTTTTAATCACACTACATAACTACCCAATAAATTGCCTCCTTCCTGCATACATAATTAACAGTAATAGCACAGAAATAAATCAAGGCAGCTAAAATACTATTACAATTAAAACAGTAAGTTGCATTGCTTGGTGGTGCTGTAGTAAAGACTGTCAGGTTTGGATACCAAGAACAGAAACAGCAGGTATAAGTTGACCTGAGCCTTTCCAATCACTTGACCTGGTATATTTTGTACAGTCAAACTTAGCCTGACATCTGGCCTGTCTTGTCCTACCCTAACAAATGTTCTGTTCTCACACAGCATCAGTCTTGGCCTATCCTCTCCTATTTTCCCTTTCTGCACTACACCCTCCTTTCATCCACCACACCAACCACTTCACACCAACCATGCTTCGAACCTGCCAGTGCTCCAGCATTTTCCTAAATACTCGGGTTTAATTTACCCAACTGATGGTGCAATTAATGATGTTACATGGCATGTGTTCACTTGGGTTCAGCCAGACAGCCGCATCAATGATAACTGCAGCTTAAACACACATTACCTGACGTGAAGGAAGCAGTTCAACCCAAACCTTGAACCTTTTCCAGCACAGACTGACACACAACAGTTCCCACATCAGCACTGCATTACCTGTTGACCAGCTGTGGATTTTACCACCAGGATAATAATAAAATAAAGGAGATATACCATAGGAAATAGTGTTACTTGTAATATTAACACCATACAAACCATCACTTTATCACAAACTAGGAAGTAAAGCTGTTTTTATTTGTCTTAAGAGTGTAACTGGGATGGTACGTTTCCTCCTTATATTGGCAATACTGAAAGACTATTATTTTTGGCCTAAATAATGTTGTTCAGGTACACAGGCGATACATAAGTGATCCAGTGTTGTAATAACCATATACACACCCGCCTGTACCAAAAACACACAGCTGGCAGGGGAACTTAGTGAAATATCGCCAGTTTTATGCTGGTCACCGCGGAGTGAGGATGAGAGCGACATCCCTCCTCTCTCTCTCTCCCGTTAGCCAGAAAGGAGAGATGAAGTTGACGGGAAAGCAAATATCTCCATGGCAACGCAGACTCCCGGTCTTATTGCAACTGACACTTGAGAATTCCTAACACATCTTGCTTACCGATTTATTCTGCATATTAGACCTAGTTAATGAGTCTGGAAGTGAGTGTATGAAACGAAATTTGAAACTACATACAGCAAAGACTAAAGTTACGGTCTTTGAGAGGAATGATGTCAGTGATGCTATACTCCTTCTACACTAACCTGGCCCAAAACTGCCTTCACTCTACTCTGAATTGTGACTAGTAGCCTGGGATTAACACTAGTATATGATGCCAGTCACGAATAAGTGCTATGGAATGGCTGAAGGGAACACAGGCTGCACCTAAAAATGTCGTCTCTCCATCATGAATGCCAAGCTGCAATAATTGTAGTTCCCCACTAGAGTATGATGCTAGTCACGAAGAAGTGCTAGGAAAGGGATGTAGAGCCACAGCAGTCTTTCTCTGCCACTGAGCTATGTGAAATAAGCTACAAGATAACCAACACCTGGGCTAAGTTAAGGTGAAACAATGTCAGGAAGCTAGTCACGAAGAAGTGCTATGAGTACAGCCACAGCATTGTCTTTTTCTGCCAATCAGCTGTGTGAAATAAGCTGTAAGACGACGACAATTTGGTCCATGTTAAGGTGACAGAACTATAGGCAATGTGTGTGTGTGTATGTGTGTGTGTGTGTGTATGTATAGGCAATGTGTTATTCTGTGCACCAGGCCAACCATCTCAGAGTACTATGTATGTATGTATATGTGTACGTATGTATGTATGTACATGTATATGTGTATGTGTGTATATATGTATGTATGTATGTATAGTCAATGTGTTATTCTGTGCACCAGGCCAACCATCTCAGAGTACTATGTATGTATGTATGTATATGTGTGTATGTATGCATGTAGGCCATGTGTTATTCTGTGCACCAGGCCAACCATCTCAGAGTACTATGTATGTATGTATGTATATGTGTGTATGTATGTATGTAGGCCATGTGTTATTCTGTGCACCAGGCCAACCATCTCAGAGTACTATGTATGTATGTATGTATATGTGTGTATGTATGTATGTAGGCCATGTGTTATTCTGTGCACCAGGCCAACCATCTCAGAGTACTATGAACATAACAGTATTGACGCAGGAGACAAACTGATTGCACTGCTGCTGAATCATGTATGTATATATGTATGTATGTATATGAGTATGTATGTATGTATGAATGTACAGTATGTATGTATGTACAATGTATGTGTATGTATATATGTACGATGTATGTATATGTATGAATGCACAGTATGTGTGTGTATGTATGTATGTACAGTGTGTGTGTGCATGTATTTGTATGTATGTACGTATGTACTGTATGTATGTATGTATGTATGTACTGTATATATGTATGTATGTATATGTGTATGTATGTAAGTATGTACTGTGTGTGTGCATGTATTTGTATGTATGTACGTATGTATGTATGTACAGTATGTGTCAATGTACAGTATATATATGTATGTATATATGTATGATGTATGTATGTGTGTGTGTGTATGTATGTACAGTATGTAGATGTCCACTACCAGCACTACACCATGTCTTCTATATCTTTGTATTATGGTAGTCACACACACTCCTTTTCAGCCACCTGCTACGTGAAATAAGCTGCCAAAGGACAACATTTTGCACCAAGTTAAGGTGAACCAAATACAGTCATCTTTCTCGGTGATTATTTAGGGCAGCTTTCTCTTTGCCTGTCACCTGAGACACTGTACTACTGAGCAACACATCAAACCTTTACCCACACCACGTTGGTTTATTGTTGGAGGGACACAAGGCGAGAGAGAGAGAGAGAGAGAGCAGTTAAAATTAGTTATCTGAGAGGAGCATGTGCAGTTACACGGAGAGACAGGCTGACAAATGAAGAAGTAAAGGAGCGTTGTGGTGTGGATGTGGATGTGATAGGAAGCGTTAGGAGAAACACTCTGAGGTGGTTTGGACATGTGGAGAGGATGGGGAGCGAGAGACTAACGAGTGTGAATGAGGTGAAGGCCGAGGATGAGATGGAGGGATGGAGTGGAGAGGCAATTTAGAGAGTGGGGTGTGAGCTGGGAGGAAGGCAGTGAAATGGCGAGGGACAGGGCGACATGGAGGCGATTTGTTTGTGGCCACCCCTCACGGAAAAAAGGCGTCTGGCAATAGATAGGCAGATAGATAGATAGACAGACGTTTATTCTAATCTGATAATGATCCCCATCCCATTTCAGCTGGGTTGACAGCCAAGTGTAGTCAGTTTGGGGGGGGGTTGATTTGACTAGTAACCGAGGAGATTCACATTACCCTTAACTAAGGCTCATCGAATTTCACGTAACCATAACCTAATACTGTATTCAGGTGGGGGGGTGTTTTGATCTGACTAGTAACCAAGGAGATTCACATTACCTTATAACTAAGGCTCATCGAATTTCACGTAACCATAACCTAATACTGTATTCAGGTGGGGGATTGATCTGACTAGTAACCAAGGAGATTCACATTACCCATAACTAAGGCTCGTTGAATTTCACGTAAGCATAACCCAATACTGTATTCAGGTTGGGGATTGATTTGACTAGTAACCAAGGAGATTCACATTTCCCATAACTAAGGCTCCACGAATTTCACGTAACCACCTAATATTAAGGTGGGGGATTGATTTGACTAGTAACCAAGGAGACTCACTCCTACCTTAAGGCTCATCAAATTTCACGTAACCACAACTTAGTATTCAGGGTGTGGACTGATCTGACTAGTAACCAAGGAGACTCATTCTTACCTTAAGGCTCATTGAATTTCATGTAACCACGACTTAGTATTCAAGTTGTGGAGGGTTGATCTGACTAGTAACCAAGGAGACTCATTCGAATTACACGTAACACAACTAAGTATTTGGGCTATGACTGAGTAATATAATAATAATAAATACAGCAGGACACATTAACTGTATGAAAATCAGCTTATACTATACTACAACCATCATGTTAACTATCCTACTTAGCGATAGGATGAGGCAGCACCACAAACATTTACGCCAGTTTCAAATAGCCAGGGGGAACAAGGCGTCGCCGATGATGATGATGATGATGATGATGATGGAGGAGGAGGAGGAGGAGGAGGAGGAGGAGATGATGATGATGATGATGATGGAGGAGGAGGAGGAAATGATGATGATGATGATGATGATGATGATGATGATAGAGGAGGAGGAGGAGGAGGAGGAAGAGGAGGAGGAGGAGGAGGAGGAAGAGGAGGAGGAGGAGGAGGAGATGATGATGATGATGACGATAATGGTGGTGGTGGTGGTGGTGGTGGTGGTGGTGGTGGTGGTAATAATAATGATGATGGTATTTAAACATAAATCGTGCTAGTAGAAATACCCGGTATTGTGTTGCCAAATATACCTTACAACACTAGATACAGGAGTATGGCCAATGACAACACCAACATGATACATAAACAACAGGCTTAATTATACTGTGAACTGGTGGCCACGGTAACAATTGGACCTGCCATCGTTACTTGTCCATCAATCACATCTCTTAACCATACTGTAGCTTCTTCTTCTACTCTCTAACTCACGGACATTCTCTCTCTCTCTCTCTCTAAATCATAGGCTATCTCTTAACCATGCTCTTTCTTCTTCTTCTACTCTCTCTAACTCATGGGCACTCCCAATCACACTCTCTCTCTAAATCACATCTCTTAACCACACTGCAGTTTCTTCTTCTACTATTTCTAACTCATGGGCACTCTCACTCACTCACTCTAACTCATATTTCTTAACCATACTGCAGTTTCTTCTTCACTCTAACTCATGGGCCCTCTCACTCTCTCACAATCACATCTCTTAACCATGCTGCAGTTTCTTTTACTCTCCAACTCCCCCTCTCCCAACCCTGGGGTCGCCAAGCCCTCAAAATATCAAACATGTTCAATTCCCGATTCTGAGATGTTTGCAGCAAATATACACATACTGGTTGAGGATTTTGGAGATCGTGTTATACTGCTGATAAAGTGGCCAGTCCTGGCTCAGACTGAACGTGGACGGTTCACCTTTGCAGGACACGAGATGTTCACGTACCAAACGCGTACGACACTCAGGGATACCAACATTGAATATACATTCTTATAATTTTATATAAATAAATATATACATAAATACATAAACAAGAATCAACAAATGTTTATATATTTTTCTTTACTACGAATTCCGCCACAAGTCTACGGATTTTCCGCTGATGTTTTTACTAACACGCTGTATGGCTGTGGGCGGAGGCACGTCTCAGGCCACCACTCGAGCTGTACGGTCGTAACGGCAAACACTCTTTACCAACTTGTTCATCTTCTGTCGGTAAGTTGATGTATTTTTACCCGTATATTGAACTGCAATGTGCTGTATAGCTTTCACTCAGTCTTTCTTTCTTCAAAATTCCTAAGTAAATATGAGAAAGAAACTATTTCACTTGCCGACGAAATATTGCACCAAAGTATGTCAATGAAAGGTACCGTCCACCATATTTAGAGAGCGAGGGGGACAAGGAAAGAGGAGGAGAAGGAGGGGGGCATGGGAAGAGGAGGAGGGGAAGGGGGTACTTTCCTTGTCCCCTCCCCCTCCTACACTTTCCCTCCTCGGCCTCCTCCTCTTTCCTTGCTCCTCTTCCCCCTCCCCTTTTCTTCCCCCTCCCCCTCCTACTCTTTCCTTGACCCCCTCCCCTCCTCTTTACCCCTCCTTCTTCTTTTTCCTTGTCCCCTCCCCCTCCTCCTCTTTCCTTGCCCCCTCCCCCTCCTTTTTCTTTGTTCCCTCCCCCTGCTTCTTTCCTTGCCCCCTCCCCTCCTCCTCTTTACCCCTCCTCTTTCCTTGCCCCTCTCTCCCTCCTTTTTCTTGCCCCTTCCCCCTCCTCTTTCCTTGCCCTCTTTCCTCTTTACTTCTCCCCTTCTTCTTTCCTTGGCCCCCTCCCCTCCTCCTCTTTCCTTAGCCCTCTCTCCTCCTCTTTCCTTGGCCCCCTCCCCTCCTCCTCTTTCCTTGGCCCCCTCCCCTCCTCCTCTTTCCTTAGCCCTCTCTCCTCTTCTTTCCTTGGCCCCCTCCCCTCCTCCTCTTTTCGTAGCCCTCTCTCCTCCTCTTTCCTTGGCCCCCTCCCCTCCTCCTCTTTCCTTAGCCCTCTCTCCTCTTCTTTCCTTGGCCCCCTCCCCTCCTCCTCTTTTCGTAGCCCTCTCTCCTCCTCTTTCCTTGGCCCCCTCCCCTCCTCCTCTTTTCGTAGCCCTCTCTCCTCCTCTTTCCTTGGCTCCCTCCCCTCCTCCTCTTTCCTTGGCCCCCTCCCCTCCTCCTCTTTCCTTGGCCTCCTACCCTCCTTCATTTTCCTTGGCTCCTTCCCCTCCTCTTTCCTTAGCCCCCTCCCCTCTCCCCTCCTGGCGGACGGTACCAAACAGCATCTTTTGTCTGATTTATTATTAAGCAAGTATATATTTCATTTCAGATTCTTCAGTGATGTCCAGAAAGCGGATGTACAAAAAAGAATTCCTTGACATTGGGTTTACGCTTCTCATCGATCGTGGGGTTGAAAAACCTCAATGTGTTAGATGTGGGGAAGTGCTCAGCCATGAGTCGCTTAAAGAAAACAAGCTCCAGCGACATCTCCACGGAAAACACCCGACGCTGGCGGGGAAAGACCGCCAGTATTTGAAGAGGAAAGAACAACTGCAGCGTCAGTGGTTAGACACCCCTATGAACACAGGAGTGTATTCTGTTCGACAAGCAACAATCGCATCCTATCTGGCTGCAAAAAGAATTGCTAAGTGTAAACAACCACATACTATTGAGAAGAAGTTGGTGAAGCCAGCAGTCCTTGATGTGGTTTGTACTATTTTCGGAGATGATGTGGTGAAAAAAAAAAATACTATTCCACTGTCATATAACAAAATTAGCCGACGGATTCAAGAGATGTCGGAAGACATCAAAGAACAGGTAGTGGCTGCCATCAAGGAGAGCGGAAACTTCAGCTTGCAGTTGGATGAGTCAACTGACGTCAGTGACGATGCACAGCTCTTGGTATATGTGCGGTACCAAGGGAAGATTGACATGGAAGAGAAATTCCTGTTCTGTAAACGTCTGGAGACGACAACAACAGATGAAGATCTGTTCAAGTTGGTTGACAGCTTCATCAAGAAAGAAGGCCTCAGCTGGGATCAGTGCTTCAGTGTGTGCACGGATGGTGCACCTGCAGTGCTAGGGGCACATCAGGGGTTCCACCGCTAGGGTGAAACAAGTCAACACCACAGGGATAGTGACTCATTGTCTGCTCCACCGGGAAAACCTTGCCTCCCGGAAACTGTCACTTGAGCTTAACTCTGTGACACAAGATGTGATTCAAATAGTGAATTTTATTAAACCATCAGCTCTGAATGCAAGGCCGTTCAGTCAGATGTGCTCTGACATGGGGTCGGAATATGAACACCTGCTTTACTACTCTTGTGTCAGGTGGCTGTCCCGAGGGAAAGTGCTCCAGAGAGTGTTTGAAATGCGTGCAGAGGTTGAAACCTTCTTGAACGAGAAGAAACATGCACTGGCATCAAGGCTTCCAGAACCAAGGTGGTGGCTTAAACTGGCATAATCAACAGACATGTTTACAGTGTTAAATTTGCTGAATATATCCATGCAAGGAACTCATCTCTTTGTGTCAGAAAAGCTCAAGGCATTCAAGGCGAAACTGAGGCCGTGGAAGGGAACGATTGAGCGGGGGAAAACTGCATCCTTTCCACTTTCGAACCTTTTTCTGGAAGATGAAGACGTCACGCTTGTGGACGAACAAAGTGTCATTGTTGAGCACCTTGAGAAGTTGAGTGAGGAGTTTGACAGATATATTCCGGATGAAGAGTTGCATGAGAAATACAAATGGATGCCAGACCCTTCGATGTCCACGTCGAAGACCTCTCAGATAAAGAGTCTTCCATCCCAAATCTGCAAGAGGAGCTCATCGAGGTGCAACATGATGAAACAGTCACTAGGATTTTTTTTTTTTTTATGCGAGGAAGAAGGAACCAAAGGCCATGAGCCCGCAGTAACAGTTCCCTCCAAGAGAAAAACAAAATACAATAGAGAGCCAAATTCAAGATCCGATCATTTTGAGATGCCTGGACACACTGCGCTTGAAAGACTGGAGATCATAGGCAGCAGGAAATACAGACAGAGGGAGACAGTTCCAGAGTTGACCTGTTGCATAAATGAAAGACTGGGAGTAACGGTTAACTCTTGCATTAGAGAGTTGGACAGAAAAGGGATGAGAGTTTGCTGCCAGACGGGTGCTACGCGCCTGTCGTAGAGGTGGAGGAATGCAAGCAGACAGTTCAGAGGAGCAGTGACCATTAAAGTAGCGATAGAAAAAGAGATAAAGATGCAACAGTGCGGCAAAGAGACAGAGGTTGAAGGGAGTCAGTAAGAGGAGGAGAGTTAATGAGACGAAAAGCCTTTGACTCCACCCTATTGAGAAGAGCTGTATGTGGGGAGCCTCCCCACGCATGACAGTTGTACTCTACACAGGTGCGGATAAAACCCGTCTAGAGTCAACAATTGTGCAGGGGTAAAGAAAGAGCGGAGTCGGCTTAGCACACCCAATCTCTTGGAAGCAGACTTTACAAGAGATGTAATATGATCTTTCCAAGATAAGTCCCGAGTAAATGAAACCCCAAGCATGTTCAAGGATGATGCAGGATTAAGCTGAATATTATTAAACATTAGTGGAAGATTTTGTCGGGTTGATAGGTGTAAGAACTGAGTCTTAGATGCATTAAAAACAACCATATTATTGGTTGTGGAGGAGAAACCAGTCCTCGGCAGTGAGGCTGTGAAAGTGCTGTTGCCGTTCGTTACAACCTATTTGTGCGGATCAGGGTTTGCATATCTGGCTGCCATCAAAACGAAAACCAGAAATTGGCAGCAACCTGAACATGATCTGAGGGTAGCACTTTCTACGACTGAGCCACGAATGGAAATGCTTACCAGTGAGATCCTGGCCCAAGGCTCCCATTAAAATCAATTTATCAGCTGATAAAAAACATTTTTAGTTTTGTTTGTCTTTGTGGAATGTGACAAAATATTGTTTCAGAAGTGGATGTTTTGGTTCAAATAAAGCCTTTAAATTTCTATAACTAAAATAACATTTAATGATGTTAATTTTGTCTTTTTCAACCTTACAGTACCTCTCTTACACGGCTATTAATTACACTTGCCCTGTACTGTTACAGCGTACAACCAGTAATATACAGTAATACATTACATACAGTGTATAAAACCAGTGGGGTCGCGGTCATGGCTACATGTGCAGGATTGGGGTCGCCTGGAAAAAAGGTTGCCAACCACTGCTCTAACTCATGGCCATTCTCACTCACTCTCTCTCTCTAAAATAATATCTCTTAATTATACGGCAGTTTCTTCTTCTGCTCTAACTCATGGCCATTCTCACTCACTCTCTAAATAATATCTCTTAATTATACGGCAGTTTCTTCTTCTGCTCTAACTCATGGCCATTCTCACTCTCTCTCTCTCTAAATAATATCTCTTAATTATACTGCAGTTTCTTCTTCTGCTCTAACTCATGGCCATTCTCACTCTCTCTCTCTCTAAATAATATCTCTTAATTATACGGCAGTTTCTTCTTCTGCTCTAACTCATGGCCATTCTCACTCTCTCTCTCTCTAAATAATATCTCTTAATTATACTGCAGTTTCTTCTTCTGCTCTAACTCATGGCCATTCTCACTCTCTCTCTAAATAATATCTCTTAATTATACTGCAGTTTCTTCTTCTGCTCTAACTCATGGCCATTCTCACTCTCTCTCTAAATAATATCTCTTAATTATACTGCAGTTTCTTCTTCTGCTCTAACTCATGGCCATTCTCACTCTCTCTCTAAATAATATCTCTTAATTATACTGCAGTTTCTTCTTCTGCTCTAACTCATGGCCATTCTCACTCACTCTCTAAATAATATCTCTTAATTATACTGCAGTTTCTTCTTCTGCTCTAACTCATGGCCATTCTCACTCTCTCTCTCTCTAAATAATATCTCTTAATTATACTGCAGTTTCTTCTTCTGCTCTAACTCATGGCCATTCTCACTCACTCTCTCTCTCTAAATAATATCTCTTAATTATACTGCAGTTTCTTCTTCTGCTCTAACTCATGGGCATTCTCACTCACTCTCTAAATCACATCTCTTAACCATGCTGCAGTTTGTTCTTCTGCTCTCTCTCTCTCTCTAACCCACGGGCAGCCACTTACATCACTGCAACCCACCCAACCATCATGACTTGCAAGTATTATCAAGAGGATAGTGAGCGAGAGACTAACGAGACGAGTGTACGTGAGTGAGGTGGAGGCCGAGGATGAGATGGAGGGATGGAGTGGAGAGGTACAGTATATGAGAAGGCGATGCGAGGAAGCAGGGAAGCGAAATGGCGGACAGGGCGACATGGAGGCGATTTGTTTGTGGCCATCCCTTGCGTGATGAAAGTGTCTGGCGATAGATAGATGGATAGATAGAAAAAAAAAGTTGAGAAAATGCAAAAACCTATTTTACCGTTAGTACATAATAATATAATCTGTCCAATATATCAATAAACTTACAAAAAACAAAAACAAAAATAAAGTCTATTACAAAGAAAATGCTCACGGTAAGCATCAGGTGGTTGCCATGGTAACGAGTCGTCCATCTGCCCTTCTCTACCAGTCACGTTTCGTTACTAGTTTGCACCAAACTGCTGCACACAACCACCATGCCACCTGGGGACAAATATCAACAGTTAGAATAAGCTGGAACTGAACTGAATACTGGATTCCCAGCGCCTGTCAGGGATCATATGGCAGTAATTCACAGCCAAGACACATGATAAGCAAAGGAACAAAACACTGGAGAGAAGACAGTAAGGGAGAGAATAATTACCCGATACTAAATGATGCTGACTACTAAAATGAATTCAATATTGGATTCCTAGCGCCTGTCAGGGATCATATGGCAGTAATTCACAGCCAAGACACATGATAAGCAAAGGAACAAAACACTGGAGAGAAGACAGTAAGGGAGAGAATATTGACTAAAAGTTGTTGACTACCTACACAAGACTTTCATTGTACGAGTAAGTCTGGTGTGGAAAAATAAAAGTACTGTAAAGCAGAGGAGACTGGTGATGGTACGGTAGGTAAGCAGTAGCAATAGTAGTAGTAGTAGTGGTGGTGGTGGTGGCAGCAGCAGTACCACAGTAGTAGTAGTAGTAGTGGTAGTACAAGTTAATAATACTGTTGTAGCCCCAGGTTCATCTGACACGTCAAACCGGTGGACTGCTGGCTTAAGCTGTCCTGCCGTAGTCCACCCTCCACTTTTCGTGGGGCAGGGCAGTAGCTGGGGGTGTTATTTAACCATGCAGTGTAGCCGCCCAGACATATCAGTGCCACCACATGAAGGGGTCCCTCTCCACCACCAAAGCAAAGTGGCAAATCAGCTTTATAGGTAGAAATGGAACTGTATTGATTTTTTCTGTAAATTACTGAAAATATAACCCCTTCGATCCACTGACATTATCTATTACCACATCACTTAAACCCGTAAGGGGTAGCCACAGACAAATTGCCTCCACGTTGTTCTGTCCTCTGCCACTTGACTCCCCTCCCTCCAACTCACACTCCCTTCTCTCATATATTTCTCCATTCCATTCCTCCATCTCATTCTTGGTCTCCACCTCACTCATATACTCTCCTCGTCAGTCTCTCATTCTCCATCCTCTCCACATGACCAAACATATGCTTCAGATTATTCTTGCTACCTCTAAATGTTTATATTCAGCTTAGGAGAGACTGGCGAGGTTAGATACAGTATAACCTTCTTTAATCCCTATACTATACCCGGGTGCAGTGGTGACTGCTGGCCACTACCATCCACTCAATGTAGTGCTGCCTACTTCTTCTTCCATTCATCATTCCCTATTTGTATCTGTCCCACTATCATCCACTCACTTGATGTAGTGCTGCCTACCTCTTCCTTCACCTGTCATTCCCTTTTTGTGTCTGGCCTCTTCTCTTCCTGGTTTTCCCATCCTTCCCGTTGCTTTTAATTAATCTTCTTTCCACTTCAAGTGGCTCTACACTGAGTGACAAGCCTACTGGTTTCCTGTAACCAAGGAAACCCTTTACAATAGTGGGTGGTATCCATTACACCAAACAGCAGCATGATGTGCAGCCTACTATGGCCGTACAACGCTGGGTGGTAACCATAACACCAAACAGCAGGATGATGTGCAGCCTACTATGGCGTCCCTGTTACTGGATGCAGATGCAAATTCCGTCTGGCAACCCAACCTCCATACTCTTGCCCGCACCTGGCAGTGGCAAGGTGCTGTCCACTGCAAGGAAACACTGGTTCACTGCATGGCACGGCCCTGCAGGGGGAGCTGCTTGTTTGTGATTGATAGGTCTGCTCAACCAGACAGATCAGGGTTACTCAACAACTGTTCACGAGTAGTTTTAAACTGAATAAAGTGGTCCAGAGATACCAAGAACAAAATGTTAACTACATCAATGGACTGAAGGGGTTAATGCTGTACAATGGATTGAAGGGGTTAATGCTGTACAATGGATTGAAGGGGTTAATGCTGTACAATGGATTGAAGGGGTTAATACTGTCTTAAAGTACACAGTGGTGTAAAGATGACAAGAATAACACTGACAATATGTCACTGGATTGAAGGGGTTAATGCTGTACAATGGATTGAAGGGGTTAATACTGTCTTAAAGTACACAGTGGTGTAAAGATGACAAGAATAACACTGACAATATGTCACTGGATTGAAGGGGTTAATACTGTCTTAAAGTACACAGTGGTGTAAAGATGACAAGAATAACACTGACAATATGTCACTGGATTGAAGGGGTTAATACTGTCTTAAAGTACACAGTGGTGTAAAGATGACAAGAATAACACTGACAATATGTCACTGGATTCAAGAAGTTAACAACAAAAAAGACTGGAAAAAGGGCAACAGATAACAAGGAATTACCGGTACTGTATTCTTCTCGCCTGACATCCATGTGACTTAACAATACGACGTTGGTTCTAAGTTGTCAAGATTCCCAACCCCTATCAGCTTGGTGATGGCCAGGTGTAGTCTTACAAGGGTGGATGGACTTAAACTGATATAAAGAAGGAGACCCATTTTCTCTGACCATTTTGTAAGAATAAAAGTGTTTCATGCAAGACCTAGTTTGCCCGCCAGTTGCCTCATGCGGATGTACCAACAACTTTAAAGTCCCCAGCTCCATGGGTGAACATCCTCTCTCTCAAGCTAATGGAAGTGACAAAATGAAAAACAGAATATGTAACGTGGTGTATGGAGTGAAGAGAAGACGAAAGGGGGTGCAAGGAACAGCATGGTGGAATGAAGAGGTGAAACAAACTGTGGTGCAAAAGAAGAAAATATATAGTGAGTGGATGGGCGGCATGGAGGAAGTTGAGAGACGGATGGGAGAGTTATATGTAGACAGGAAGAGAGAGGTGAAAAGATTATAATTATGTCCTGTGCTTGCCATTCTCAACAGGGTTCAGAAAGACCTCAGCTTAACACACCAAGACACAACACTTAGCCACAGCAATATTCTTTTCGGTCTACGTTGACTAAAATGACCTGGAGATGGCAAGAATAAACTAAGACATCATCGGAGTGAAGTGGCAAAGAGACGCTGACCTGAACTGAGAACATACCACACTCAGTGCCACTAATTTTCATGTAGGTCTATCTATCTATTGCCAGACGCCTTAAGCCCGTAAGGGGTGACCACAAGAAAATCGCCTCCATGTAGCCCTGTCCCCCGCCATTTCATTGCCCTCTTACCAACTCACACCCCCCTCATTCATATACCTCCCCACTCCATCCCTCCATCTCATCCTCGGCCTCCTCATCCCTCTCCCCCCCCTCCACCTCACTCACATACACTCTCCTCGTTAGTCTCTCGCTCTCTATCCTCTGCACAAGGCTAAACCACCTCAATGTATTTCTCCTAACGCTTCCTATCACATCCACACCACAAGGCTCCTTTCATGTAGGAAATACAGAGGGAGGGAGACAGTTCCAGAGTTGCCCTACTGACTAAAATCACTTGAAGCCTGCCAGACTTAATTAAGGTGTCAGTGCACTAAGAAGGCTAAAAGACTCACCTTAATTCGAAAGCCACTACACTGGGGCCACTGGTTCTCTGTAACTTAGGCTGCCACGTACCGCTGCCTGACTCTGTATTCATGTTGCCATCTTGCAAGTAACCCAAGTAACGCACTAGTAACAAGTAACATCGTACCTGCAAGTGAAAGGTACAATTAGTTGCAGGTAGGGGGAGAAAGTGACCAATATTACTCTTGTTATTATCAAAGAAAATACACCACATGTTGAGCCTGTACCCCATGAAGAGTCCAAGAGGGGCCAAAATTGTTGTACAAGGCAGTATGTAAACAGAGCTTCACAAGACACTCCCCTGCAATATCTGATGTGTTGTGGGCACAGCTCTGTGTGTGTGTGTGTGTGTGTGTGTGTGTGTGTGTGTGTGTGTGTGTAGCAGTGGCAGTAGGAAATGAATAAACAGTACATTATACATTGGTGTGTGTGTGTGTGTGTGTGTGTGTGTGTGTGTGTGTGTGTGTGTGTGTGTAGCAGTGGGAGAAGGAAATGAATAGCCGGTACCTGATACATTGGTGTGTGTGTGTGTGTGTGTGTGTGTGTGTGTGTGTGTGTGTGTGTGTGTAGCAGTGGCAGTAGGAAATGAATACACAGTACATGATACATTGGTGTGTGTGTGTGTGTGTGTGTGTGTGTGTGTGTGTGTGTGTGTAGCAGTGGCTGTAGGAAATGAATACCCAGTACATGATACACAACTGACACTGACAACACTGAGCCGTCGTTGCAACACACAAGAACCAGCCAGGTGGAGTAGCAGAGCAGCGTTATAAATGCACCACACTATTTTCACACAGGCCACACAACTTCAATGCAATATTAGAGTACACAGTCACGTTGCCCAGACTTTGCAATGTCTGTCCCAGCCGAACAGTGCTGAGAGCAATTTGCCCAATTACTGTACACGAGATGGAGGGATGGGGTGGAGAGATATATGAGAGAGGGGGGTGTGAGTTGGGAGCGGGGCAGTGAAATGGTGGGGGACGGCGACGAGGAGGCGATTTGTCTGTGGCCAGCCCGAACGGGATTGAGGCGTCTGGTAATAGATAGATAGACAGATAGATTTTTTGTGAATACCAGTAAGTATTAACCTCATCCAACGTTAAGCCCACAGTTCCCTTTATGACCTATCCAGGTTGACCTAAACGTACAGATAAAACCGTCAACAGACAGCGGTAGTAAAGTGTTACTGTGACTCCCTGCTCATCCAAACGTGAACCCGGTGGACTGCAGGATGAAGTTACCTCTCTGCAGTGCCACATCCTGCTGTCATGGGATAGGGATTGAGGAACGTATATATTAATAGTGGTACTGGCGTGGTTATATCAATGCCACCACCTGCAGGCGTCCCCCTTCAACACGTCATCGGCTTGAAGGGGCTATTTACGTGGAATTCTCTTCAAAAAATACCCCCAAACCCACAACATAATAAAAAAAAAGACAATAACCAATAACTCTATCTATCTATCTATCTATTGCCAGACGCCATAATCCCATAAGGGGTGGCCATTTGACTCTGAGTTAGATGTTTTACGGGGAGGGGCACTAACCCTCCACCAACCCACTTGTTGACACGTAGGGAGCACTTATGGTTTGGTTACATGGTTACCACCCAGCGTAGTAAACGGTTTCTTGGCTTACGGGAAACCATTTGGCTTGTCACTCAATGTAAAGCCACCTGTAAAGAAAAGCAATAAGAAGTGACAGGAAAGATGGGAGAAATGGGAAGAGAGGAGGGCAGACACAGAAAAAGAATGATAAAGGCTAAGGAAGAAGTAGGCAGCACTACATCGTGAGTGGATGATGGCTGCCAGCACCAACCACCAATAATAACCAATAACCAACAAATAATAACCAATAATAAACAATAACCAATAAATCGACGGAAATACATAACATACGAACATCCTAAATATTTCGGGGGCAGAATGTTTACAAAATGTCGGCAAGGCCACGAAAAACACCGACATCCTTTAAATATCTGCAAACAACAATATTCTGCCACCAAACTACACTTATTTACCTCCATTACCTTGCATAACAACAGTAAGCAGAATTAAGTGGGGAAATTGGCTGTAAGGAAAATATGGAGGCAGAGCAGGATACTTAACTTACTACACCAGCCATCTTCAACGTCAAATCTTACAAGAATGTCAAATATCATCTCAATACAGCCACCTTCCCTCACACGCGTACACCCTAATGATCTCTATCTAACATTAGTGAGTAGAATTATGTCAGTAAATTAGATGGAAGCTGCCGAAACACGAATCAGAGCAGGATACCTAAGCTGGCCTTCGGCGTCTGTTCCAACACCATTCCACCACCATCTCAAAACACGAATATTTCCACCACATACCTATACCCTAGTAAGCTCCATTAATTTATTTAATATTAAGAACCATATTTATGCATATAAATCAGAAGCTAGTGGTAAAATTATGGAAGTGGACCAGGATACTCACGACGCCGACTTTCCTGAGTTTCTGCTCGCAGTTTGTCGTCCTTTATAATCACGAAACACGAATACTCACTAGAAATGCTCTCCTCTAAGTTATCTCCAATGCCATATCTAATTTTCACAAACACAATAATACAAGTAAATTAACTGTAACCGCTTGAAAATGTGGACTCAAGGCAGAATACTCACCTCATCACTCTGTTCTCTTTAAACATGGCGTCGGTTACACACACACTCCCATCGCCAACCTCAGAAGTATTCATAAAGATCTTAAACCAATTTCCGAGATTTACGAAGTCTTCATAGCATTTTAAAAGTATTAGAAATAATTTAGTTTGGTCGATTATTTCGATTTTTATATATTTTTTGGGTTGGCTGCGTGAAAACTAAAAAATAAACGAGCAATTTTATGCACGTGCACCTGACGCTCAAAACATTTATAATTTTGGAACCCAGGCCTTTTCCTTGATGTGATGCCCGCGAGATTCAAATTGTATCACAGTTTTCATCAATACGCTGGTTTATATGATAGTATCGCTGAACTTATGATCGAGTTAGCTGTGAAAGATATTTATATGCTACATTATTTGCATGGATACTACCCTCTTACGGGATATTTTGGGTTTGCTGACGATAAGATGAAGCCGAAGTCAATAACAACGAACAAAAATTCCCACATCTGGCACTCCTTTGTAGTTTCAAATTCTCTCCCTAAAATTAGTTAAAACCTCAGTAATACTATATGTTACCTTTTAAGAGACTTAGAGGGGAAATTACGGTACAATTTTCTTTTGCTTCCCTTAGACGAATGTAATGTACTATGACAGAGATAGAGTATGGGTAGACAGCAAGATTTTTTTAAGAATACACAAACTATACAGTATGTGTGTGTCTTGATCAGTTGTCTAATAGTTCGTTGTCGATGTTTTATTGCATTTTTAGTGAGTCTAGGTTACTTGGTGGCTGCATTGACTTTTGAATTATAAGTCCTCGACCCAAACTTTTCCTTTTACAACTTTAATCACGTACCTCAGCGGCAGAAAAGGATAATGCTACTACTCGACATCTATACCTCTTCATTACTAACACCATAGTCCAGCATTCGTCTTTTGCTACAACGCAACATTCAAGATAAAGAGATGGCAAGTTTAGGCCAATTTAAAGCGAAAGGAGCACTGTAGGCCTTTACTTTTATTATTATTATTATTATTATTATTATTATTGCGTCTGAGTTTACTTTGGAATTTTTGAACCATGGAGAGTTGTTACATGAACCAACGCACATAAATACACTCCTCCCCC
>NC_137048.1:152500-213861 GCF_032717465.1 Coenobita brevimanus | reverse complement strand
GAAAGCGCAAAGATTATATTTTTTATTCGAACCAGAATGCTAGAAGTGAAGGAAAATTATAAGAAAAAGTATGAGCCTAACCTTATATGTGACATGTGCCAAGAAGAGAATGAAAATCAGCATCATTTATTCATATGTGAAGCATACGAAGATTTAACAAGCGACATTAAAGGAAAAGAATCAATAACAGAAATACTAAAACAAAATGAATTACAGGTTGTAGCAAATACAGTGGGCAGAATAATGAAACGAAGAGAAGTATTTATGAATATAAGGAGCAACATAGAAATGAACAATAAACTGAAAAAAAAAGAATAATAATAATAATAAATAAAGCCATCTTGTTTGAAGACAAGAACTCCTGGATGGGAGTGGGCGCCAGCAACAACAACAACAACGACATTTTGTAAACATTCTGCCGCCGAAATATTTAGAATGTTCGTATGTTATGTATTTCCCTCGATTTATTGTTCATTGTTTATTATTTATTATTGGTTATTTATTGGTTATTGGTTATTATTGGTGGTGACGCCCATCATCCACTCACTTGATGTAGTGCTTCCTACTTCTTCTTTAGCCTTATCAGTCTTTTTCTGTGCCTGCCCTCCTCTCTTCCTACGAGGGGTGATTAGAAAGAAATGACAGTGAGTCCATAAACTTTTATTAGCATGAAGAACTATCAAACTATGACTCACATTCCTTCAAAGTACTCCCCTCCAACCTCTATGCAGCGTTCCATTCTCTTTCTCCACTTCATGAAGCAAGCGTGGTACTCTGAAGACGGTATACTTCGGAGTTCTGAATTGACGGTCCGTGCCAAGTCTTGGATGCGATGAAATTGCTTCTCAGCGATGGCAGATTTAATTTTTGGAAACAACCAAAAGTCACAGGGAGCCAGGTCAGGGGAGTAGGGTGGGTGGGGGAGCAGAGTTATACCTTGTTGTTCCAGGTACTGCATAGTGAGGCGAGCTTTGTGGGGTGCAGCATTGTCGTGGTGCAGCAAAAGGCGAGACCGACGGCGGGTTGGTGCAGTGTTGGCCTTGTGTTCCAAGACTTGTGGAAGGACCTGGTCTGTGTAGTATTGGGCTGTGATAGTGGACTTTTCAGGCATCACATCCACGCATATTGGTCCTTGAGAATTGAAAAAGATGGTGAAAAGGCGCTTCCGGCTGCGAAATCCTTCCTTCAAAATCTGAGGTCGAGGGTCTTCATCGCCCAACCACACCATGTTTGACTGCTTGTCACGGGTTGTGAAGAATGAAATCCAACACTCATCTCCAGTAGCAACATCTGAGAACCGTTTTGGACCATTTGGTTCAAATTCAGCAAGCCAGACACGACAAATCCTCACCCGTTCAGCCTTTTGCTCATCAGTCAACAAATGGGGTATCCATCGACAACACTTCTTCCTCAGGTGTAATTGTTCATGCACGATGTCATATGCACTCCCATAACTGATATCAAGCTCCAAGGCTAAGAACCTAAGAGTTACAGTTGGATCCTCGTCAATGATGGACCGTGCACGGACAGTTGTTGCTTCGGTCACGGATGTCCGGGGGCGTCCAGAGCGTTGTTCATCTTTCAATTCAGTTTTTCCTGCTGTGAAAGCACGAATCCAGCGGGAAACAGTTTCCAGGGAAGGAGTAGTGACTGGATAAACTTGTAATAATTCCCCTTGAATCTCTGTTGCTTTCTTTCCCAGTTTCCACCTCGTAAAAATGTAGAACCTGCAGCCTTCTTTCGAGTAATCCATGTTTCTGGACAGAGAGCAAAAACAAGAGTGAAGCATTCACGCACAACAATAAAACAAGAAAAGTCAGGCATACGGCGACAAGTTCAAACTCGTAAGGACAGGCAACTCTGCACTCTCCTTGCTCCCCTACCTCCCATCATTCAAGGTTTTCATGTTATAGCACGAACTGTCATTACTTTCTGATCACCCATCGTATTTCTCACCATCGTCCACTCACTTGATGTAGTGCTGCCTTCTTCTTCTTTAGCCTTATCATTCTTTTTCTGTGCCTGCCCTCCTCTCTTCCTATTTCTCACCATCATCCACTCACTTGATGTAGTGCTGCCTTCTTCTTCTTTAGCCTTATCATTCTTTTTCTGTGCCTGCCCTCCTCTCTTCCTATTTCTCACCATCATCCACTCACTTGATGTAGTGCTGCCTACTTCTTCTTTAGCCTTATCATTCTTTTTCTGTGCCTGCCCTCCTCTCTTCCTATTTCTCACCATCATCCACTCACTTGATGTAGTGCTGCCTACTTCTTCTTTAGCCTTATCATTCTTTTTCTGTGCCTGCCCTCCTCTCTTCCTATTTCTCACCATCATCCACTCACTTGATGTAGTGCTGCCTACTTCTTCTTTAGCCTTATCAGTCTTTTTCTGTGCCTGCCCTCCTCTCTTCCTATTTCTCACCATCGTCCACTCACTTGATGTAGTGCTGCCTTCTTCTTTAGCCTTATCATTCTTTTTCTGTGCCTGCCCTCCTCTCTTCCTATTTCTCACCATCATCCACTCACTTGATGTAGTGCTGCCTACTTCTTCTTTAGCCTTATGATTCTTTTTCTGTGCCTGCCCTCCTCTCTTCCTATTTCTCACCATCATCCACTCACTTGATGTAGTGCTGCCTACTTTTTTAGCCTTATCATTCTTTTTCTGTGCCTGCCCTCCTCTCTTCCTATTTCTCACCATCATCCACTTACTTGATGTAGTGCTGCCTACTTCTTCTTTAGCCTTATCATTCTTTTTCTGTGCCTGCCCTCCTCTCTTCCTATTTCTCACCATCATCCACTCACTTGATGTAGTGCTGCCTGCTTCTTCCTTAGCCTTTATTATTCTTTTTCTGTGCCTGTCCTCCTCTCTTCCAATTTCTCCCATCTTTCCTGTCACTCTTATTGCTTTTCTTTCCTTTACAGGTGGCTTTACATTGAGTGACAAGCCAAATGGTTTCCTGTAAGCCAAGAAACCATTTACTACGCTGGGTGGTAACCATATAACCAAACCATACGTACACCCTACGTGTCAACAAGTGGGTTGGTGGAGGGTTAGTGCCCCTCCCCGTAAAACAAATAACTCAAAGTCAAATGGCCACCCCTTACGGGATTATGGCGTCTGGCAATAGATAGATAGATAGATAGAGTTATTGGTTATTGTCTTTTTTTTATTATGTTGTGGGTTTGGGGGTATTTTTTGAAGAGGATTCCACGTAAATAGCCCCTTCAAGCCGATGACGTGTTGGAGGGACGCCTGCAGGTGGTGGCACTGATATAACCACGCCAGTACCACTATTAATATATACGTTGCTCAATCCCTATCCCATGACAGCAGGATGTGGCACTGCAGAGAGGTAACTTCATCCTGCAGTCCACCGGGTTCACGTTTGGATGAGCAGGGAGCCACAGTAACACTTTTTTTTACCGCTGTCTGTTGACGATTTTATCTGTACGTTTAGATTAACATGGATAGGTCATAAAGGGAACTGTGGGCTTAACTTTGGATGAGGATAATACTTACTGATATTCACAAAAAATCGTGTACAGTAATTAGGTAAATTGCTTTCAGCACTGCTGGGTTGGGGCAGAAATTGCAAAGTATGGCCAACGTGACTGTGTACTCTAATATTGCATTGAAGTTGTGTGGCCTGTGTGAAAATAGTGTGGTGCATTTATAACGCTGCTCTGCTACTCCACCTGGCTGTTTCTTGTGTGTCAGTTGTGTATCATGTACGGTACTGTGTATTCATTTCCTACTGCCACTGCTACACCCACACACACCATCACACTGAGCTGTGCCCACAACACATCAGATATTGCAGGTGTTTCTTGTGAAGCTCTATTTACATACTGCCTTGTACAGTCGCCCCAAGAAGTGAAGGCAGAGTTTCAGATTGCTTTGGTCACTCTGCACTGATGTACTTTCATTGAAAACTTAGTGAATGTATGGTAAAACTTTTGTGCCTCCATTACGTCATATAAAATAAAATATATATCCCGCTAAGAATTACGTAAAATGAATAACATGAGGTAGTGATACAGAAGTTAACACTCAGATATAAGTCTCCCGATTTGAACGAATGCGTAATGTATTACTCCGCGCACGGAGCGCAGCGTAACCCCCTATCCAAGGTATTTGCTTCCCAGGATTTCAAATATAGAATGCGCTAGTTTCGAAGACGAGCTAAGGAAAACTCTTGTGATTGTAATACACTACCTTATTTTCAATGGCTGGAGTGATGATACAGCAACAATGATGCCGCAACATTGAAGTTTATCTTAGTAATGATACCCTACTTGCGGTAGCAGCAAGACCATTCTGCCTTTTATGCCTTGTCTTCCCCTCGCTCATAGCGACTTTATTCCTAACTGATGCAAAATTATTTTAAGCTGTAAAAAGATATGACAGGTTTTACCCTTTTCTCATACACTAGGCAATGAAGAGGACGAAAGCATGAGCTTATACTCTTGCAATGCAAGAAACACATACTTTTTGCTCTATCTAATAGTCTCTAGTATCTTTTAAAATAAACTTCTGTGTCCTGCTTAACTGAAAATGCTGATCTGAAAGTTTTGAACTCAGTGGCTTGTTTATGAACATTTGCATTTTATTTCTCTTGTCAATTGTTTAGAAACTGAGGATAGGCTATGACACATGCTTGTCATTATCCGAGGAGCTCCGACTCTCGGCAAATTTTCGAGGTTTTCCTTAATTTTCATTAACTGATAGTCCTCTGGGTTATATTAGAAATTCAAGAGAATTTTCTTAATGGAAAACTGGCCAAATGCAGTGTAATAACTGCGTCTCTTTGAGTTAAAGCTTGTTTCTTTCCGTGCATGTTGATCGAACCATTTAAAATAGCCTACTAACTTACGCTACATTCCCGCTTTCTGTCGTCGTCCATGGAGACAACAAAAACGGAAACAAATGACTTTAAATTATTCCTTAGTATTGTAACGGGAACTATTTTATAAACAGTAATGCCTGATTTTAATTTATTACTAAAGCACATTTCTTTTTAGTCATACGCTACTAAAAAATTGTGTTAACATTAGATATGAAGTCCGCAATTTATTCCTGACTGTCCCTGAGCGATGGTTCTGATATTTCAATTAGTTCTATGTAGGATTTCGTATTATCGTGACTAACGAACTATATCTATAGCCAGACGCCATAATCCCGTAAGGGGTGGCCATTTGACTTTGAGTTACTTGTTTTACGGGGAGGGGCACTAACCCTCCACCAACCCACTTGTTGGCACGTAGGGAGCAAGTATGGTCTGGTTATATGGTTAACACCCAGTGTTGTAAATGGTTTCTTGACTTACAGGAAACCATTAGGCTTGTCACTAAATGTAAAGCCACCTGTAATGGAAAGAAAAGCAATAAGAAGCGACGGAAAAGATGGGAGAAATAGGAAGAGAGGAGGGCAGGCACAGAAAAAGAATGATAAAGGCTAAGGCTCACGGTGGTATTATCTCCATGGCAACGCAGACTGACGGTGGTATTATCTCCATGGCAACGCAGACTCACAGTGGTATTATCTCCATGGCAACGCAGACTCACGGTGGTATTATCTCCATGGCAACGCAGACTCACGGTGGTATTATCTCCATGGCAACGCAGACTCACGGTGGTATTATCTCCATGGCAACGCAGACTCACGGTGGTATTATCTCCATGGCAACGCAGACTCACGGTGGTATTATCTCCATGGCAACGCAGACTCACCGTGGTACTCCAACTGGTAGCTGGCCTTGCTCAACACTCTCAGGCGGGGAACTCAGCCACATTTACCAAGTAGTCGAAGTTCGGCCTGATACCACTACTCATACATATTTCCTATACATAGCTCATCCTCTTGGGGGCTATGCCTCCTCCATCTTACCCGCACCTCGCCAAGTGGAAGGACCCTGTTCCCACCCTGGCCAGGTGCTGTCTGCCACAGCAAGGTGCCTGCTTGCTTGTGCTTGATTGGTCTGCTCTCTCTCTCTCTCACACACACACACACACATACACACACACACACACACCGAGGTAAAGTAACAGGAACAACAATAAATGTGAAGTATTTGTAATTAATTAATGGTTGAGGAGTAGTTGGGATACGCGCCGGTGTTGGAAAATCAGTTATTTTGGTCAGTCAAAGATATTTTCGTGCTGTATGTCCACAAAATTTTATATATATATATATATATATATATATATATATATATATATATATATATATATATATATATACCGTACATACCATATACATACCCAATAGAGTATGCATGCTGGTGTGTGTGTGTGTGTGTGTGTGTGTGTGTGTGTGTGTGTGTGTGTGTGTGTGTGTGTGTGTGTGTGTGTGTGCTGTGAGGGTAGTGAAGTAATAAGTGCCAGTATACACGCGTGGGATAATTAACTCCATGTGTAATTAATAGATATACATGTATTTCACTCTGTCTCATTTCAACTACCTTCACTGCCATCCCCCACGCCCACACCAGCAGCCTGAGCCGTCTCCGCAACACACAAGGGCCTGCAGGTGAGTTGGCAGTGTATTAAAGGCACACACACACACACACACACACACACACACACACACAATTCATTTCATAATCCTGCAGCATCACAAACACTCCATCACCTCATTCCTCACAAACAAGAATTTTTACTCCATCCTACATTCACTTCCAAATTTCGTCTCTCTCTCTCTCTCTCTCTCTCTCTCTCTCTCTCTCTCTCTCTCTCTCTCTCTCTCTCTCGCTCGCTCGCTCTCTCTCTCTCTCTCTCTCTCACACACACACACACACACACACACACACACACACACACATTAACCAGGTGTAATATGATAATTAGCCAAGGTGGCATAGTAGGTGTCGTAACACCCATCCTTTAGCGATTTATTCTGCCTGTAGCACCTTAACGTTGCCGTACACATTAATTATATGGTTTAAATAAAAATATAGTTAACATCAGTAACCTGCATAAAGATGCTGAGGTGTGGAGTGCAAAATAAGTTGCCAAGGTAGAGGTGTTACGAAATAAAAGCCAGTTGGAGTACCACAGTCAGTCTGCGTTGCCATGGAGATAATACCACCGTCAGTCTGCGTTGCCATGGAGATAATACCACCGTCAGTCTGCGTTGCCATAGAGATAATACCACCGTGAGTCTGCGTTGCCATGGAGATAATACCACCGTGAGTCTGCGTTGCCATGGAGATAATACCACCGTGAGTCTGCGTTGCCATGGAGATAATACCACCGTGAGTCTGCGTTGCCATGGAGATAATACCACCGTGAGTCTGCGTTGCCATGGAGATAATACCACCGTGAGTCTGCGTTGCCATGGAGATAATACCACCGTGAGTCTGCGTTGCCATGGAGATAATACCACCGTGAGTCTGCGTTGCCATGGAGATAATACCACCGTGAGTCTGCGTTGCCATGGAGATAATACCACCGTGAGTCTGCGTTGCCATGGAGATAATACCACCGTGAGTCTGCGTTGCCATGGAGATAATACCACCGTCAGTCTGCGTTGCCATGGAGATAATACCACCGTGAGTCTGCATTGCCGTGGAGATAATACCACAGTCAGTCTGCGTTGCCATGGACACCACAGGCTTTCCCGCCAACACCACCGTCCCTGTCACCAGTTCTTCGAGGGGGGGGGGGACTTCCGTGGCAGCTATTTTCAGTAATTCAGTTGTAAAGTTGTATGGCTGCATTTAGCGGTTCTTTGTACAGGGTAACGGCAAGGAAGCCAGCGGTGTTATAGACATTGTTATAAAGTTCAGGAATATTGTACGTGTTGTATTTTATGTAACATGATTATGTGTTAGCCGAGATCTGAAAAAAAAAATCATGATTCCTAATAAGCCGAGATTAATATTCAAAGCATTTGGTCAGTAAATATATGATATATACAGTATAACAAACAGCACATCAGAAAGGACACTTTGGCCATTTTGTCCTTATATAATTAATCATGCCATGGAATATCCAGCTTCCCCACACATCCCTCCCAATTACCAACCCCTGAGAGAGAGAGCGCCACGTGCCCCTCATCCTCTCTCTCGGTGGCCACACACAAATGACTGATAGTTCCTGATATATTAACTTCCGTGTGTGTGTGTTTGGTACAGGGGAGTGGGTACAGGGTCATTACAACACTGGCATCATTTATGTATCGCGTTTATACCTAAATAAGTATATTAAAGGCAAAAGTATTGGTGTTACAGTGGTGCCAAGTTACACAGCAATACTGTCATCCCACATCGGTCTGACAAGCAAATGAAAGCAACTCAGGTTTCTGGTTCAAGGGATATTGAAGGCTTATATTGTCAAAAATGTAATGCGTCAAACATTATTATGTTACTGTCTTTACCACTAAGCCACTTATGTCGTAAAACATTGAATTATTATGTTACTGTCTTTACCACTAAGCCACTTATGTCGTAAAACATTGAATTATTATGTTACTGTCTTTACCACACAGCCACTTATGTCGTAAAACATTGAATTATGTTACTGTCTTTTACACTAAGCCACTTATGTCGTAAAACATTGAATTATGTTACTGTCTTTACCACTAAGCCACTTATGTCGTAAAACATTATTATGTTACTGTCTTTACCACTAAGCCACTTATGTCGTAAAACATTGAATTATTATTACTGTCTTTACCACTAAGCCACTTATGTCGTAAAACATTGAATTATTATGTTACTGTCTTTACCACTAAGCCACTTATGTCGTAAAACATTATTATGTTACTGTCTTTACCACTAAGCCACTTATGTCGTAAATCAAGCACACACTCCCAAAACAGCAAATATTTTGTGCCAGTTGAGTCTGCGTTGCCATGGAAACCACTCGTTTTCCCGCCAACAGAGCGACGCCCTGTCATCCTGTCTCCTCGATGGCCAACATAAAAATGACGATATTTCCATTATTTTATCTTTTTCGGCTGTTTCTTTGGGGCAGGAGGGTGGCTGTATGGATAGTACAATACTTACACCACTTATTTATTGCAGTCGTTGAGGATAAAGATTATTTACAGCAAAATAATATGCTACACAGTGTTCTCAAGTATAATATTACATTCAGTAGCCTGCCGAGTCAATCTTAACTCATAGCAAAATTACTGAGGCTTCACATGTTTTTAGTCAACTTAGGGTTCATGAAAGTTTAATATTTTCAATAACGTGACTATTTTTATGCCATTTCCCTTAATTGTATAACTACTATATTATAATAAAATCAAATTTGGTAAATGGCCAGCACACCTAGATCTGGGAACTGCTGGTGTTGTGAGGCCTCGAGGTGTTGGTTGAACTGACAAATGTCTTTGGTCGAGCTGATTCATTGATTCAGTTCAACGAGGTTAGATAACCTGCGTGTTTGAACTACACTCTCCTATGACTTTATTTTGACTAACACAGCCACAACAGCACATCAGTACGGTTAATTACCATATATTATCAGCGACAAACACTCCAAGGAGAGTTAAAGAACAATCCCTGTTGTGGATCTTGCTGCTGAAATTATGAAGCTAGAATCTGCAGTCTTTGGCATCCATGTTGGGCCAGGGAGACCAACGCAACACAGAAATTACAAGAGTGATATCTTGGCGATTTCTTTCATTTAAGAGATAATTTTGTGCTATTGCTTGTATAGGCCAAGAGGCCAGTGTGTACCATCTTCAGGCGGACTACCAGCCTCCAGAATGACCTAATAATGATACAAGAGACAAACTTAGATCAGCCAATTAGTTACTTGCAAGGGTTTCTCTTCTTAGTGTTACAACTTGACAGTCTCACCAACAACACCCTAAAAATGACGTCAGAATTAAACTAATTTTACCTTAGCGCCGTTGATCTATTTTGTATTATTCTTATCAACTGATGTGACTGAGAAACTTGCCAATTTGGGTGTAGTTATGTAGTGAAGTTAAGGCAGACATCAAGTGCACATTAGCACCACATTAGCTGACGTGACACATTAAGTTCTAACAAAATATGACGTAATATTCATAACATTTCTCACACTTTACCTGTGTACAGGAGCCTTTTGTTTTCACTGGTATATCCCCCAAACACTTCACCACCAAACCAGGCTGAATATTTAGCTGGAAATACCTCCATACACACCGATTTCTGATACCGATTTACTTCTGTAAAGGAATATTTATCGTAAGAAATGGTTAAGATCATTTACGACTACGGTGCTACAGCCATGGCAGCCTCGAATCACCCCACACAGTTGCCAGATCACAGGGTGTCCCCGGAAGTTGCATGTCAGTAATTCAGTTAACAGAGAGACACGAATATCTCACAGAATGGTTTTGAATTATGACCGCTAAAACAGCAAGGACGAAATATGTAAGAGAAACTAGCAGTCTTTATAATATTCCTTTAATCTGGAACCGACATCAGAGGCCAAGGGTACTTTTACTGTTGGTAACATTGGTATGCACATCATTTTAGCTTTAAATGCAATTATTCGACTATACAGGCGAGAACTAAGCTATGTGGGTATTGTAATATCGGTACAGCCACCCGTCTGCACCAAGGAAACAGTCCTACGCGATAAAATAGTGGAAATAGCGTAATTTTTATGTCGGCCACCGAGCCCAGAGGGTGGCTGGGAAGGGAGCTCCTGTGGAAGGGGAAACAAATGGTCGCCATGGCAACGCAGACGCTGGACTGTCATTCGTGTACATATTCTACAGCGATTTGTTCTGTACATGACACTCCAGCATCTGCTTAGATGATATTGATACTAATATTTCCAATATCAAAATGATATTAATGTCATAGAAAAGAATACTAAGTTGAAATACGAGAAATATATTGCTGAGGAAGAGGTGCGAGGGAAGAGGGTGGGTGTGAGTGTAGGTGGGAGTGGATAGGTGTAGGGTTTTTTAAGACTGCATTGCCTGTTGACCAGCTGTGGATTTTAGCACGAGGATAATAAGAAAATAAAGGAGATATATCATAGGAAATATAGTTACTTGTAATATTAACACCATACAAACCATCACTTTATTACAAACTACGAAGTAAAGCTGTTTTTATTTGTCTTAAGAGTGTAACTGGGATGGTACGTTTCCTCCTTATATTGGCAATACTGAAAGAATATTATTTTTGGCCTAAATAATGTTGTTCAGGTACACAGGCGATACATAAGTGATCCAGTGTTGTAATAACCATATACACACCCGCCTGTACCAAAAACACACAGCTGGCAGGGGAAGTTAGTGAAATATCGCCATTTTTATGCTGGTCACCGCGGAGTGAGAGTGAGAGCGACTTAGCTCGTGTCAGACGTGGGGTAATAGTAATATGTAATAGTAATAGTAATAGACTATTACAGGGCTTTCAGAGTAATAGTAATAGATCACAAGTTCCTGGCTGTAATAGTAATTGTAATAGTAATAGAAGGCAAAGTAATAGATAATTGTCTATTACTTTCCCATTACAGACACTTCTTTAATACCGTTTACCATAATCAATCAAAACAGCCATCTCACCTTGGTTACCTGTTGGCTGCTGTCCAAGCTGCAGGTACACCACAGGAGACCGTGCAGAATGGAGAGTGGTCAACAGGCCATCAGGTGATCCAGACACACTTGTGCATTCAGTGCAACAGCCTGCCAACGATAATGAAAGTAACAACCATTGTCAATGTAATTAATACCGTTATCGTAAATAATAATAGTAATACTAATACTGATATATGACCAAGTAATGGTAATAGTAATAGATGATCACTAAAGTAATTATAATAGTAATATGATAGAGATCAATTGAAGTTAATAGTAATAGTAATAGAAACCCAGTAATAGACCCCATGTCTGGCTCGTGTGAGGGGGAAGGCCAGTGGTATCCATGGCAACGCAGACTCACCCTCGTATTCCTAGTGGCCCTGGAGATTCCTAACACGTTTTCCTTAGCCATTTAGTCTGCACATTACACCTCAGTAGCATCTCTAATGTTACTGACGCAGCCTATATCTACACAAGAATGACAAATGGCATGTTTAGTTCTAATATATTTATTTCGTAAAGTTTCCTCGGTGGCGATTTACTCTGCTCATTTTGCCTCATTATCTCGTCATGTTAATACAAGCATTGATGTCAAAAGAGATAAATTACATAAAAATGAAGGCTAAGATGTAATACTGGAATAAGTCGCTGTGAAAAATGTTACGAAACCTGAGGGAAGACCTGCCCCAGTAACAAGTAAAATCGTTTGAAGGTAAAATGATTGATACGTTATAGTAATGCTTGGATTATTTATATTGATATAAGCTTACGGCAGCCTGGGTTAGCAAGAGTAAAGTCAATGCTACGTTATAGTAATGCTTGGATTATTTATATTGATATAAGCTTACGGCAGCCTGGGTTAGCAAGAGTAAAGTCAATGCTACGTTATAGTAGTACTCGTAGTATTTATCTTTAGTGATAGTAAAGTCAATGCTACGTTATAGTAGTACTTGTAGTATTTATCTTTAGTGATAGTAAAGTCAGTGCTACGTTATAGTAGTACTTGTAGTATTTATCTTTAGTGATGGTAAAGTCAATGCTACGTTATAGTAGTACTTGTATTATTTATCTTTAGTGATAGTAAAGTCAATGCTACGTTATAGTAGTACTTGTAGTATTTATCTTTAGTGATAGTAAAGTCAATGCTACGTTATAGTAGTACTTGTAGTATTTATCTTTAGTGATATCAGCTTACAGCAGCCTGGGTTGGACTCCCCTAACACTATATATGACTTGGCCTGTATCTCCTGGCATGTCTTTATCTGTGTCTACATCTATCTATGTCTACTTGGCCTGTGTCTCCTGGCATGTCTTTATCTGTGTCTACATCTATCTATGTCTACTTGGCCTGTGTCTCCTGGCATGTCTTTATCTGTGTCTACATCTATCTATGTCTAATTATCTATCTGTATCGCTACACGCTGGATTGCCGTCAGGGTTGGCCACAAACGCATTAGCCTCTGCCATCTGACTGACCTCTCTCCAGCTCACATATCCCCTTCTCGTCTGTATGCCATCCCTCCGTCTCATCCTGGGTCTGCCCTTCCCTGTCCCTCCCGTGTCACCTTACTTACACACTCCTAGTCAGTGGCTTTTTCTCTCTGCTCTCCACTTGGCCAAACCATCTCAAAATCTATCTTTTCCTGTGCTTACCACCTCCACATCAAGACCCCTACGCTCCTTCACTTCTCAATCGTCTCTCTCACGTACTGGTGCTGTCAGATATTTTGTTATTGCTATTTCCCTGACTTATTTAGTTTAGGCCAGACATTTGGTGCTGAAGGAGTGGCATACAGTCTACATCAACCCTTGTACTTTTCCTGTGCTTACCACATCCACATCAACACCTCGCTCCTTCACTTCTTTGTCTCTCTCACGTACTGGTGCGTTCAGATATTTTGTTATTGCTATTTCCCTGACTTATTTAGTTTAGGACAGTCATTTAGTGCTGAAGGAGTGGCATACAGTCTACATTAATCCTTTTGCCCATCAAGGACTTATTAAATCGTGTGCTGGTAAGACGAGTCAGGTAACAAAATACATGTTGAGGCATAAACAGCATGCAGTAGGATGTTAAGGTGTGTGTGCGTGTGTGTGTGTGTGTGTGTAATTAATAGGTATATAATTTACTATTGCCTCATTTCAGCACCCGCACTGCCACACCCACGCCCACACCAGCAGACTAAGCCGCCCTGGAACACAACACACCTCCAGGTGAGTTGCCTCCTTCCTCCTCAGTGTCAACCTCCACCTTCTCCTAATCCTACCCCCCTCAGTGCCAACTCCTCCTAATCCTATGCCACTCTTAGTGCCAACCTCCTAATTCTACATCCCCTCGGTGCCAACCTCCTCCTAATCCTTATCCTTCTCAGTGCCAACTTCCTCCTCCTATTCCCACCCCCCTTCAGTGCCAACCTCCTCCAAGTCTAACCCCCTCTCAGTGCCAACCTACTAACTCCTAATCCTGATCCTTCTCAGCGCCAACCTCCCTCCTCCTAATCCGACCCCCTCTCAGTGCCACCTTCCCCCTCCCTCTCCCCTTTCAGTGCCAACCTCATCCTCCTTCACCTCCCCCCTCAGTGCCAACCTCCTCCTCCACCTCCCCCTTCCGTGCCAACCTCCTCCTCCTCCTCTCCCTCAGTGCCAACCTCCTCCTCTTCTCCCTCAGTGCCAACCTCCTCCTCCTCCTCCTCTCCCTCAGTGCACCAACCTCCTCCTCCTCCTCCTCTCCCTCAGTGCCAACACTCCTCCCTCTCTTCTCCCTCAGTGCCAACCTCCTCCTCCTCCCCTCCTCTCCCTCAGTGCCCAACCTCCTCCTCCCCCACTCCCTCAGTGCCAACCTCCTCCTCTTCTCCCTCAGTGCCAACCTCCTCCTCCTCTCCCTCAGTGCCAACCTCCTCTTCCTCCTCCTCCTCCTCTCCCTCAGTGCCAACCTCCTCCACCTCCCCCCTCAGTGCCAACCTCCTCCCTCCTCCTCTCTCCCTCAGTGCCAACCTCTCCCCCTCCTCCTCCTCCTCCACTCAGTGCCAACCTCCTCCTCCTCCTCCTCCTACTCCCTCCAGTGCCAACCTCCCTCCTCCTCCACCTCCCCCCTCAGTGCCATCCTCCTCCTCCTCCACCTCCCCCCTCAGTGCCAACCTCTTCCTCCTCCTCTCCATCAGTGCCAACCTCCTCCTCCTCCTCTCCATCAGTGCCAACCTCCTCCTCCTCCTCTCCATCAGTGCCAACCTCCTCCTCCTCCTCTCCCTCAGTGCCAACCTCCTCCTCCTCCTCTCCATCAGTGCCAACCTCCTCCTCCTCCTCCTCCTCTCCCTCAGTGCCAACCTCCTCCTCCTCCTCCTCTCCCTCAGTACCAACCTCCTCCTCCTCTCCCTCAGTGCCAACCTCCTCCACGTCTTCTCCCTCTGTGCCAACCTCCTCCTCCTCCTCCTCTCCCTCAGTGCCAACCTCCACCACCTCCCCCTTCAGTGCCAACCTCCTCCTCCCCCCTTCAGTGTCAACCTCCTCCACCTCTCCCTCAGTGCCAACCTCCTCCTCCTCCTCCCCCCTTCAGTGCCAACCTCCTTCTCCTCTCCCTCAGTGCCAACCTCCTCCTCCTCCTCCCCCCTTCAGTGCCAACCTCCTCCTCCTATCCCTCAGTGCCAACCTCCTCCTCCTATCCCTCAGTGCCAACCTCCTCCTCCTATCCCTCAGTGTACCCAACCTCCTCCTCCTCTCCCTCAGTGCCAACCTCCTCCTCCTCCTCTCCCTCAGTGCCAACCTCCTCCTCCTCTCTCAGTGCCAACCTCCTCCTCCTCCTCTCCCTCAGTGCCAACCTCCTCCTCTTCTCTCTCAGTGCCAACCTCCTCCTCCTCTTCTCCTTCAGTGCCAACCTTCCTCCTCCTCCTCTTCCTCCACCTCTCAGTGCCAACTTCCTCCCCTCCTTCCCCTTCTCGTCTTCCCCCCTTCCCATCTCCTCCTCCTCCTCGTCCCCCTCCACTTTCTCTTCCTCATTCTCCCTCCACCTTCTTTTCTTAACCCCCCTCCCCGTCTTCCTCTGTGCTACCCTCTTCGTCATCCCCCCTCCTCCTCCTTATCATCATCATCACCACCCCCTCTGTCTCTTCCTTCCCCCTTCTCCCCTCTTCTCCTCCACCTTGTCATCATACTCCCCCCTCCTCCTCCCCCACCCCCCTTCATCCTCATCCTCTCCCCCACCCCCCTCTTCCTCATCCTCCCCTTCGTCCTCATCCTCTCCCCTGCCCCCCCTCTTCCTCATCCTCCTCTCCCCCCACCCCCTTCATCCTCATCCTCTCCCCCACCCCCCTCATCCTTCTCCTCCTCTCCCCCACCCCCCTCATCCTCATCCTCTCCCCCACCCCCTCATCCCCATCCTCTCCCCCACCCCCATCCCCTCCTCCTCCTCCTCCTCCTCCCCACTTCCCTCATCCTCCTCACCCCCACCCCCCCCTCAACCTCTTCATCCTCCCCTTCTGCCCCTCATCCCCCTTCCTCTTCCCCCTCATCCTCGTCCCCCTCCTAATCCTCTTCCCTCCCTAATCCTCTTCCCCCTCCTAATCCTCTTCCCCTTCCCAAGCCTCTTTCCCCTCCTAATCCTCTTCCCCCCTAATCCTCTTCCCCCTTCTAATTCTTTCCCCCTCCTAATCCTCTTCCCCCTCCTAATCCTCTTCTCCCTCCTAATTCTTTCCCCCTCCTAATCCTCTTCCCCCCCTAATCCTCTTCCCCCTCCTAATCCTCTTCCCTCTCCTAATCCTCTTCCCTCTCCTAGTCCTTGCCCCCTCCTAATTCTTTCCCCCTCCTAATCCTCTTCCCCCAATCCTCTTCCCCCTCCTAATCCTCTTCCCCCTCCTAATCCTCGCCTCCTCCTAATCCTCTTCCCCCTCCTAATCCTCTTCCCCCTCCTAATCCTTGCCCCCTCCTATTCCTCTTCCCCCTCCTCCTAATCTTCGTCTTCCTAATCCCTCTTCCTCATCTCCTTTTCCACGTTGTTTTATGTTTTTCCCTTTTTATGTAGTCTTTATTGAGTAATATTTTCCGCTGTGCAAATAAAGTCGTCGTCTGTGTGTTTTAATTCCAAAATATGCGAGAGCGAAAAATAAATTTGGCGAGTTGCGGGATTTAGCAATAGGGCATCATAAGGCCCGGATGTTCAGCAGTGGTACAAGCTTCCAATGTTTGCCACCAGGTGTCAGCACCAGTCTTGTCAGGAACAGCAAAACATAAGACCCCTTTCCTGTGCAACCAAAAATACTGTAGTTCAAAGGATGACCAATAGATGGCAGCACCAACAATGTCTGGTGCTGCCATCTATTGGTCATTCTTTGAACTATCTTTGGCTGCACAGGGAAGGGGAAAGCTTATGTTTTGCTGTTCCTCACAAGACTGGTGCTGCCACCTGGTAGAAAATATGTGAACTAACCAGTGGTGCCATCTGGTAGAAAATATGTGAACTAATTGTACCAGTGGTGCCATCTGGTAGAAAATATGTGAACTAATTGTACCAGTGGTGCCATCTGGTAGAAAATATGTGAACTAATTGTACCAGTGAATTTGCCATCTGGTAGAAAATATATGTGAACTAATTGTACCAGTGGTGCCATCTGGTAGAAAATATGTCGAACTAATTGTACCAGTGGTGCCATCTGGTAGAAAATATAGTGGAACTAATTGTACTCAGTGGTGCCATCTGGTAGAAAATGTGAACTAATTGTACCAGTGGTGAAACACCAAGGCGTCATTCCCCCCTGTTCATCCCTGGGCCTGGTAAAAGTATTGTCTTGTACACTACTACAGAGGATACAGGAAACAGGGTAGGTAGTATTGCCACCACTTTATTTTGTACTCCAGTGTTCAACACGTTACATTCAAGGTACATTGTGTATGAGGTTCAGGGCTGTGAAAAAGCATGTAAATAATGAAGGGAAAATGTTAATGGAGAGAGAGAGAGTCAGGGAGGAGGGGGGGGGTTCTTTTCACAATTCATAACCCCCCCCCAAAAAAAAGGTAAAGATGCTTCTATGGACTCCGCCACGCCATATCAAAATATCAGACTGGATGGTTGTAGTGGTGGTAGTAGTAGTGTAGCAAGTTCATCTGAAATGTGAACCCAGTGGACTGCATGCTAAAATTGTGTAACTTGTTTCTCTGGCCAATATCGATAATGATAAAGGGAGAGACGACATGCCAAGGAGGGGGGGGGGGAGGGCAGGATACTGATAGGATGACGGGGGTATGGGATATGGGCAGGAAAGCTGAGACAACTTGGTGATAAATTACTGGTGATTGGTGGGAAAATAGTAATCAGCATTACACAATAATTCCAACCTGCAGTCCACTGGGTTCACATTTCACATGAACTACTGCTACTACTTGTACTACTAAACCATTCAGTATTATATCTTCATATGGCGTGGGTCAGTGCACGGAAAGCATTTTGTATTTTTCTGGGCCATAAATTGAGGAAAGAACCCCCCCCCCCACCTGTAATGCTCTGTGACATCCCATCTCCCCTTATCACACCTGTCTCCCCCTTGATACTCTCTCTCTCTCCTTATATGTACCCCCTCTCTCACCCCATCTCCCCTTATGTGTACATTCCCCCCCTTTCTCTCACCCCATCTCCCCTTATACGTATTCCCCCCCCCCCTCTCTCTCTCTCACACACACACATCCCATCTTTCCTTATATGTACCCTGTGTGTGTCTCTCTCTCATATTCCTTCATAATACATCTCCCCCTTAACACACACACACAACCCCATCATATCTCCCCTTCTGTTTACCCTGCCTCCCTCTCCTGCATTGCCTAAGGGGGTAAACTTTTAACATACAGTAAAGGTCTAACTAAACAGTGTGGGGCAGCTATATACTGTTTCTACAATTTGTAACACTAATGATGCCACTGCAATATACCAGTAATTATTTGGCCTCAAAATATAGTATATATATTCTTGAGTGTAAAAATCTGTAAGTTTTGATGTCTTTCCCTATGCTGCTGCTGTTATTATTATTTTGCTGCCAGCTTGAGTAGTGGCACCTTTAGTGTTACATTATACACTAATACTGACATTATACAGTGATACAGAACAATGTTATAACTGACTGACAATACCAACATCACACAGGGCTGTACTCCACAGTACTTAGCACAAGAATGAAAGACTGAAATTTAGGCCAAGTTAAGGTAAAAGGGGTATTGACAGGCAACTGAAATAAGATTTTTAAAATATACATATAAGAGTTTATTTTTACAAAATGACATTTACCATACATACAGTATATGGTACATGAATATACTCTCTTCACCTTAACTTGGCCCAATTTTCATAATTCTGTAGCACAATTTCTTGTAGTTCAATGCCAGAAACACATCATTTTCATAGCACTTCCTCATGTCTAGCACAATATTCCAGGTAATCTCATTACAACTACTGTACAAAGAATTTTAGGCCAAGTTAGAGTAAAAATAATATAGTAATATTACTTGTGCATTGAGACAAACTATTATTCTGACATTCTTTGAAGCTTTTGTGGATCTCTTTTATATTAACTTATTCAGGCCATCACAAGAAACTAATGGCAAACTGACTGGCTTTTGCAGTGTTGTCTCTGAAAGCAAACATTTTATGCCCCATACTGAATGCCCTCTGTGAATATTCAATGTGAAGTACTTAAAAGCTACTTTAATTTTTTGCCTGCACGCATCAGTCACTTAATATGAATTAACTGCTAGTAATAGCTTTAGAAAATTGTCCACCTGATGCAAAGTTTAATAGAAATTGACATAATGGAGCATTTAGAAGAAGGTCCACTGATGCAGCTGTACTCGTGTGTGTCTAAGAAACATGTTAAGCATTAAGCACAAGTTTGTTCTTTTTACATGTATTACAGGCCTAACCTGAGATTTAAAAAAGAAAAAAATGCAGCATCGATAGTCCTGCCCACACACAAAACCTTCAATGTCCTGTACATAATTATTATAGTCCAGTTCAATCAATATACAACCATTTATATGTACAGCACACACCTACAGTACAGTAAGTGCATGACCACCATCTACATATGGTCAATAAATAAAACTTCGGCAAGTGATGTTATGACGGATGATGGAAGCTGTGAGTTGCGGAGCTTGGACAACAGGAACAGTGGACTGCTGCAGCCTGGTAGGGAGAGAACTGTTACTAGAGTAATAAGCAAAATAACTGCTTAGGAAGAGATACAGTATTAGGAAGTTTCCATAACTGATGACAACATGGGACATAGTTTTTTGCCCCAGCCCAATCCTACATCACACCCAACTTTTTTTTTTTTTTTTTTAATCAGCACAATAAGAAATATTATCATGGCGGGGGCGCTCACCATCCACTCACACGATGTTGTGCTGCTCTAGGGTGACTGCCTATTCCTGTCTTCCTTCCTTCCTTTTCTGTTTTTCATTCCTTCATTCTTTCCTCTTCCTTCTGTCTATGGGTGATTCTACACTGAGTGACAAGCCAAATGGTTTCCTGTACACCACGAAACCATTTACTATGCTGGGTGGAGTCTTTCTGTTGCTGGATCCTACCTAACCCAATCTCTTTTAGTGAAGATAGGGTAGTAAGGATGATTATTAAAAAAATAATAAATAAATAATCATCCATCCATCATCCAATCCTATGTTGTCCCATGAGGAGCATAGGAGCCTGGGGCTAGGCACGTTGGTCTTGACATTTAAGATGAGAGTGACCAGCCTCACTTATCCCTGAGTGGCATTACATAAACATTAAACCCCAACCATCCCTTAGATATAAACCTGCACTGGATCAATCTGACTGAAGTGCCTTAACTACTCACTAAACCACCAGGCACCATAATTTGGTTATATGGTTACCACCCAGCACAGTAAATGGTTTCCTAGTGTACAGGAAACCATTTGGCTTGTCACTCAGTGTAGAGTTACCCATAGGCAGAAGGAAGAGGAAAGAATGAAGGAAAGAAAGACTCTGGGTGAGTGGCAGGATTGGAGGAGGGGGGGTGACTAAGACCCATAGTCTCCTCAGTTAAAGAAACTCCCTAGTATCTTTCCTAAATGATTATTCTGCTTATTACTCCTTACTATCCTCTTGTGTCATTTAAATCATTACAATACCTCCGTACTCAGCATAAGTGGCATACAAATTGATACTAACTACCCCTATCCAAAAATAATTAGTTAAGGAAAAGATGGTAGGCAGCTTCCTTAACTGATAAGAATACAGAACTAGGAGTTATGCTAATACAACAACTAATGCAATTTTGTACCCTATTAAACAGGCAGCTGGAGTTACTCGGTGCCAACGAGGCAACAGTTACCAGCCTCACTTGCCCACCCCTCAGATGAAACCATTACAGCCTCCATCCAGCTGGAGCACCTTAACCCACTAAACCACCACCAGGACAGCAAATAACATGGGATGTAGTAAACCATTTCACTTGTCACTCAGGGGCACTACATGAGAGAGACACTGCATCAAGGAGTCAGGAGGAGATGGGGACAACATCAAGCAGAGAGAGGAGGGATGGGGACTACAGCAAATAAGGAGGGATGGGGACTACAGCAAATAAGGAGGAGGGATGGGGACTACAGCAAATAAGGAGGAGGGATGGGGACTACAGCAAATAAGGAGGAGGGATGGGGACTACAGCAAATAAGGAGGGATGGGGACTACAGCACATAAGGAGGAGGGATGGGGACTACAGCAAATAAGAAGGAGGGATGGGGACTACAGCACATAAGAAGGAGGGATGGGGACTACAGCACATGAGGAGGAGGGATGGGGACTACAGCAAATAAGGAGAGGGGATGAGGATGGGGACTACAAGTACAGAGAGGGGAGATGGGGACTACATCAAATAGAGAGGGGGGATGGGGATGGGGACTACAAGTACAGAGAGGGGAGATGGGGACTACATCAAATAGAGAGGGGGGATGGGGGACTACATCAAGCAGACACTGAATGGGGGAAGAGAGGGGGGGTCACTATCAAGTGGGAGGGGGAGAGGGGAGTGGATAAAGAAAAGGAAGGAAGGGAGAGAGGATGACTGCACCCCCACCTTGCACTACTATTATAATTATTATTATAAGTGGGGCTGGGTGGAAGGGACTATGCTGAGTGAAGGAAGAGTCAAAAGGGAGATGGGATAACTGCTCCCCATCCTTCCACTATTATTATTATTATTTTAATAATAATAGTTATTATTATTATTATGAGTGGGTGGGGGGGACTACACTAAGTGGGGAAGAGATAGACAAAAGGAAGTGAGGATGATTGCTCCCCCACCTTCCACTATTATAATTATTATTTTTCATCCATCCATCCATCCATCATCCAATCCTACGTTGCCCCATGAGGAGCGTAGAAGCCTGGGGCTAGGCAGTTGGTCCTGACAGTTAAGATGAGAGTGACCAGCCTCACTCATCACTGAGTGGCATTACATGAGCAATTAACCCCAACCACCCCTTGGATATAAACCTTCACCGGTTCAATCCAACTGGAGCATAATAATTACCCACTAAACCACCAGGCACCAAAATTTGGTTATATGGTTACCACCCAGCATAGTAAATGGTTTCCTGGTGTACAGGAAACCATTTGGCTTGTCACTCAGTGTAGAGTCACCCACAGGCAGAAGGGAGAGGAAAGAATGAAGGAATGAAAAACAGAAGAGGGAGTGTAAAGTCACCCACAGGCAGAAGGAAGAGAAAAGAATGAAGGAAAAAAAGACAAGAAGATGGAAGGAAACAAGAATGGAGGAGAGGACAGGGCAGACACCCGAGAGCAGCATTACATTGAGTGAGTGGATGGTGGGCGCTTTTTGATAAAAACAACCACCATTACTATGAATTTTACAACTTTCAAAAACAAGACAATTGATGAAGAAGGAGTAAGATAATTTTTAATCAAGTGGACATTAAATGTATTTTACTTAAAATAAAAACAGCTGTAAACTTCAATACATTAATTACCTCAGGTATCAGTGGCTGTAGAAAGATCAAAAAGGGTGACTATGAAGGCACATGTAGGCGTCACCTGGCAGTCCGTCACCCTTAAGGTAGCTGATCACTTGCCCTCACACCTCTGCTGTGAATGGGATCAAATGAATAACTCTTGATTGGTAGGGTAACTTTTGGAACAAAATAGGTTAAAAAAGAGTAATCATATTGTTAAAAATTGCTCTTCCATCCATTATACAACCCTTCAGTGCCCCATCAGGAGCAAGGGTGTCTGGGTCTACTTAGTCCAGGCTGGATTATGAGGCAAGTGACCAGTTGCTATTTCTTCAGTAAGGAAAGTGTTGGCAGTGAAGGGAGGAGGAAGAGGCTGGACTTAGAGAGAAGATGACAAGAATGAAGAGGAAGGAAGGGACTGGCACTATGAGAAAAGGGGGATGTGGAGCTGGAACTAAGAGAGGAGAATGGAGGAGGAAGGGGCTGGCAATGTGACAGAAGGAAAGGATTAAGAGTATGGAGCTGGCACACACACAGAACAGAGGAGGAAGAGGCTGGCACTGAGATGGAGAGGAGAAAACGAGGAAGAGGCTGGCACAGATGAAATGGAGGAGGAATAAGGAGCTGGCACAGAGAGAGAGAGAGAAAAAAGGGGTGGGCACAGAAATGAGGGGGAGAAGTAGGAGGCTACAAATGAGGTGGAGGGGGGAGAAGGAAGAGTAAGGGAAGGGCACTGAGAAAGGGGTGGGGGGAGAGTAAGGGAAGGGCACTGAGAAAGAAGGGGGAGGGGAGTAAGGGAAGGGCACTGAGAAAGAAGAGGGGGAAGGGAGTAAGGGAAGGGCACTGAGAAAGAAGGGGGAGGGGAGTAAGGGAAGGGCACTGAGAAAGAAGGGGGAGGGGAGTAAGGGAAGGGCACTGAGAAAGAAGGGGGAGGGGAGTAAGGGAAGGGCACTGAGAAAGAAGGGGGAGGGGAGTAAGGGAAGGGCACTGAGAAAGAAGGGGGAGGGGAGTAAGGGAAGGGCACTGAGAAAGAAGGGGGAGGGGAGTAAGGGAAGGGCACTGAGAAAGGAGGGGGAGGAGAAGGTTACAAATGAGAGAAGGGAGGGGGGAGGAGAAGGTTCTGTGACAGACAGAGGGTGATGGTGGTGGTGGTAGGGGGGGAAGGGGAAGAAAGGGAGCTGGCACTGAGAAAAAAGGGGAGAAGAAAAATACTAACACTGAAGGATGAGAAAGAGAAAGAGACAGGAGGCTGGCATTCTGAGAGGAGGAGTAAGAGGTTGGCACTAAGGGAGGAAGAATAATGAAAACTCTGTTTACTGAAAAGTTACCAGTAAAGAAATTTCAATCCTAAGAGCAATAATAAAAATTTTTCATTATGTGGGTACCAGTAAAATATTATACCTGACCCAAGTATGCTGTCTTATAAAATATTTATTTTCATTATCCAGGGACAATTTATATTAACAGTATTTTACTCTGAAGAGAGTACTAGCAGTGTCTTGGCTATGAAAAGTTCATCTCAGCTCAATCTGATAAAATTGTTAGAAGAATTAATTTTAAAAATATAAAATACATCATCATACAGAAAGGTTTATGTCCAAAGCACAAAAGCTTAAACTTTGGCAGTTTCTTTAAATATATCATACACTCATTCTTGCCAGATTATTTACTTCAGCATTATATGAACCTCCAGTGATGAGGTGTCTGAAAGCCATATTTAACTCCTCCAGTTACGTCTCTTGAAATCTGGACTGGAGGTAAAAAATAAAATAAAAAAAATAATATATATACACCAATAAAGAAATGATAATATATGTAATTTTTGGCTGGGTTAAGTGCCCCCCAGATTCCCCTATCTATCCATCTACCTATCATCTAATCCTGTGTAGCCCCATGAGAAGTGTAGGAATCCAGGGTTAGGCAAGTTGGTCCTGACATTTAGGATAAGAGTGACCAGCCTCACTCATCCCTGAGTGGCATTACATGAGCAATAAATCCCATCCACCCCTTGGATATAAACCTGCACATGCTCAATCCAATTGGAGCACCTTAATTACCTACTACACCACCAGGTGCCATAATTTTGTTAGGTGGCTTCCTGTATATCAGGAAACCATTTACTACGCTGGGCGGTGTAACCATATAACCAAATTATGACGCTTGGTGGTTTAGTGGGTAATGAAGGCGCTCCAATCAGACTGGGACTGTGCTGGTTTATATCCAAGGAGTGGTTGGGGTTTACTCCTCACGTAATGCCACTCAGGGATGAGTGAGGCTGGTCACTCTCATCTTAAATATCAGGGACAACTTGCCTAGCCCCGGGCTCCTACGCTCCTCATGGAGCAATTATATAATAATAAAAACTATGCCAAAAATGACACGCCAGATTTGTCAGTAATATAAATCCACCTGACAAACTGTGCATCATCCAGGTATCAGTGGAGTTTTGTTACCTTGTGATAAATACACAGCTGGACACATACAGACAAGCAAAGGTAATTACATACAATGACAGCAAACACAGGCAGATATGACTAACCCTGCATCATCCAGGTATCGGTGTGTGACTGGAGGTGTTTACCAAGAGACAGTGCTTGTTCGAGCAACACTTAGAGGCTTTGTGTGTTGCTTGGGGAGCGCAGTAGCTCGGTGGTAGGGTGTCGGGCTCGTAATCGTGAGGTTGCGAGTTCGTGCCCCGCCCGGTGGCTGCTGTGCTGGGAGGGGTAGCGCTCTCCTGTAACCCTAGCAGGGCTGTATGACTGAAGAGGTCTAGCTCGGGGATTAATCCCATTTGTGTGTTGCTGCTGCCCCTCCACAGTGGATGATGGGCAGGCCTTGTGTGTTGCTGCTGCCCCTCCACAGTGGATGATGGGCAGGCCTTGTGTGTTGCTGCTGCCCCTCCACAGTGGATGATGGGCAGGCCTTGTGTGTTGCTGCTGCCCCTCCACAGTGGATGATGGGCAGGCCTTGTGTGTTGCTGCTGCCCCTCCACAGTGGATGATGGGCAGGCCTTGTGTGTTGCTGCTGCCCCTCCACAGTGGATGATGGGCAGGCCTTGTGTGTTGCTGCTGCCCCTCCACAGTGGATGATGGGCAGGCCTTGTGTGTTGCTGCTGCCCCTCCACAGTGGATGATGGGCAGGCCTTGTGTGTTGCTGCTGCCCCTCCACAGTGGATGATGGGCAGGCCTTGTGTGTTGCTGCTGCCCCTCCACAGTGGATGATGGGCTGGCCAGGGGATGAGGGATGACTGGGTGGAGGAAGTGGGCAGCTCGGCTGATCAGTTTGGTCTGCCACGCTAATAATCCTGCTCACTGGCTCAAATCTGATATTTGCCGAATGCCCTGTGGGATAACAAGTCACTTTAACCCCTTCTCTGCAATTACACTGATTTTCAGTACTGTATAATCCTGCTATATACAGATGACTATATTCTGCCTGGGTAAATATAACAAACTGGAGAGGTCAGACACACCACTAAAACTGTCAGTTCATCCATAGCATCTCAATATTTCTCCTCCAATTCCCACCACAGAAACAGGATGAGATAGGATCCCCCTTCCTCCCCACCAAAGAGAGAGAGTATAACAATCAAACAGCATACCCAGTGACATATGCCACAGTCATTAACACATCACCCAACAATCTGAAGTAATGATTCCACCTTATAAATACAAACTGGTTAGTCATATTCCCTTTAGCACTTCTTAACTCCTACTGTAACACCTACACTTACTGTATAAGTATTAGAGGTACCACTCAACTTTTTCTCTACCATCCACACATGCACTACTCAATATGACAATATAGTTACACACACAGAACTCTAATACAAAAGAGATCCTGATGGTATGAGTAGTTATGTTTATGGAAATCTGTTCATATGAGAGAGTACATAACCTATGGGGAAAAATAGGGACTGAGGGTTAACCACCAACTTACACCTGTAGTACTATCTGTACCGTATAGGGCAATCTTAAACAAGAGTAAAGGTTAGTTATATCTAAAACACACAAACAATATTAACATATCACTTACAATAATGCATATCTATTGTAATGGACGCATAAAGATCCCCAAGAAAAGCTATTGGAATTGCAACCACATCCTCAAACTCCTGACTCTGGCTACTGATTGCATACAACTATAAACACGAGTGAAGTAACCCTTAAAGGATTAATGCTGCTGGCAATACATAGGAATAATTTATAATACTATTGCCAGAAGCCTTAATCCTGTATGGGATGACCAGAAACAAATTGCTTCCACACTGCCCTGTCCTTTGGCTGCCCTCCCTCCAACTCATATCCTCCTCTCTCATTTATCTTTCCAGTTCATCCTCCCATCTTACCCCCAGTCTCCCCCTCCACCTCATGCATACACACTTTCCTAGCCAGACTCTCGTTCTTCATCTTCCCCTCATGGCTAGTAATTTATGCCCTTGATTAACCCACCAATTCACAGAAAATTATTCCCAACATGTTACCAAACACCAGGCTACTTGATATCTTGATCTTGTACCAAACACCAGGGTACTTGATATCTTAATCTTGTACCAAACACCAGGGTACTTGATATCTTAATCTTGTACCAAACACCAGGGTACTTGATATCTTAACCTTGTACCAAACACCAGGATACTTGATATCTTAACCTTGTACCAAACACCAGGATACTTGATATCTTAATCTTGTACCAAACATCAGGATACTTGATATCTTAATCTTGTACCAAACACCAGGATACTTGATATCTTAATCTTGTACCAAACACCAGGATACTTGATATCTTAATCTTGTACCAAACACCAGGATACTTGATATCTTAATCTTGTACCAAACACCAGGATACTTGATATCTTAATCTTGTACCAAACACCAGGATACTTGATATCTTAATCTTGTCCCAACTGTTGTAATGTCTGAGGTATACACTGGCAAGTATTCATAATGGTTCCTACCAAAATAACAGCATGAACAAACCTCCGTAAGTTTACATGACTTTATTATATAGTGTTTGTTAACACAAAGATGTAGCACACAAGCCATTTTACAAACAATTTAAGCTCAGTAAAGGATATAAAGAGGGATGCCTTCATGTGGTGTACTGGTCAGCTCCACTGCCAGGTTTGACAAACATTCCTCAGCTCCCTTCCTATCCCCAGAAAAGTGGATGGTGAACTGCAGAAGGGCAGCTTCAGCCCACAGTTCACTGGGTTCACATTTCAGATGTGCTTTTGGACACTACTATATGTGTTGTGTGGTGCTGATGCAGGATTTGTGCATTACACTGACAAAATATAATAAATGTGTTGTGTGGTGCTGGGGTATGAGTTGTGCATTACACTGACAAATAATAAATGTTACCTGTAGTGCTGCCAGCCAGTTAGGTAAGGCCGGGCATTCCAACAGACAGGTAGTTTTATACAACTGTCATAAATGCTGGAGTGAACCCATTTTCACTGTCCTCTTCTCTCCTCTCATTGCTGCAGCCTTCAGATGACCCCAGTGACCTGGATGATGCTGAAGATGGTTTGGTTGATGACCAGAATGACGTATTGGTTGATGCTGCAGTCGATGAGGGTGATGTTCCACCAACTGCCACATGCACCAGCTGAGCAGAGCAGCCACTGACCTAAGTACACAGCTCTGGAAGTGTTGGGCAAGATGCAGTGTTTGACAAATAAATAACTACATCAATTCATCCCAACTCTTATTCACCCATCAAGTTAAATAAGTAGACTGATGTGTCAAAGAAAGTGTAAAGTGATGCATACAAGTATGTAAAGGATTTTCACATTAGGAAAACATGAATGGACACCAAGATTATTAACATGAATGGAGAGCAAGATTATTAACATGAATGGACACCAAGCTTATTAACATGAATGAACACCAAGATTATTAACATGAATGAACACCAAGATTATTAATAAAGTATGCATACAAGTACATTAGATATTTTCACATAAGGAAACAAAATGGATGGCGAACTGTACAGACTGAATATGCAAGGGAGAATCTGTGTGGGAAGACCAAATGTGTCTGCCACAATTTACCAACCAACATACCTTAATGGTCCAACCAGCAGCTGGATCAGTTGTAAATAAAGGTGCTGGCAGGGTAGCAGCAGCAGCAGGATGAGGGGTGGTGGTTCTGATAACAGAGGTGTTGGTTCTGGTATAGGGGTGTTGGTTCTGGTATAAGGGTGGCGGCCATCTCAAAGTTTAACCGCTACACATGCCCCAGATCTGAGCAGCCAAGCCAGGACGTCCCAGCTGGCGTGGCCTCGGGTCAAGGTGATGGGCCAATAGTGGTGGTCAGGGATGCCTACTTCCAGGGTCACCGTGGATAGTTTACTCAAAGGAAGCAGCGTTGGCACCACCACCTCGTACTGTACTTCACTCCAGGATACACGTTCCTTGAAATCTGGATGGGATGGTAGTGGAGTTTGAATGTTATATACAGTAGGCTGTTTGTGTGTCAACTTTCCTGACAGCACAACATCAAAGGTCACTGCTAGTGTGTTTTTCAAAATAATCATACATGACTCCTTAAAAAGCCAATTGTCACAACGAAAATCTTCAGATTCTGAGGTAAATTGAGAGGAGAAAAAGTTTTGGCATAAAAATAAGTTGCACAGTTTCCTCTCATGTTTTTTTTTTTTTTACCTGTAGAATGTAAACCTGTCCAGACAACCAAGTCATCACCAAAACACCACCAGCACTAACACTCTCTGCCAATGTTATCAGTTCCAGGCACTTTGGCCAAGAGGAAAGTACAGTCCTCATTAGCAAATGGGGATAAGGCAGGTCCAGAAATATGGAAAAAGTACAACAGGTTATGAAGGATTCAGAAACATGGAAAGAGAAATATGAAAGTGGCGTGATGGTGTGTCTTACCAACCATAACCTTGACATGACAGAGGCGACTGATGTTAACGTCTACCAGCATGGCCTTGGGCTCAGCAGCCAACACACACAGATAACACAACACCCGTTAGTACACATATATTACACCACAAAGAATCACCAGCATCATCATCATTTATACCTCTTTCCCACTCCTGAATGGCATGAGTAAAAAATAAATGAATAAAGAGTCTGGCCACAGGCATGAAACAAACATTCATTTAGGCACTATTCAAGACCTCGGAATCCTGACTAAACCTCACAGACATAGGCATTCACACATACATAAAGGTGGGCCATGGTACAGGTAATGTTTTCAATGGACTGAAAGCACAGTCATATGCCAAAACCTGCTAACTGCTTCAGAAGAGTAGTTAGACAATGTTGACAGAAAAATCTGAGATTGCTTCTGCATACTCCCTCTTCTGTCTTTCCTTCATTCTTTCCTCTTCCCTCTCCCTACTGATGATTCTACACTGAGTGACAAGGCAAATGGTTTCCTGTACAACAGGAAACTATTTACTATGCTGGGTGGTAACTATATAACCAAATTATGGTGCCTGGTGGTTTACTGGGTAATTATTGTGCTCCAATCAGATTGAGCCTAAGTAGATTTATATCTATGGGGTGGTTGGGGTTTATTGTTCATGTAATGCCACTCAGGGATGAGTGAGGTTAGTCACTCTCATCTTAAATGTCAGAACCAACTTGCCTAGCCCCAGGCTCCTACACTCCTCATGGGGTGCCATAGGACTGGATGATGGATGGCTTCTGCATATTACACCTCTTCTGCATATTACATCCCAATATCCTCGTGTTACTGATACAATTACATCAATATAATGTAAGTATCATAAAAGAGAATGTTAAGGTAGTGTAGCAGCAGCCCCAATTTCATCTGAAATGTTAACTTGTGGACTGCAGGCTAAAGTACCCCTTCTTCAGTAGTCCACCATCCACCTTTTGGGAAACAGGGAGGGAGGTGAGGGAAGTTTGCCTAACCAGGCAGTGTAGCAGACCAGTTATATCAGTGCCACCACACGAAGGCATCCCTCTACAGCACCTGTGTTAATATGGAGTATGTAACACACTGCTACAGATGAGGTGCTAACAATGCCATCCACAACACTGCCATTATTTCACACATCAATCAAGCCTTTGAAATATGTAACAAAGACAGTGGTGTGACCTGGAGGCGGCAGCAGGCGGTTGATGGAGTGTGTGGCCAACTTGGGAAGGCAGGCCATGAGGAGGCAAGCCACAGCCATGATGGTGGTGGCCAGGCTGAACCTCCCACCACCCAGGAACAGGAACCCCAGGGCCAGGTGAATTACCAGGTGGCAGCCGTACCTGGAAAGAGGAGAAGAATGGGTTTGCAAGTTAACCCTTTGACTGTCAGGGTTAAATTTACTGGTAGCCAAAATACTGTATATCTAAACAAGGCTCAATGTGTTAGCCAAAATACTGTACATCTCAACAAGGCTCTATCCTGTAATAAATCAACTGAGTGCACCCAAGTTGGATTAGGCATCAACTCTTCCAAGATTTCACATTTTCTGGCCCCAACCCACTAGTGATGCCAACCACATATACAAATCATACTTATACTTTCAAAACATATTCCATTATTGCCTTGGTCAGCCTTGTTTACCAGACTGCTGCTCTTTGGCAATGTCTCCTAATCGTTTTCATTTTTAAAGGCCCCAACATGCTTGCATGCGTCGGCCTTGGTCACCTAATGGCGGCTCTCCATGCTGAATGATCCACTGCAGCCTCCCTGTTCAGTCCCTTAACCCTAAGGTCACACTTAATGACCTCGTCCCATGTCTTTCTTGGTCTACCCCTTGTAACCCCACCCCCAATAGTAACACTTCTCACCTTCCTCACCCAATTATCATCCCCCATCCTCTCCACATGTCCAAACCATCTCAATCTACCTCTCCTCATCACAACACCAATACACTCCAGTCCCATCCTACCTCTCAACTCTTCCATCGTAAACCCAGCCCCTCCAGGCCTTGGATGCAGGGACACACTACACATCCACCTAATCATTGTCATTTCTGTACATCTGAGCCAGCGAATATCCTCCTCCTTTAGTGCCCAGGTCTCACTACCATACAGCATTACACTAACATGAATAAAATTATCCAGCAGTAGCCAAAATATCCTCAAGACCAAGGGGTTAAGGCAACACATATAACCCAACAGTAGAAGCAGCAGGACCAACGCGTGACCAGAGATGTTGGACGATACACACAACATCCAGATCAGCCTCACCAGCCATCACCAGGGACAGTGCCAGCCATCACCAGGGACAGTACCAGCCATCACCAGGGACAGTACCAGCCATCACCAGGGACAGTGCCAGTAGGGATGTGTTCAGACAGGTTTACAAAGTTGACAGACCTGCCAGCTTGGCAACACTCCTGAGATAATGACATATCTGTTAGTTGGTCTATGTCACCCTTTCCATCCATTCATCCATCATCCAATCCTACGTTGCCCCATGAGGAGCGTAGGAGCCCAGGGCTAGGCAAGTTGGTCCTGACATTTAAGATGAGAGTGACCAGTCTCACTCATCCATGAGTGGCATTACGTGAGCAATAAACCTCAACCATCCCTTGGATATAAACCTGCACCGGCTCAATCGGATTGGAGTGCCTTAATTACCCATTAAACCACCAGGCGCCAAAATTTGGTTATATGGTTACCACCTAGCGTAGTAAATGGTTTCCTGGTGTACAGGAAACCATTTGGATTGCCACTCAATGGAGATTCACCCACAGACAGAAGGAAGAGGAAAGAATGAAGGAAAGAAAGACAGAAGAGGGAACGTATGAAGGAAAGAAAGACAAAAGAGCGAATGTAAAGTCACCCGTAGGCAGAAGGACAAGGAAAGAATGAAGGAAAGAAAGACAGAAGAGGATGAAAAGAAGAATGGAGGAGAGGAAAGGGCAGACACCTGAGAGCTGCACTAAATCAAGTGAGTGGATGGTGCTTGCCCCCACCTGCCACAAACTCACTCATTAATAACAACAAATGACTTGTGAAGAGAGTAACAATGGGTGTTTGGGGGGGAGGGGGGTGGACCTCAAACAGCTAACATAGCGGTATATAATTACTCAAACTAATACTCCATTTCACTCACAAGGATGGCACTAGAGAGAGATGCCTTCATGTGATCTGGCCGACTCAACTGCCTGGTTATGCAAACATCCTTCAACTACTTCCCTATCCTCTCAAAGTGAAGACAGTGGACTGAAGGAGAAAGGGAACTTAAGCCTGCAGTCCACTAGGTTCACATGTCAGAACCTGGGGCTGTAACTACTACAACTACTACCACTACTACTCACAAGAACACTACTACTACTCACAAGAAAACTCCCTATCATCTAAAGCTTCACAGCTAAATTAAATACCAAGTGAAATTTACCTGTTAGTGAAGTTAGTGAACATAGTGGTGTATTTGCCTAGTCCATCCAAGGCCTGGTTATTACTGGAGCCAGCCAACCTAAGGCCCAGCACCAGACCAGCCCCTGCCAGGATGTTGTGGTGGGCCTGTCAATGCAACCACAGGGTAAATCATATACAAATACCTACAGCCAAACACAAACACACACAACCAACATTGCATACATTTCATCTGATACATAATGTTAAATATAGTTCATTTTGTACACCACACAAACACTGCTGCTATTTTGTTACATTATACTGAACATGGTAGTAGGTGGGGGTAACCATCATCCACTCACTTGATGGAGTGCTGCCTAATTATCATTCCTGTTCTGTGTCTGTCCTCGTCTCTTCCTATTTCTCTCATCCCTGCCACCACTAGTTATTACTCTTCCTTCCACTTCACGTGGCTTTACACTGAGTGACAAACCAAATGGTTTCCTGTCACTGAGGAAGCCTTTTACAATTAGTTTATAAATACAGGGAAAGATATAGCACAAGCAATCATGGCACCACCAACCAACTTTTACAAGTATCTCGGAAACAGAAACACAAATGATCTAACACTCCCTCCTGCTTCATAAGGTGAAATTCTTAATATCATCCAGCAGTTTAAAATTACAGCACCAGGGTATGATGATATCCCTAAGAGCATTATCAAGGAAGCTGCCTCAATTATTACTCCTATCATTCTGCATCTATGTAACTCTACTATCAGCAATCTTCCCAGAAAAGCTAAAAATTGCCAAAGTTATCCCCATTTACAAACCAGGTGATACAAAATTAATGAGTAACTATCGGCCAGTGTCAGTTTTGTCAGCACTGAGCAAAATATTAGAGAAATTAGTTTATAATAAACTTGATGCATTTCGTACTAACAATACAGTACCATCATACATAACTCCCAATTTGGTTTTTGCAGGAACAGAACTGAGACAGCATTTCTGACACTTACTGATGATATTCTAAATGCAATGGATGATAAAACTTTACTGTGGCCATATTTCTTGATTTATCAAAAGCTACTGATACAGTTGATCACCATATCCTCCTGTCTAAACTTGAACATTACAGGATAACAGGTACAACGCTAAAATGGTTTGAATCTTACTTAACAAACCGATAACAATATCCACTGTCCTACCTTGTATCTCTTTTATAACCCCATCCATATACCAACTGAACAACCATGGAGACATGACACATCCCTGTTTTAATCCAACTTTCAAATAGAAAAACTCACTCAGTTCACTATCCACACACACTGCAGCCTTCGCACCATCGTACATACTCTTCACAGCATTCAACAACTTCCCATCTACTCCATATATTCTTAACACTTTCCACAATCCTTGTCTATCCACCCTGTCATATGCTTTCTCCAAATCCATGAAAGCCGCATACAACTTCTTTCCCTTCTCTAGAAACTTTTCCACTAAAGATCTAAGAATGAATATCTGATCTACACAACCTCTTCCCTTCCTAAAGCCTCCCTGTTCTTCTCCAGCTACTTCCTCACACCTCAGGTTTGTATTCTTGCTGGTTTGCTATGGAAGCTCCCCAACACCTCTGCCTCAGTGATTTATTGTGATATGGCTGGTTGATATCCTTGGCCATGTGGAGAGGATGGAGGGTGAAAGACTGATGAAGAGAGTGTATGTGAGTGAGGTGGAGGGGGGAAGAGGGAGGGGGAGGCCGAGGATGAGATGGAGGGATGGGGTGGAGAGGTATATGAGAGAGAGGGGTGTGAGTTGGGAGCAGGGCAGTGAAATGGCGGGGGACAGGGCGACTTGGAGGCGATTTGTTTGTGACCACCCCAAACGGGATTGAGGCGTCTGGCAATAGATAGATAGATAGAAGATATTTATAAAGTATGATGGTAATGAAGGGATTTTTGTAAGATGGAAGAGGACAATAAGGTGTAATAAACAAACTAAATTATTTAGGAAGAGGTGTTAAGTAGCTTGATGCAGAGTATGGTGATAGCTACTAGGAGAATTTATGCAACACAAAAGAGGAGAGTAAGATGTAATAAAGAAAATGAACTGCTTAGGAAGAGGTGTTAGGGAGCTTTAGGCTATGCACAGTATGGTAATACTGAAAGAATTTAATACAGAAGAGGACCATAAGATGTAATAGGCAAAATAAATCACTTAGGAAGAGGTGTTAGGAAGCTTCCTTAACCGACAGGAATACGTACCAATCTTCAATACTCAACAGAAAAAAATCATCAGACATCAGGTGAACAGAATCCTAGACTTGTCCTAAGCATGAGAGGGTTAGAAATACATAAGACAAACTGACCACAGCTCCAAAGAAGGGGTAATGTAGGCTTCCTGATGCACTGGAGACAGCTTTTTTTTTTCTTTCTTTTTTTTATTTATTTTTAAATCAAAGGAAGAAGGAGCCAAAGGCCAGGAGCCTGCAAACTGCTCCCTCCAAGAAAAAACAAACACAACACAACAGACAGCCAAATTCTAGATCTGTATGGTACATCTCGAGATTCCTAGACACACGGTGCAGTAGGAAGTACAGACAGGGAAAGACAGTTCTAGAGTTGACCTGTTGCATACATGAAGGACTGGGAGTAACGGTTAACTCCTGCATTACAGAGCTGGACAGAAAAGGGATGAGAGTTTGTTGCTAGAAAGGTGCCACGTGCCCATTGAAATGGTGGAGGGATGCAAGCAGACAATTCAGAGGAGCAGTGACCATTGAAGTAGTGACAGAAAAGAGACAAAGATGCAACAGTGTTGTGAAGAGACAGGTTGAAGGCAGAGAGTAAGAAGAGGAGAGTTAATGAGACAAAAAGCCTTTGACCTTCCCTAGTTGAGAAGAGCTGTACGTGGGGAGCCTCCCCACACATGAGAGTTGTACTCTACACAGGGGCAAATAAAATCTGTGTATAGAGTCAACAACTGTGCAGGGGTAAAGAAGGTACGGTACGGAGTCGGCTTAGCACGCCTAATCTCTTGGAAGCAGATTTTACAAGAGATGTAATATGATCTTTCCAACACAAATCCTGAGAGAATGAAACCTCAAGTACATTTAAAGATGATGCAGGATTAAGCTGGATATTGTTAAAAATTAGAGGGTATTCCTGTGGAAGATATTGTTGGGTTGATAGATGTAAGAACTGAGATTTTGATGCATTAAAACCAACCAGATTACCTTGACCCCAATCAGAGACATGAGCTGATGTGGGTGCCTGATATATCAAGGACGCCATGACCCCCAAGCACTGTGTCTCTGAGGTGTGAAGGAACCCCATGTCAGCCACTGTCAGCCAGTCTCTCGGGTCCATCCACACGTTGATCGATGGGCAGGCAAGGCTAAGTAAATTCCAGTTCAGTCTGAAAGATTAAATTCTACATTACTGTGATATCTGTTTATCTATCATCTGCCCCTACATATCCTATTGTCTATCTATCATCCACTCCTGTAAAATATTAATCTGTCTATCTATCATCCACCTCTACAATATTCTATCATTCACTCCTATAATACTAGTGTCTCTAACTGTTACAGATTTTTTATGAATGGAGGACACCTGTAATCTGGTGTATGGAATTTTCTAAAAAAAAATTTCCTCCTTCCTCTGTTCATCTTTGTATCATTCGTATCATATCATTTATAAAGGCTCCATATGCTGCCATGCATTGGTCTTGGACATCTAATGGCGGCTCTCCACGCTGCTTGATCTCTGGCAGCCTCCCTATTCAGTACCTTATCCCTGAGGTCACACTCTATGACCTCATCCCAGGTCTTCTTTGGTCTGCCTCTCGCAACCATAAACCCAACATTCACACTTCTCACCTTCCACACCCAGATGTCATCCTCCATCCCCTCAACAAGCCCAAACCACCTCAGTCTGCCCCTCCTCATCACAACACCACTACTGATACAAACCATTTGTATATTTAAAATATGTAAACAGCATACGAAGGAGTGTTACGGTACAACATGCCAGGTAAATAACTGAGGAATAGGCATGATGAAGCCTGCTATGCCACTCACAATACAGACTTAATCAATGCATGGCTGGTGTTAAGGCTCTAACCTGGTACAGTCCATTTTTGTGGTGGTGGTGGTGGTGTGTGGTGATGGTGGTGTGTGGTGGTGATGGTGGTGGTGTGTGGTGATGGTGGTGTGTGGTGGGGCAGCCAAGTTGAACCACACAGTCAGTTCAGCCACAAGGCAGGCCATGGCCAGCTGGCCACTCCATCTGTCAACACAATATTACACTGTACATATAGGCTCTCCAACACCTCTTCCTTAGTGATTTGTTTTTGGATATGGCTGGTTAATGTAATTTTTTACACTATTTATGGAGAGTATGGTGATATTAGGATGATTTAAATATGGCAGAAGAGAAAAGCAAGGAGAAATAAATAAAATAAATCACTTAGGAACAGGTGTTTGGGAGACTCCTTAAGTGACAAAAATTCAGGCCATGGTATCATATTAAGTAAGGGTTGGGTTTCTCAAGACATTATGTCAAGTGGATTTATATGTGGTGGCGACCATCATCCACTCACTTGTTGTAGTGCTGCCTACTTCTTTCTTAGCCTTTATCATTCTTTTTCTGTGCCTGCCCTTCTCTCTTCCTATTTCTCCCATCTTTCCTGTCACTTCTTATTGCTTTCCTTTCCTTTACAGGTGGCTTTACATTGAGTGACAAGCCAAATGGTTTCCTGTGAGCCAAGAAACCATTTACAACGCTGGGTGGTAACCATATAACCAAACCATACGTGCTCCCTACGTGTCAACAAGTTGGGTGGTGGAGGGTTATTGCCCCTCCCCGTAAAACAAATAACTCAGTCAAATGGCCACCCCTTACAGGATTATGGCGTCTGGCAATAGATAGATAGATAGACAGATTTATATGTACAATGAAGCCAGACAAAAACCATATTAAGAAGATGCTAATCCATATAAACACTGCAACTACAAAACAACCCTAAAGCCTGCCATGCCACTACCCATGCAACACTTCCAAATCTTCTCTAACCACATACAGTATGATGGGGAGGAGAGGGAGGAGGAGGCCGAGGATGAGAGGGAGGGATGGAGTGGAGAGGTGTATGAGAAAGGGGGATGTGGGTTGGGGGGAAGGCAGTGAAATGGCGGGGGACAGGGCAACATGGAGGTGATCCGTTTGTGGCCACCCCTCACAGGATTAAGGCGTCTGGCAATAAAGAGACAGACAGAACAAAGTACGGGTAACATCTCTCAGCCTGACACATTGCCTGCTCTTCAGCACCCATAGCCAGTGCTATATTACTGCAGGCTTGTTATATCGTATCCAATGTTATATTACTGTAGGCTTGTTATAACATATCCAATGTTATATTACTGCAGCCTTGTTATAACCTGTGAAGATTTACAACCACTTTCAGCCAAGTTCATGGCTGGGCCTGTTGTCTTGTCAGTGGAGGAAGCTCCCTCATACAGCCATGCACCGCTTAGCATCCACAATACTTTATGAAAAACAGGATGTTATGTGATCTGGACGTTAAGCAACCACTGTAACTCATGCACTGTATACTGTATAGTGCACTATATGTACTGTACAGGCATTTTTTTTTTTTTAATAACAGAACGGAGGAAGGAAAAACAAATGGGTAAAAAAAAAATAATCCATACACCAGATTACTGGTGTCCTCTATTCATAAAATATCTGTAACAGTTAGACTTGAACAGTTGTGGGTTGAAATTTGGAGGAAAACAACTCTGGGGAAGCGAGTTCCAGAGAGATGCAGTTCGGGGAATAAAAGAATTCTGATAGGCACAAGTTCTGCAATATGGTTGAATGACATTCCAGTCATGAGCGCTACCAGATGCCCGTGTAGCACGAGGGAAGGCATGGAGAGGTGGCACCATGGACGCAACTTCGTCTGAGCATTTGCCAAAAAAATATCTGCAAAATAATGCAAGGGAGGCAACATTCCTTCTTACTTGCAGGGGAGGTAGTTTATATGTAATGGCAGGGTTGTTAATGATTCTAACAGCTTTATTCTGAATTTTGTCTAGTTGTCTTAATGCAACCTCTCCACAACCATTCCACAAGGGTGAGCAATATTCAAGCTGAGAGCGCACATGTCTCTTATAAATTATAGCTAACTGTTCATCGGCGAAGAAGTTACGGACTCTGTGCAATAATCCAAGTTTCTTTGAGGCGGTTTTAGCAATTAATCTGACATGAGAGGTCCAGCTGAGGGCACTGTTAAGTGAGACACCAAGAATTTCAATACTTTTGGAGATGGGAATATTAGTAGCACTGAAGGTAATGTACGAATCTGGCAATATCTGTCTATTAGTAAACTGTATATATTTAGTTTTACTAGCATTAAAAGAGACAAGGTTGTTTTGTCCCCATTCACTGATTGTAGATAGAGCTTGATTTATGGAGATGGCTGTACTGAGTTGAGAGGTAGAGATATTAGACTTTGTAAATGGATGTCTGAGTGTGAATGAACTATGTAGTGTTGAGTCATCTGCATATGAGTGAATGGAATTGTGAGTGACAGATAAGAGATCATTAATATGAACCAGAAATAGGGTTGGCGCCAGAACTGATCCCTGCGGCACGCCGGCGTTAATTGAGTGGAAATTCGAATATACATCATCTACTTTTACCCTTATTTTCCTGTCACTAAGATAAGAAGAAATTAAAGGAACAAAAGACGTTAGTCCATAGCAAGGGAGTTTGGACAGCAGGGAACGGTGCCATACTCTGTCGAAAGCTTTTGAGATATCAAGAGCTACTGCATGAGTTTCTCCAAAAAGATCAATTGATTGATGGATGGTATGAGTTAAGAGATTGAGTATGTCAATGGTGGATCTTTCGTGGCGAAAACCGTATTGTCTATCACTAATTAAGTTGTTGGATTCAAGATGTTTAACAATATGCTTATTAATTAAAGTTTCAAATACCTTACCAAGAGAAGATGTGATAGCTATTGGTCTGTAATTGGAGAGGTCAAACGAACTTCCTTTCTTCGGAACTGGGTGGATATTGGCTTCTTTCCATGAATTTGGGAATAAAGAAGTACGTATGCATAGTCTGAATAATTTGGCTAGGACAGAGGCAAGTTCAGGGGAACACTTTTTCAAAACAATTGACGGAATTCCATCTGGGCCTGGAGCTTTGTTGGTAGGTAACTTGTCTAGGATGAATTTTACGAATCTTGTCTGTATTTTAAGTGGGGCAATTTCGGGAGAATCAAGTTCCAGTACTGAGACATTCTGGCTGGTATCATCTATGGTAGAGTTTCTGGCAAAGGTACTGGCAAAGATATCTGCTTTCCCACGTGGGTCATTTGTAATATTGCCATCTGAAGATTTTAGTGGGGGAATGGAAGATGACTTGTTAAAGTTATTATTGAAAGAATTAAGAGTTGACCAGAATATTCTATTGTCATTAGGGCTGTTAAGTAGTTTTGATGCTTGCTTTTGAAGAAAGTTTGATTTAGATAGATTTAATACAGCTTTTGCATGATTTCTAGCAATTTTAAATTGGGAGAGTGATTCAGATGTTTTTGATTTTAAGTAAGAGTTATATGCTAATGACTTTTGGGCTGTTGCTCTGGCACAATTGCCATCAAACCATTTTGGAGAGTTTGATCTTTTAGTGAATTGTTGACTTGGTATGAATAAATCCATACCAGCTAGTATTAAGTCGCAGATGTGGGTCTGGGTAGAATTGGGATCACTAGAGAAGAAAGACTGCCATGGAATATCAGCAAGATAATTTCTAAATCCATCCCAGTCTGCCCTGTCAAAGTGCCATCGGGTCACCCTGACAGGTTCAGAATGGGAAGGTGTAGGAGGGTTAACTAATGAGGCTTTGATGAGATTGTGGTCAGAGGATCCAAGTGGTGACAGTACCTCTATCCTGTATTGATCTGGATTATTTGTCAAGAATAAATCCAAGAGATGGGCATTATGGTCAGGATTATCAGGTATTCCGGTTGGTTGCTTTACCAATTGGGTGAGGTTAAACGATTCCGCAAACAGCTCGCATTCTAGACCAGCGTCGTCAGTCCGGGCAGAATGCAATAACCATTCAACATTGTGTATGTTAAAATCACCCAAAATGGTAATTTCATTGCCAAGGGCAAGGTCAAGGTTACTCAACTGAGTGGACATGGAATCAAATACACTGGGTTCCGAAGAAGCATTGGGGGAACGATAAACTACATATGGTATATGCTGTACTGAATATTACTTTTACAGTACAGTACAGTATAAAAAACCCAACTTAAGACAATAATACAATATGTAATGTTATGTAAACCTAATGCATGGATGTGCAAGGACACGCAAAAGCAGCAGTAGACATGTCACTGGACACGGCTGCCTGTTGCTAGTATTGATGATACTGTTATGGCTATAGTAAACTTTTTACTGATTGTTAATAGACTTTTTACTGTTTTTTGGTATATTTTTTTATGCTTTTGTATAAGTAGGGTAAAAAAGAAAAATATTAAGACATATGAACAGTATTACAGTGTACAGGTATACCCCAATATACGATACCCCTAGATGCCATACCCCAGCTTAACAATGGGGGTAGAAATACCACCATACCCTGACTAACAATGGCCAAACCCTGGTTCAGCGATGGGTTTAGATTAATTTACTGATTCTGATATTTTAGACTTAAATTTTGTGTTTAGGTTGATTTACAAACTGTTTTTAGACTAACATTAATGTGTTTTAGTCATAGGTGAGGTGAACATTGTCATTTTGGGGTACAGTTTACTAAGCTTGATTTTTTCCAGACATATCTGATGATTTTCAGATTTTATTTTTGGGTTTAGGTGATTTATAAACTGCTTTTAGGCTTAGTTAACTTGTTTTAAAGCAACTTGTGGGCTTATGTGACCTAAAAACTTGTTTTTGGACTCAGGTGGGTTTAGGACTGGGTTGGGGGAAACCCAAAGGTCAAAAACGCAATCTATACTTTACATGTTACATCTACCCCATATACGATACCTGGCCAAGCGATGGGTTTTTACCTAACCAATTGCATCGTTAAACCGGGAAATAGCCTACTTTTAACTGTATAGGTTATATCATACAGCTGGCAGCGTAATGGCTTTGTTTTGGGATGCTGGCTGGCCATCAGTGATGCACCAACATGGCTTTGCGCCCACATACGCTTGCTACGTCCCGTTCTTCAGATGGGTTTTTTTTATTTCTATTACAGTATATTCTTGTGGGCCACCCAATGTTAAAGTTAACGGACGTTGTGCAGAGGGACATTAAGCAGCACATGACTGTACACAGCCAACAACTGTATAGAAAGGCCTGACTGTACTGCCCATAAAACTAAACAAACAGTTCTTCTGTGAGTCTGTGGGTAGCCTAACTATTCTCTTCAAGGTGTAAGGACCCTTGGCCTGGCTATTATTGTCAAGTACATTTAAGAGATGATGAGATGCCTACTTCTCTTAATGACATTATGTGATTGAATATCCTCCAGCCACATTGCGAACAAATGTATAGCGAGGCCTGACTGTGCTGCCCATAAAACAAAACGTATGGTTCCTCTGTGAGTCCAACTGGGATGTTATAACCACTACACTACCCGGCATCTATGATAAAAACTGAATACAGTATACAGAACTATGCCTACTGACCTGAGAGACCTGGAGTTTAGGATGACAGGGTGCTGAGTGGCTTGATGTATTGGAGTTATGCTACATACTGGTCCCTGGTGTGGCCTGGGTGTGCCTGACGGTGGCCTGGGTGTGTCTGAGGGTGGCCTGGGTGTGCCTGGGAGTAGCCTGGGTATGTCTGAGGGCAGCCTGGGTGTGCCTGGGAGTGGCCTGGGAGGTGTGTCAGTGGCAATGCTGGGGAAAGAATCAGTGGTGGGGCTGCCTCCACTGCCAGCTGAGACTATGTTGCCACATAGGTTACACCACCATCCTGATGCCCACACTCTTCTCATGATGCCTAATGTTCTCCTCACTGCCCTGACCAAGACAACAAATACACATTAAGCAGCACACACCACACACTTATGATGCCGTATGTCCTCTTCACTGCCCTGACCAAGACAACAAATACACATTAAGCAGCACACACCACACAGGAGTTAATGTAATGTTGACACTACAGTGACATTCCCAAAACACAAAACAGTTGGCACCAAGAGGCTTTTGGAAAATTGTGAAAATTGGGAACTCAAATTTTTGGAACTGCACTGTAGCTACTGTTTTAATGCTTTCAGGTTCTTATATTCCACATCAGCAGAAAATAAAAGTCTAATATTTGTTGCAACAGTATCCTTGGCCTCCCCCTCCCTCCACCTCACTCAAATACACTCTCCCCATTAGTCTCTCGCTCTCCATCTGTCATAGTATTCAAATAACTTAGAGCCCAGTGCCTATCTGAGGGCTGATTTGAAAAGTCCGATATCTTGCAGCTCAACAAGCGAGGAAGGCAGGGAGTTGCAAAGGTCCACAACACAAACAGAGAAAAAATGCTTACGACAGTCAAGGGAGCAGTGAGTATATGCTAACTTATATATATAACCTCTAGTTCCCACAACTGGAGAAAACCACAACAAACTACAGGCATCAACGGATGTCTGGCCAGGCATTATCTTCCAGCATCTACAAGATCAGCAGCAAAAACCTTCCACCAACAGAAAAGAAATCCAAGGCTGAAAGTCCTGCATGATAGGGTAAATGCTCCATACCGGTACCTGAGATACATTTCGTCCACCTATGTTGAACGGACTCAAGTAGTTTGATATCACCAATAAAGCCTGTATTACATACCGTACCTCACAACAAAATTCCATTAAAGGCCTAACATGAGTTGTGAAGGGTCATATCATGAACTTGCAGGAATGGCAGATGGTGGATTTCAAAAAATTTGTAGCCACAGCCCCAGCTTTACCAGCCACAGTGTGGATATGGCGGTGGAACCTCAAATTTCTGTCCACCAGAACGCCCAGGTCTTTGCTGGCTGTAGTTAATGGGATAGGATGATTACCTATAACATACTGGCCAAAAAGTTCTGGCACAATCCATTTCCTGCCAAACCAAAGTGTACCACACTTGTCTGGGTGAAGGTGTAGGCCCCAAGACTCAGCAATACTGTTCACCATGTCAGTAAATTTTTACAAGTGGACAATACACCCCCCTGGTAGTGAAATATATTTTTCTGGCAGTTTTTGATGTGATTCGAATGTTTTTGACCTTTATTTTTGTTGGAAATGCCTCATTTTCCCTCTTTTCCAATCATGAACTTTGATTGGACAAGTAGGTGAAATCAAGCATTTTCTGGAAAAAATGAAGTAAAAAACAACTGAACTCACATCAAAAACCACCAGAAAAATATCCTGCACCAGCCGTTAACGTAACCGAAGACCAAACCAAATGAAACAGACCTAACGTAACCTCACCAAACACAATAAAACTAACCAAACCTTATTCACCATACCTAAACTATCCTAGGGGAATACATTAACGTCTCACCAAACACACCAAACCTAACCTATCCTTGGGGAGTGCTTACCCTAGAGATACCTTGGTCCAGGATGAGGGACGTCTGGCAATAACGTTGTGGTTCCAGAACCTTTGAATCCAGTACGGTAGTTTATGAACAATATAATCTGCCAAGCCAGAAGGTGTGTGTTGTCCAAAAAAGTTCCTTTGTAGTCAGAAACACAAAAACCACACTGTACCCGTTTCTAGGTTTTTGCGTACTTTTTGTACTGACCACAGTACCACTGACGTCTGTCTTTTCTAAATTTACACGGTTTCTGACAGTCTGGGCAATGCTCTCCCGAAGGTAATACACCATGTCTTCTGAGAAACTCAGTAGCCTCCTTGGATTCCGAGTGGAAACGCTTAATCACCAGTAAATAATCAATATCACACCTGGGACACAGAGCACGCCTTTCTTCTTCAGAGGCCATAGCGAGAAGAATTTGAATTTTCCATCCAGATTGAATCAAAGACCACGATTCAAATTCATTGGCTGAATTCCATCACATGACCTAAAGTAGGCCTATGAGTCAGTGATACAGACCTATGAGACGCATGCGCAGTCGAAGGGAAGAGAAACTCATGTACGAACGCACACATTTTTTACCTGGAATGGCCGAGTGAAGATCCAAAGTAGTTTTTTTGGGGAATTTTAAATTAAATTCATTAACTCTGAAAATATCAATTTCCGAATGGGGTTATGGGGGTTCATTATGATCCTTAGGGACTATACTATACGTTAAAGGTGCTAAAATTCCAAAACTGCATACTGTCCACTTGTAAAATAATACCACCATGTCTCTATCATGTTGACTTTGGTAACACCACAGACAATACACACACTACTGTTCCTATTAACTTTTAAATATAGTTTTAAATCATTAGCAAAACTCTTGTATTGGAGATCAAAGATGAAGCCAAGTGGGTGATGTATATCAAAAACAATACAGGCCCCAACACTGACCCCTGGGGTACACAACTCTAAGCGAACTCTGCCTACCATACACCACAAGTCTCCCAATTAGGAATAGGTGAAGCCATGCGAGGATCTTTCCAGGAATACCAGAGCATAGTAATTTGGTGATAAAGTTAATCAATATAATGCGCACCTTTCCCAGCACACTCAGTTTAAAATGTCACAATAATCCTGCAGACGACAGCCATTGTGGAAGGGTGTGTTTACGTCGCTTAGAGCAACAAGTCTGCTAAAAATTTTCATTTAAAGGTCTCGTCAAATTAGTCAATGGAGTATGCCAAAATCTTACAAAAATTAGTAATGTAAAAAGATATAGAAAAGTGCAAGCCACATAACCCAGGATGAAATATCAAAAGACCCTCGGATCCACTCCCATCTAATGTAAATTTTGATATCGATAGTTGAAGAAGAAATAAATAACTTAACACAGTATTGTAAATTTATGAATATATCTATGAGGACGAAATATCAAACTTGAATATCAAAATCCCCTGCCATTCTAATTCCTGATATTGGCGCCTTATTTAAAAACGTTTCTTCGATAAATCTTTACCATTCAAATACATAATAATAATCTTCACTCACTAACTCCTCCGATTTCAGCTAAAGCCTCAGATAACTCTCTCAGGCTCCTATAATTCACTCACAGCTGAATAAAATCATCTTGCATTAGCTGGAGTGAAATATTGGATCTGTTCCAACAATGACACACTCAAACCCCAGTCTCTCGATTTTAATTCACTCCCTCATCCTCCACTCCCCCCTCACCCATCCAGAAAATTACTCTCGCTCCTTCACTCCCCAAATTTACATCTCCCAATCCCCCACTCCCTACTTTCCCTCTCTCACTCCCTCCATCTCCTTAACAGCCTACTTCTTCTCGCTCCCGATTGCACTTCCCTGTTATAATTTTACACCTTCAGACCCCTCTCTCTCTCTCTCTCTCTCTCTCTCTCTCTCCTGTTTCGCCTCTGTTCCTTGCCATCACTCCTTCCCCTCCAATATCATCTCTGTACAAATCACAGCTCCTGCCCGCTCTCTGTTTTTTTCCTTACGTAGGCTTCTACTCTCCCGTTTGTCTTGCTGCCTTCCCACTGCCCTGTGAGGGGAGGCAGGCACAGAATACTTGGCCAGTAGCCCTGCTTGTATGGAGGCAGGCACAGAATACTTGGCCAGTAGTCCTGCTTGTATGGAGGCAGGCCAAGAATACTTGGCCAGTAGTCCTGCTTGTATGGAGGCAGGCCAAGAATACTTGGCCAGTAGCCCTGCTTGTATGCAGGCAGGCACAGAATACTTGGCCAGTAGCCCTGCTTGTATGCAGGCAGGCACAGAATACTTGGCCAGTAGTCCTGCTTGTATGGAGGCAGGCACAGAATACTTGGCCAGTAGCCCTGCTTGTATGGAGGCAGGCACAGAATACTTGGCCAGTAGCCCTGCTTGTATGGAGGCAGGCACAGAATACTTGGCCAGTAGCCCTGCTTGTATGCAGGCAGGCACAGAATACTTGGCCAGTAGCCCTGCTTGTATGCAGGCAGGCACAGAATACTTGGCCAGTAGCCCTGCTTGTATGGAGGCAGGCACAGAATACTTGGCCAGTAGTCCTGCCTGTGGTAAGAGGTCACTACAAAGTGTCTTCCATCTTTCTCTCCTTGCTGTCCTCTTCTGCTCTTCTGTCCCGCCTCTCTTCTTGATATTTCCCTGTCTCACCTTCACCTTTTATCCCGTACACCATTTACACGCCAGCCTTAGTGCCACACAGCCACGGGGCGCCTTGACGCTACTTCTGCACCTTCCCTTCCTTCGTTTCTTCCTTCCTTCCTTATTTTCTTACTTTTCAGGAACGGTCTCTTTGTTACTTCGACAACGGTCCTTGGTTTCTGACTCCCGTATAATTTAGGAACGGCCCTACTGTCCTCTTACTGCCACAGCCTCTCACACCTCACCTATTTATGTATGTATGTGTCTGTCCATCTATCCAATATATCTACCACTACATCAGGTGAGTGGATGGTATGTACCAGAGAGAGAGAATCAGTGTCAAAACATTCACGTTATCGAGTTGACCTATTTATGTATGTATGTGTCTGTCCATCTATCCAATATATCTACCACTACATCAGGTGAGTGGATGGTATGTACCAGAGATAATCAGTGTCAAAACATTCACGTTATCGAGTTGACCTATTTATGTATGTATGTGTCTGTCCGTCTATCCAATATATCTACCACTACATCAGGTGAGTGGATGGTATGTACCAGAGAGAGAGAATCAGTGTCAAAACATTCACGTTATCGAGTTGACCTATTTATGTATGTATGTGTCTGTCCATCTATCCAATATATCTACCCCTACATCAGGTGAGTGGATGGTATGTACCAGAGAGAGAGAATCAGTGTCAAAACATTCACGTTATCGAGTTGACCTATTTATGTATGTATGTGTCTGTCCATCTATCCAATATATCTACCCCTACATCAGGTGAGTGGATGGTATGTACCAGAGAGAGAGAATCAGTCAAAACATTCACGTTATCGAGTTGACCTATTTATGTATGTATGTGTCTGTCCATCTATCCAATATATCTACCACTACATCAGGTGAGTGGATGGTATGTACCAGAGAGAGAGAATCAGTGTCAAAACATTCACGTTATCGAGTTGACCTATTTATGTATGTATGTGTCTGTCCATCTATCCAATATATCTACCACTACATCAGGTGAGTGGATGGTATGTACCAGAGAGAGAATCAGTGTCAAAACATTCACGTTATCGAGTTGACCTATTTATGTATGTATGTGTCTGTCCATCTATCCAATATATCTACCCCTACATCAGGTGAGTGGATGGTATGTACCAGAGAGAGAGAGAGAGAGAGAGAGAGGTACTGATGTCTTTTAATCTGGTTTTGCATCTATCTATCCAATAAAGCTATAGTTCCATCAGGTGAGTGGATGGTATATACTAGTTGGACAGAGATAAAGAAAAAATATAGATGTCTTTAATATACTTTGGCATCTATCTATCTACCCAGTAAAGTGGATGGTACGTACTCGATAGACAGACATGCTTATAAATAGACTGATACAGAAAAAATGTTGAGGCCTTTCATTATTTGGTGTCTATCTATATAATAAATCTATCACTACATCAAGTGAGTGGATAGCACGTACTAGACAGAGAATAATACTGTATTGATATCTTTATTCCATTTTTGCATCTATCTATCTATCCAATAAATCTATCACTACATCAGGTGAGTGGATGGTACGTACTGGTGTTGGTGGATATCTGTATATCCATCAAGTGCACCTGTCTTTCTATTTGCCTGTCTATTTGCATACCGGTACTACTGTACATCTGTTTACCTATCTATCCAGTAAATGTACAACTTTATCAGGTGAGTGGATGGTAATTACTAGTTACACAGACTTAGTGAAAAAATCATCATCATTAATTCAACAAATTCAAGTGATCTATCTATTTTTCCATCTACCTACCTATCTATCCAAAAACTATCACTACATCAGGTGAGTAGAAGGTACGTACTAGAGATGGACAGACAGACAGGCAGACAGCCAGAGATCCATTTTTATCGATAATTTATTGAAAAAGTGTATTTATGTATTTATCTGTTTATATATTTATCTATCCAGTAAATCTATCACTACATTAAGTGAATGGATAGTACGTACTAGATAGACAGATAGACAGACAGATAGATAAATAGAGAATTGCTATTTATCATGTTTTAATCTATTTTTGGGACTATTAATCTATTCAATTCATATATCGCTACATCAGGTGTGTGGATGGTACGTACTATATAGAGAGTTAGACCGACAGAGAAAAAATATTGATGTCTTTTAATATATTTTTACATATCTCTCTATCCAATAAATCTATCATTACATCAGATAGATAGACAGATAGATAGACAGATAGACATGGATGGACAAAGAAAACTCAAATCATTCTTACTAATCAGACTGAAGGTTGATCTATTTTTGCGTCTATCTATCCGATAAATCTATCACTACATCAGGTGAGTGGATGGTAGCTACGACAGACTGAAAGGAATATATATATATATATTTTTTTTTTACAATTTCAAAGTTAATCTCTCTAGCCTTCTCTTCCACCTGTCTATCTGTCCAATAAATCTATCACAACATCGGGTGAGTGGATGGTATGTAGTGGGCATAATGCGTGTCCACATTCGTCTTGGTAAGTAGGCTGAAAAATGACTTAGGCGTATGTATCTATCTTTGATTATTGATAGATTAAAGGTGACCTGATGACCTGTTTGTAGGTCATGTGGAAAGATAATAATAATAATAATAATAACAATAATAATAATAGCAGCAGCAGCAGCAGTGGTGGTAGTAGTAGTAGTAGTGGTAGTGGTGGTGGTGGTGGTGGTGGTAGTGGCAGTAGTAGTAGTAGTAGTAGTAGTAGTAGTAGTAGTAGTAGTAGTAGTAGTAGTAGTAGCAGCAGCAGCAGCAGTAGTAGCAAATAATAATAATAATAATAATAATAATAATAATAATAATACATTTCAACTCACCCTGTGTCCATACCAGGCATAGTTTCCTTTTTCCGGCACTTGTGCCACTTGCCTCGCCTCCACAGTAATCCAGTCTGTCCATTCATCACGGCAAACACAATCGCTAACGTCCAATAAAAGGGATTTAATCCCCGAGCTAGGCAACTATGGCCATATAGCCCCGCTAGGTTACAGGAGCGCGCTACCACTCCCGGCACGGCAGTCCCGGGCGAGGCTCGAACTCGCAATCCCCCGATCACGACTCCGATGCTCTACCACTGAGCCACCGTGCCCCTAACGTCCAATAACAGGAAAACGCAAAGCTAGTACGAGCTGTGCACACCAACATCCTCCCACTTCCTGACTCGCGGGGTGACTGACTGCCCGATGGACTGCAACGCTGCGTCTCAAGGGTCACGTGACCAAGGCAACATTGTGCCGGAGATTCCTCCAGTTAAATTTATGACGATTAAAACCAATATTACACGAATTTTTTACCCATGTTTTAAATCAGTAAGTGATACAACAGATTTTACTTGATAGGATCATAATGGAAAGAAAAAAATAAAGTAGAAAATATCACCATCGTAGTGTACGTTGGTCGTTTCTTTTAAAAGACTGCATCTCCGGCAGCTGCCTTCAGGTGTAACATCACTCAACATTGGCAACGCTGATTTACTTTTTAAATCTTTGAATGTTTACAGGTAATGTCTTGATTATTTCTGACGTGCTTGTAATAAACAATGGTAGAGTTTATTTATCTTTAAGGAGATTATTGGTTCTGTGAACCTTATTTACCGTAATTCAGAGGCTAAATAAGACGATGTTACGGCCCTGCATCCTCACCACAGCATTCCTTCGAGACTGACGCCATTTCTGCGTCAAGATCTTGTTACTGTTTAACAAACAAGATGTAAATATGGCAAAATCAGCCAAATGAAGAGAATTCTGAGGTTATAATTGACAGAAATGCAAGAAAATGCTTACGGGACACCAAGATTAAACAAATACGTCCAACAAATGACTACTAAAAGCAAAACACATCTCAGGAAGTTGCCGTTAACGGTCAGCGCCTGCAACTTGGCGCCGCTGTCCTTGCAATGTGTCCTTGAAATGTTTGGACGGTTAAAGGCAGTTGTGGCAGTGTTGGCGCGTCCTTTGCAATAGGTCAGTGATAATAGAGGTTGCACTTAACCCTTTCCCTGCTGCTGCACAAGGCGTCTGTTGTCATCTGATGCAACTGGCCAATTTGACATCTGCAATACTGAGTCCTGCTGGCATAACATTCAACCAGCTTTAGTTATCAGGTAGCAATGAGTCTCCTTGGTTATTAGTCAAACCGCACCTCAAATATAACTTACTTGGCCATCCACTGCAACTACTACCAAATATTATCAAGACTACTACTACCAACGCTACTACTACTACTACTACTACTACCACCACCACCACCACCACTACATTGGACTCAGCGTGTATAAATCTCACCAGGATGTTGTCGTTGTTGTTGCTGCTTATCCCTACCGTGTGTGTGTGGCCGAGCAGACCCGTCGACCACAGGTAAGTAAGTGCTTCTGTGGGGCCGCTACAGGTACAGTACAACGTGTGGGCAACCGGCGCCTCCTTGTGGTGGACACCGCCTCACCAGGGTCCTTCCCACGGCGAGGTGCAGGGAAACGGAAGAGGTTTGTCGCCTGGGTGGACGCCGCAGATGTTTCCCTCCGCCGCTGAACTAACCCAGTGTAAACCGAAGTATAGCCACAGCAACCCATAGAAGGCCAGGGAACCTGTGTGTTTTGTGTGGGTTAGTCTGCCCTCAGCATATTGCCCACATAGATAAAAAGATAGATACACACAGAAAGACAATGACTTAGACACATAGATAGATGGATAGACAGATGGATAGATAGATGGACAGATGGATAGACAGATGGATAGATAGATGGACAGATAGATGGACAGATGGATAGACAGATGGATAGATAGATGGATAGATAGATGGATAGATAGATGGACAGATGGATAGATAGATGGATAGATAGATGGATAGATAGATGGATAGACAGATGGATAGATAGATGGATAGATAGATGGAGAGATAGATGGATAGACAGATGGATAGATAGATGGATAGACAGATGGATAGATAGATGGACAGATGGATAGACAGATGGACAGATAGATGGATAGATAGATGGATAGATAGATGGATAGATAGATGGATAGACAGATGGATAGATAGATGGATAGATAGATGGATAGATAGATGGATAGACAGATGGATAGATAGATGGATAGATAGATGGATAGATAGATGGATAGACAGATGGATAGATAGATGGATAGACAGATGGATAGATAGATGGATAGATAGATGGATAGATAGATGGATAGACAGATGGATAGATAGATGGATAGACAGATGGATAGATGGATAGATAGATGGATAGACAGATAGATAGATAGATGGATAGACAGATGGATAGATAGATGGATAAATAGATGGATAGATGGATATACAGATGGATGGTTAGATGGATGGATAGATAGACGGATGGATAGATAGACAACTAGATAGATAGATACAGATAGATACATAGACAGACAGATAGATAAACAGATATACAGATAGATAGACAGATAGATAAATAGACAGATAGGTAGACAGAAAAATAGATAAATAGATAGATACAAAATAGATAGATAGACAGAAAATAGATAGACAGACAGATAGATAGACAGAAATGGATAGACAGATAGATATATAGACAGATAGATAAAGATGGATAGATAGCTACTAATTACGAACATTTTCATCCCAGACAGATAGATAGAAATAGATAGATAGACAGATACAGATAGATAGAAAGATAGATGCTGATTCCAAATACATCTTCATCCGGGAAACTAAAGTGATAGATAGATAGATAGACTGTGATAGATAAATAGATATAGATAGATAGACAGACAGTTACCCGGACTGATAGACAGATAGAGAGATACACAGAGATAGATGAATAGATAGTTACCCAGATGCACTGACTGATAGATAGATAGATAGACAGACAGACACAGACAGATTGATAGACAGATAGATAAATAAAGATAAATAGACAGACACAATTGCCTAGATAGATGGATAGATACATAGATAGATGGATAGATAGTTACCCAGATACACTGACTGATAGATAGATAGATAGATACATACATACATACATACATATGGATGGATAGATAGTTACCAAGATACAGATATAGACAGATAGATAGATAGATAGACAGACAGATAGATACAGAGATAGATAGATAGATAGTTACCAAGATACATATAGATAGACAGATAGATAGATAGAGAGACATGAATAGATAGTTACCAAGTTACAGATACAAACAGATAGATAGACAGATAGATAGATAGATAGACAGACAGACAGATACAGTACACAGATAGGTGGATAGACAGTTGCCAGATACAGATATAGACAGATAGATAGATAGATAGATAGACAGATAGATAGATAGATAGACAGATAGACAGATACAGTACACAGATAGATGGATAGACAGTTGCCAGATACAGATATAGACAGATAGATAGATAGATAGACAGATAGAAAGATACAGAGATAGATGGATAGATAGTTACCCAGATAGACAGATAGATATAGATAGACAGATAGATGGAGGCAGAGATAGATATACAGCTGTACAAATAGATACAAACAGACAGACAGACAGATAGACATAGATAGATAGACAGATAGATATATACTTATTCCCTGCACTCAGCCAGGGTAGGCAAACCAGCATTCTTGTAGCTGCAATGTGCCACCTGATTATTATTATTATTATTATTATTATTATTATTATTATTATGATTAGCATTATTATTATTATTATTAGCATTAGCATTATTATTATTATTATTATTATTATTATTATTACTATTATTATTATTATTATTAGCATTATTATTATTATTATTATTATTATTATTATTAGTAGTAGTAGTAGTAGTAGTACTACTACTACTACTACTACAACTACTGCTGGTACTGTTACTAGTAGTAGTAGTAGTAATACTACTACTACTACTACTACTACTACTACTACTAATAATAACAGTATTTTTATTAACATAATAATAATAATAACAGTATTTTTATTAACATATTATTATTATTATTATTATTATTATTACTGACAACTGGACCAGATAGACAGATATAGATAGATAAACAGATAGATAGAGCTACTTTTAAAACATTACTCCGATAATGCTGTTGCCTAAGGCAGTTGTGTGAGTCTCCTTGGTTACTAGTCTGAAGATAGATAGATAGATAGATAGATAAATACAGACAAATTTAAACACCTATTTATTTTCATGTACAGGTGGTGTAATCTCCTTGGTTACTAGACAGATAGACAGGCAGATAGATAGATAGAGAGCTAGATAGACGGACAGACAAATAAAAAGCAATACAAAACAAGTATTAATTTTCAGGTTACTGTATATTTATATTTCCTATTATAATCTCCTTGGTTACTAGATAGATAGGTAGATGGATAGATAGATAGATAGATAGATACAAAGAGGAGTTACATTTAAACCTAATAAAATTAATAACTGATTTTTTATACTTATCTTTATACTTGAGTCTCCTTGGTTACTAGTCTTAATAGATGCATAGATAGATAGACGGATAGATACATAGAGAGAGAAGTAGACAGATGGAGACAGTCAGATACATATAAACAGATAGACAGACACAGGTAGGTAGGTGGGTAGGTAGGTAGGTAGGTAAGTGACGACTCAAGGTGCCTGGAACCACTGTCTGACTCTCTTCTTCTTCATTTCTGCAACATTCGCGGCCTTTCATCTAACTTTCACTCTGTTGAGCACCACCTCTCCTCCTCTAAACCTCACCTTCTTTTTCTAACGGAGACTCAGCTGTCTGAGGCAACTGACAGCAAACCTTTTTCTGTATCCTCCTACTTTCTCTATACTCATTTCAAAGCCAAAGGTGGCTGTTGTGTATATGTACGCAACGACTTATCTTGCTCTCGTGTTCGTGAACTCGATTCTTCTGAATTCTCCACACTCTGGCTTCGGCTTTCCTGTCATTCTCTGACTAAATATATCTGTGCTGTTTACTTATCCCCTAATTCTACTGACCATCAAATATTCGTTGACTATCTTACTTCTACAATGGAACACATTCTATCCATTTCTCCTTTCCCTGAAATCTCCATTCTAGGAGATTTCAATATTCACCACCACCTTTGGCTCTCCTCTCCTTTCACGGATCCACCTGGTGAACAAGCCTACATCTTTTCTATCCATAATGACCTAGAGCAGCTTGTACAGCACCCTACCCGTATCCCAGACCGCCTTGGAGAGAGCTCCAACATACTTGACCTCTTCCTCACAACTAATCCTTCTGCTTACACTGTTAATCTTTTCTCTCCGTTGGGCTCCTCCGATCACAACCTTATCACCTTAACCCGTCCTATCGCTCTGGTACGGCCTGTGGACCCTCCAGGGAAACGTCGTCTGTGCCACTTTGGAGCTGCGGATTGGGAGGCCCTCAGGCAGTACTTCTTTGATTTTCCCTGGAATGATTATTGCTTCCGTGGCCGTGAGCCATCTGAGTGTGCCTTGCGCATTACGGAGGTTATTCTCTCGGGCATGGAAGCATACATTCCTTTCTCATATCCTTTGACTAACGCAAGAAAGCCTTGGTTTAATCACGCTTGTTCTAATGCTGTCCACAACAAGGAGAAGGCCTACAAAAGGTACCGGAGCCAACCCACCCTTGAATCAACATCTTTTATACATTTCTGCCCGGAATCGTGCTAAGTCTGCTCTTCGCTCTACTAAAAATAATTTCATCCATACTAAATTCTCTCAACTCTCCAACTCGAATTCTTCCCGCTCCTTCTGGCACCTTGCCAAAAACCTTTCTAACAACTTTACCTCATCATCCTTCCCTCCTCTTTTCTACGCTGATGGCTCTGTAGCTATTTCTTCTACTGATAAAGCAGATCTCTTCACACAGACTCTCTTCTCCAATTCCACCTTAGACGATTCCGGTGCTGTTCCTCCATCACTTCCCGCCTCTGACTTCCTCATGGCTGACATTAAAATTTCTTCAGCTGATGTATTTTCTGCCATCACTGGCCTCAGTACTAACAAGGCATATGGGCCTGATGGGGTCCCTCCTGTTGTTCTCAAGAACTGTGCTTCTGTGCTTACACCCTGCCTAGGCAAACTCTTTCGCCTTTGTCTGTCAACTTGTACCTTTCCTTCTTGCTGGAAGTTTGCTCTCATTCAGCCAGTCTCAAAGAAGGGTGACCACTCCCAACCCTCCAACTATCGTCCAGTTGCTTTAACGTCCTGTATTTCAAAAGTTTTCGAGTCAATTCTCAATAGAAATATTTTAAACCATCTTTCCTATCACAACCTTCTTTCTGATCGTCAGTATGGGTTCCGTCAGGGACGCTCCACTGGCGATCTTCTCACCTACCTTTCAGACTCCTGGTCATCCTCCTTTCGGGACTTTGGCGAAAGCTTTGCCATTGCACTTGACATCTCAAAGGCTTTCGATCGAGTCTGGCATAAATCTTTAATTTCCAAACTGCCCTCCTACGGTTTCTATCCTTCTATCTGTGCCTTCATCGCTAGCTTCCTTTCTGGTCGTTCTATAGCCGCTGTTGTAGACGGCCATCGTTCTTCTCCTAGATCTATCAACAGTGGTGTTCCTCAGGGCTCTGTCCTATCACCAACTCTCTTCCTTTTATTCATCAATGATCTTCTAAGCTATACATCTAACCCTATCCACTCATACGCTGATGACTCCACCCTTCACCTTTCCATTCGGTTCCTGCAACGCCCATCTCAGCAGTTACTTCAACAAACAAGGGATGAGGCTATGGCACACCTAATGTCTGACTTGGCTCGTATCTCTGACTGGGGTAAAAATAATCTTGTTGTTTTTAATGCATCTAAGACTCAGTTCTTACACTTATCAACCCAACAAAATCTTCCACAGGTATACCCACTAATGCTTAATAATATTCAGCTTAATCCTGCATCATCCTTGAACATGCTTGGGGTTTCATTTACTCGGGACTTATCTTGGAAAGTTCATATTACATCTCTTGTAAAATCTGCTTCAAAGAGATTAGGTGTGCTAAGCCAACTCCGTTCTTTCTTTACCCCTGCACAATTGTTGACTCTATACAGGGGTTTTATCTGCCCCTGTGTGTAGTACAACTCTCATGTGTGGGGAGGCTCCCTACGTACAGCTCTTCTCAATAGGGTGGAGTCAAAGGCTTTTCGTCTCATTAACTCTCCTCCTCTTACTGACTCCCTTCAACCTCTGTCTCTTCGCCGCACTGTTGCATCTTTATCTCTTTTCTATCTCTACTTCAATGGTCACTGCTCCTCTGAACTGTCTGCTTGCATTCCTCCACTTCTATGACGGGCGCGTAGCACCCGTCTAGCAGCAAACTCTCATCCCTTTTCTGTCCACCTCTCTAATGCAAGAGTTAACCGTTACTCCCAGTCCTTCATTTATGCAACAGGTCAACTCTGGAACTGTCTCCCTCTGTCTGTATTTCCTGCTGCCTATGATCTCCAGTCTTTCAAACGCAGTGTGTCCAGGCATCTCGAAATGAATGGATCTTGAATTTGTCTCTCGCTTGTATTTTGTTTTACTCTTGGAGGGAACAGTAATTGCGGGCTCATGGCCTTTGGTTCCTTCTTCCTCGCATAAAATATATATATATATATATATATATATATCACTACATCGTGTGACTGGATGGTACCTACTAATATGACAGGTAGGTAGAGGGACAGGTAGAGAAATTAATTACTGATGCCTTTTAATAAACTTTCATCTATATTTGCAACTATCTATATATCTATCTATAGTGTATATAGATAGATAGGTAGATAGATTGATGCCTTTTAATAACTTTTATCTATTTTTCCAATTATCTATCTATCATTCTATCTGTCTATGTATGTACGTGTTATATATATATATATATATATATATCACCAGCCGTTTGAGTGTCCACTGCAGGACCGGCCTATCCCGACCGAAGTGGGGACTGTATCTCTACCAAGTGGCTTAGGCTGTCTGGTAGAGATTGTATGTAGGGTGAGAAGTGCTTGTAAGTGTAATTGTAGTGTTGGAGTGGCTTTGGATGTGTGTGTAGTCTGTGAACCAAGTGTAATCGGCCCGCGCAAGCCGACTGGGTGCAAGCATACTTTATAGTATGCTACACTGGTTCAACCACAGCACCCTTTGTGTCCGCCAAAGCAGTACGTGGCTGGGTGAACACTCTCAAAGTTTATTACCCTGGCGGGGCGCGAACCCTGGCTCACCAGTGTACGAAACGCACACTCTACCACTGTACCACAGAGGCCCCATATATATATATATATATATATATATGGTAAAAGAAATAAATATTGATGCTTTTTGTTCAACTTTTAGTCTATTGTTGCGATTATGCATACATGTCTATATAATAAATGTCACTACATGGGATGAGTGGATGGTAGCTACTAGATAGATAGATAGGTACGTACCTACTGGTTAGACAGATAGGAAGGTAGAAAGACAAGTTAAGAAAATAAATGTTGATGTCTTTTACTCAGCATTTAATCTATTTTTCTAACTATCTATACCGGTATGCATCTACTATATCAAATATATGTATCACTACATCGGGTGAATGGATGGTACCTACATCACCATCATCATCATCATCACCATCGTCATCATCACAATCATCATCACCATCACCATCATCATCATCTTGATCATCATCACCATCATCATCATCATCATCACCATCATCATCACCATCACCATCATCATCATCATCATCATCATCACCATCACCACCATCACCACCATCATCACCACCATCATCATCACCATCATCATCATCATCATCACCATCATCATCATCACCATCACCACCATCACCATCATCATCATCTTGATCATCATCACCATCATCATCACCATCATCATCATCATCACCATCATCATCATCATCATCATCATCACCATCATCATCATCATCACCACCATCACCATCATCATCACCACCATCATCATCACCATCATCATCACCATCACCACCACCATCATCATCATCATCATCATCACAACCACCATCATCATCATCATCATCACCACCACCACCACCACCACCACCATCATCATCATCATCATCACCACCACCATCACCATCATCATCATCACCACCATCATCATCACCATCATCATCATCACCATCACCACCATCGTCATCATCATCACCATCACCATCATCATCACCATCATCATCATCATCATCACCATCATCATCATCATCATCATCACCACCATCATCATCATCATCATCATCATCATCATCACCACCACCACCACCATCACCATCATCATCATCATCACAACAAGGAGGCACATTCAGAGAGCACTACACCCCGTCCTTCCCTGCCTCACCACACCACCTCCTTATGTATAGTGATGATATGGACATTTACCACAGTAATCCACATATGGTGTTGTGGTGTGGTGTTGAGGAGACGCTAGCCAGTAACAAGGATATATATATACTATTCCGTTAATCTCTCTCTCTCTCTCTCTCTCTCTCTCTCTCCATTTTTCCTATAATTTCCTTTTCTCTCCCTCTATTTTCTCTTTCTATCTTTCTCACCATTTCTTTCTAAGCGTCTCCTCCTCCCTCCCTCTCTCACTGTCTGTCTGTCTGTCTCTCTCATTTTTATCGCCCGCCTTTACAAGACGGAGTGATAATGTTGTTGCCCTTCTGTGTGTGTGTGTGTGTGTGTGTGTGTGTGTGTGTGTGTGGCCATTATATCTCATGAACGGCTTCAGCTATCAACATGAAACCTTCAGGGTATCAATTTATGGCGAAAATCTTGGTCTTGGCCAACAGCATATTCTGGCGGGCGATTAGCATTCGGCTTCCGAATGTTTTTCTTTCAATTTTATTGGGGGGCGCGGTAGCACAGTGGTAGCGCGCTGGACTTGTGATCGGGGGATTGCAAGTTCGAGCCTCGCCCGGGCTGCCGTGCCGGGAGGGGTAGCTCCCTCCTGTAACCCTAGCGGGGCTATATAGTCCAATACAGGGCTTAGCTCGGGGGAACTCCATTTCTCCCATTTTTCAATTTTATTCTGATTCCATTTCCTCAATGTCATCTTTGGCCTCCAGCACACTCACATATACTCTCCTAGTTAGTCTCTCTCTCGCTATGGCACCCCCAGTACCCTGTACAACACCACCGCCAATAACACATATAAGCAGCCTTTAACATCGTGCCAACGCACGAACAAGAAAAAAGAAAACGAAAAGAAAGTGAACTGAATGTTACAAAGGTTGGCCAAGTGACACAAGTTACCCGTCTATTATTGACAGTTTTCTATGTTGTAAGCCCCGCCCCCAAGATGGCGCCCTGCTGTCTCCCTCCATCCACAACACAACAATGCCACTGCCCACACACCGCCAACCCCTTCAGTTACCTCATGACGGAGGTTGGGTATACATGTTTGTTGCGGGTACATGCTTGTCTGTTGGCTCCTCGGCGTCCATCTGTCTACCTTGATCCAAAACTCTCTCTCTCTCTCTCTCTCTCTCTCTTTCTCTCTCTCTCTCCTGTGAGTGTGCGCGCGCGGGGCCGACTACCTGTGCGTAGCTATCTGTTGACGTGCAGGTAAATTACTGCCCTACTCAGCAACGGGCTCTCTAGTCTGTGTACAGCCCAATATGTAAGAAAAAAAGAAAAAAATACTCTCCTTGGCCTACCCCTGCTGGTCCTTCCCTCCCCTTTAACTCCACCACCAAGACGCCAGGGAGACGTGGAGGCGATTTGTTTGTGGCCACCCCGTATAAGGGATTAAGGCGTCTGGCAATAAATAAATATATTTTTTTATTTTTCTAGTTTATTTTTCATTTTGTTTGTAATTTTTCAGTTTATTGTACTAGTTCTTTTTTAGTTTATATTTTTATTTCTTTCTTTTAAATACTTTTTTAATTATTTTTGTCGTTGCTTTATTATTAGCAGGACGCGATTATTGTTTTATTTGTACTATGTCAGACGCTTCAGCTCAGCAGGGTTTGTAGGAATGACGGGGCTTGTGAGGGGCAGGCAGGCCAGCATGATGGCAAAGGCTATGCTAGGACGTGGAGGCGATTTGTCTGTGGCCAACCCTTAGGGGATTAAGGTGTCTGGCAATAAATACATGGACTGACAGACAGATAAATAGACTGAGACGGATCGATAGATAGATGGATAAATAGACATATAGATCGATTGATAGATGGATTAATAGACAGACGAGTAGATTGATAGTTACAAGTAGATGGCTAGACAGATAGATACATCAATAGATAGATGGATGGATGGCTAGA